>NC_133517.1:47885000-48485000 GCF_049354715.1 Callithrix jacchus
GTTAAAGAAACTCAACTGAGTAATCTACAACTATCATGAAAGTTCAAACAGTATTATTATGTCCACAGTTAAAGTGTAAAAATGGCAGTCAGCTGATGTAGCTCTCTGGAGAATCCTAAATCTTTAATCTCCTTGAATTTAATCAACCTCGAGTTTTCCATGTTATAATGATAGTCAGAAATCATCATTTTTAAAATGTCACACAAGATTCTACCTTTTCATTGCACCAGTTTTAAGTATAAAGTAATATGAAAATTTGAGTATTTAAAAATATATATTTTTGTAAAAATGTGAAGTTTAAACTTCTTAAAATCTATTCTCTAGGAAGAAAATAAAGCTTTAAAGGAACAGAAAAAACTGAATGACTCATGTTTCCTAAAGAGACTACTACAAGAGATAAAAACTTGTTGGAATAAGATTTTGAGTGGCACTAAAGAACACTGAAAAATATGGAGTGACAATATAGAAACATGAACTTTAGTTACATCCTCCAAGAATCTATCTGCTCGTGCAGTTTTTCAAAGTGGAATGCCTCCCAGAAGTTACTGAATGGATCCTGGTCAAAATGGATTAGATCAATTGAGAAATACATCTTGTCTTACTAGAAGATGGATACAAACAATGGAAACTGAATGCTGCAGTCAACAAACTATTTCATACGTATGTGAACATACATCAATCAGTATAATTCTGTACTGATTTTTGTAAGACAATCCACGTAAGGTATCAGTTGCGATAATACTTTTCAAACCTGTTTAAATATTTCAAGAGAAGACATTAAATCTATGAAGTATTAAAGGTTTCAAACACTCAAAATTGACATTGCTTTACTGTCAAAATAATTTTATGGTTCACTATGAATCTATTATACTGCATTAAGAGTGGAAATTATCAACTTCTGTGCTGGAGATGTTTTAGGGTTAACAATGATATATGAATAATGCCCATGAGAATAAGAGAGTCATATACCTCAAGGAAGCAACAGCATAACAAATTCCAAGATATGTAAGAGAGATTTCAAGAGATGTAATTAATCATGAATGTGTAACACAGTGCCTTCAATAAATGTTATAGGAAATGTTTTGACATGAAAAAGGACAATTTCAAAAAAGACACAAATAAATAAATTTACCAAATCTAAGGATGCTAACCTTTAGCACTGAGTTACTTTGTCATTTATATAGAATATAACTTGTCTAAATAAGTTGCAATTTGGGAGGCATATTTTTAAGATAATAATATATGTTTACCTTTTAATTAATGAAATATATGTATTTAATTTTGACAGTATATCTGTATATAAAATATTTTCATACAGCATTACAAATTGCTTACTTTGGATAACATTAATCCTTTGATAAAATAAATGACCTATGTATTAACACTGCACACTCAGTTAATAAATCCCAACCGAATTTTTAAGATGAGATTTTTAATAATATGTTGCTATTTGATTTCCTACTTTCATTGAATATATAACCTTTAATAGCCTATTACCAAGAATAAACATGAGACTTTACCTTCAACAGATGCTGGAGAGGATATGGAGAAATAAGAACACTCTTACACAGTTGATGGGAGTGTAAATTAGTTCAACCATTGTGGAAGACAGTGTGGTGATTTCTCAAGGATCTAGAAATAGAAATTCCATTTGACCCAGCAATCCCACTACTGGGTATATACTCAAAGAACTATAAATTGTTCTGCTATAAAGACACACGCACACGTATGTTCACTGCAGCCCTGTGTACAATAGCAAAGACCTGGAACCAACCAAAATGCCCATCAATGATAGACTGGAGAAAGAAAATGTGGTACATATACACCATGGAATACTATGCAGCCATAAAAAAACGATGAGTTCGTGTCCTTTGTAGGGACTTGGATGAATCTGGAAACCATCATTCTCAGCAAACTGACACAAGAACAGAAAGCCAAACACTGTATGTTCTCACTCATAGGTGGGTGTTGAATAACGAGAACATGTGGATTCAGGGAGGGGAGCATCACACACTGGGGGTAGGGGAGAGATATCGGGGGGTAGGGAGGGAGGGGAGGGTGGGAAGGGATAACATGGGGAGAAATGCCAGATATAGAATGCACCTTAAGTAAAATAAATAAATTAAAATAAATTAATAAATAATTTTTAAAATGCAGCCAAAAAAATTTATTTTTTAGTTTTTCAAAAGAAACCTGTTTGGAAATGTCTGCAGTCTTCATTCACTGATAAAGGGAAAGGGAAACACTATTGTAAGCAGGCCAAAATCCACAAATAGCTTTCAGTTTGCATTGCACTGAATTCACGTACTTCATGTTCTTTCTCAGCGTCATCACCATCTAGTTACATGCTGATGGGCTTTATTTGATCTACAGAAGATGCTCCAGTGACACTCTCACTGTGTGCTGGTAACACTTTCCTGCCTTCTCTCACTTTCCCTGACCCATATGACATTTTACCTTCACTGGTGAGATAGCTATATAGAATTGTATACACTTGCATAGAATTTACTGAATTGCCCCATTAACAGGACTTTGAGTCAAGTGTTTTTTCTGTTTAGTTGTCACTGTTAACTCCAAAAATAGCTGACTAACACTTTTTAGAAGCAAATGATTCTTCTCCAAGCTTTCTTTCTTCAGACAGAATTTCTAAGTAGGCTATGATCCTTCCATCATAAAACGTGGTCAACCATATGGTACACTTCTACCCTATGTACTGGAGCCCTTGGTAAACCATTAGTTAGAGAAATGAGGAAAGTTACATTTCTAAAGGTAAACTCTTGAAACAGTCCTTGAAAATGTTTCCTTGAAGGCTATCTACAATGGTCCCTAACAGTGTTAAAAATATATTCTCTTTGAGATTGTGGCACAATATTTTTTAAATGCTTGTTTGAAAACGTTATTAAAATTTTCTTCCTTGGTTTCTGTCATTTGTTATAATAGATTTGAATTTTTGAGAAAATTGGACTCAGTGTATTCAGCTTGTGCTATGTGCCAAACGTTTGGAAAAATTATCCACACACTATGGTTCTGTTTCCTTTCTTTGTTTCCTAGCCACTAGCAAGATAAGTTGGTTAATAATGGCTTGGATATTTTAAGTATCTCAGTTAGAGACTTATCTCAATAAATATTTTCTTTCAAATATATATGTAGATGCTTTAAATCAGCATTTTCTAAATTTTGTCCCAAGAAACACTAATCCTTGTCAACACTACAAAAAGAAAAAAAAAATGAGGTATCTCATTGTGGTTTGGTTTGCATTTCTCTAATGACCAGCGATGGTGAGTTTTTCTTCATGTATTTGTTGGCCGCATAAATGTCTTCTTCTGGGAAGTGTCTGTTCATATCCTTCACCCTACTTTTCGATGGAGTTGTCTTTTTCTTGTACATTTTTTAAGGATCTTTGCAGATTCTGGATATTAGCCCTTTGCCGGATGGATAGATTGCAATATTTTATTCCATTCTGTAGGTTGCCTGTTCACTCTGATGATAGTTTCTTTTTCTGTGCAGAAGCTCTTTAGTTTAATTAGATCCCATTTTTCAATTTTGGCTTTTATTGCCATTGCTTTTGGAGTTTTAGTCATGAACTATTTGCCCATGCCTATGTTTTGAATAGTATTGCCTAGATTTTCTTCTAGGGATTTTATGGTTTTAGGTCTTATATTTAAGTCTTTAATCCATCTTGAGTTAATTTTTGTATAAGGTGTAAGGAAGGGGTCCAGTTTCAGTTTTTGGCATATGGCTAGCCAGTTTTCCCAACACCATTTATTAAATAGGAAATCCTTTCCCCCACTGCTTGTTTTTGTCAGGTTTATGAAAGATCAGATGGTTGTAGATGTGTGATGTTATTTCTGGGGCTTCTGTTCTGTTCCATTGGTCTATATATCTGTTTTGGTATTAGTACCATGCTGTTTTGGTTACTGTAGCCTTGCAGTATAGTTTGAAGTCAGGTAGTGTGATGCCTCCAGCTTTATTCTTTTTGCTTAGGATTGTCTTGGCTACATGGGCTCTTTTTTGGTTTAATATGAAATTTAAAGTAGTTTTTTTCTAATTCTGTGAAGAAAGTCAATGATGGCTTGATGAGGATAACATTGAATTTATAAATTACTTTGGGCAGTATGGCCATTTTTGCAATATTGATTCTTCCTATCTATGAGCATAGAATAGGTAAGTTAAATTTTCTCTTGGAGATTTGCAATGCATATAAGTATATTAAAGGCTCTGAAAACTCATTCATGTAGCTGTGAAAAAATTTAACAGTAATATAGCATTTCTAAAACTTATTTGATTATATAACATATTTTTACACTAAAAAAACCCTAACCTAGCACAAAGTTAATATAATTCACAGTATTAAAGCTAATATAACAGCAAGGAGAATTCTGCTTTATAAAAGGGTCTCAGTTAAAAGTCTTTTAAAACAGGTTTTCAGCAAATATGCTGAAGGAAATACTCTTTTCAGGATTAAGATAATTTTCTTAAAGTTGATCTGTGGGAAACCTGAACTAGAAAAGTTTCTTTGCTTTAGGCCATATTTTCATTGATAGCCAGCTTAAGAAGGATATTTTGTCAACCCTATCACTCTGCAAAAATATTTCTCTAAAACACATATCTTGTACCATAAGTCAGATAATCTTTATTGTACTCTGTACATGCAATATTAATTCATCACATTCTTGCTGCTTAGAATGTTGTTGCAAATTCTATGCCAATCCTGCTTAAGGTTCAAGGGGCATCTCAATTCCTTTTCCTCAATTGCTAATGACTTCAATGATAATTCTAGATAATATTAATATATGTTCCCTTAGTGTTCATAGTATTTAAACCTGCATCAATATTATTGGACCAGATTCATCTTAGTAATTTATCTTAAATACAATTTAAATAATCTGCTCATTTGAAATGTTTTACCTACCCTAGAAGAATTATAATCTTTGTCTTCTCTTTAGTTCCTAATGGGAAAAGCTAGATATATGTTAGTTAATAAGTTAACAGGAATTGCCTTGTGCCATTCTGTTATTAATATCCATTTAAATAATCTAGAAAACATATTTCTACAATGAAATGTAACTTACTTAAAGATGGTATGATAGGCCCACAAAACACAATTATAGGACATTATGGCCCAACAACTTTGTGTATTCAAAATATCTATGCATGGGACTCGGTGCATTCAGAGTGATATGGTAGAATTTTCTTTAATTTCTAAATTTAATTTGTTGTGCAATATCTTTTAGCTTTGATTCTGACCAAATAACAGAATCTATGGAAATATCATAGGACAAGACAGTGAAATAAGTAGGTACATTGATAATTGCAAATTCTAACAGTTTTCAATGTCTAAATATAAAAATACATGCATTCATAGACCCATAAAGTTAATATTTGAGAAAGGTGCTAAATCATCATTTTGTCTTGGGAGTAATCTGGAGTTTGCTTTACATAAAAAATGGTAAGAATGAAGTGCATTTTTCTATAGAAGGCAGCAATTTTCTAAATGGGGGAGAGGTTAGTGTTGCTTAAGATACTGTTCTAAAAGTCAATTAATTTCATATTCATATTTTACATGAATAAAATTAAGACGTGGCAACATTAAAATTTAGGGTTTGCTAATGTTGATTGCTGATTTATTCTTTTTCTTCAGTCTAAGGGTTTCAATCTTTCTGAAGCCTTCCCATGCTTTCCCAGGGGGAGCTGATCATTCCTTCATGTGTGCCTCCACTGCTTAGCTTGACAAGTAACTCTTAATAACCTACCACCTGCTACCTCTGGGAGGGGGACATATGCTTGCCAATTTCCATCTTCAATGCTTATCATAAATTCTATTATATTTGAAATAATCTGATTCAAATGGGAATTTTACCCTAAAAATTTAATTGGAAAGAAAAACCTATAACGTATTCTGGAAATGGTCCAAATATTATCACAAATGGAAGGAGTTCCGCTTGCATCCAATCAAGTGAGGTGAAAGACTTCTAGTAGAACCAGCATCATCTTCGAGAAAACTTCAAAGTGACCATTATCTACCCTGTCATCTCCTTCTTGCCTGGCATCCCTGGAGCTGAAGAAAGTGAAAAAAGAAAATGGAATTTTTTTAATGAAAAATCTAAATGTAAAAACTAATGCACCTCGCTGCTTAAGAGAAAGGTGCTACTTTCACTCAGGATAAATTAAATACTAGGATTGAGGCTAATCTGTTCACAGGTAAATAGGGGTTTACTGAAGCTCCAACTTTTGAATATGGACCACTTATTGGGAAGATGCAACACAGATACATATAATTTATTCACTCAACAAATGTTTATGAAGCATCCATCTCTAGCATGCCAGTTCTGGTCCTGCGGGAAGTATCTAGTGTGCCAGTTCTGGTCCTGGGAATACAACAAAGTCCCTGCCTTCATGGAGCATATGCCTCGAAAAGGGAAAACAGTCAGAAAAAGTTCCATGCTGAGAACATAAAACAGATTGGTGGAGAAAGGTGGTATTTTAGGTTCGATGAAACAGAAAAGCTCCTTCAAATAGGAGACATTTGAAAATATTTTATTGGTCTCAAATTTTTACATAAAATACATGACTGGTAATATTTACACGTTTAATAAATTCAACTGAAGAATCAAAGTGATTTTGTAAGGCATCAAAGCAGAATACTTCTGCTACAATACATGATGCCTTCACATAAGTAAATTAGGAAATAATCAAATGTTTGACTTTCAAGTATAGTCTATTACCCTGAAGAGTTGCAAAGGGAGTACAAGGCTTTCCCATATATCCTTTACCAAGTTTTCTTTCATCTAAGGGATACTTACATAACCATGGTATATTTATCCAGACTAGAAATTGGCATTTTGTGTGTGTAAAGGGGACCATGCTGTTCATTGTGGAATATTTAGTGGCATTCCTGGTCTCCACCCACTAGATGCCAGTGAACTCCCCAGCCAAGTACTGACAGTCAAAATGTCTCCATAAATTGTCTCTGGGAGACAAAAAAATCACCCCCACTTGGAACCATTGCTCTAGAAGTTTTATAGTTTTACGTTTTACATTTAGGTTCATGACTTATTTGTGTATGAGACACACAATGTGTATCAAGTTTCATTTTAGGCATATGGACATCCAATTGTTTCATCACCAGTTGTTGAAAACACTGTACTTTCTCAAGTGAATTGCCTTTGCACTATTGCAAATTTTGGTAGATTATATTTATGTGTGCATATTTGTGGATGCTCTGCTCTGTTCTGATGATCTATGTATCCTTTCTCCAAAACCATAGTCTTGATTACTATGGCTTTATAACATTTCTAGAAATTGGGTCATTTGAGTTCTCCAGTTTTCATTTTTCAAAGTTGTTTCAGCTATTCTAGTTGCTTTACCTTTTCTATATACATTTTAGAATCAGTCTGTCAAATCAGTAAAAGAAGCCTGTTGGAATTTCAATAGAGATTGCACGGAATCTATAGATTAAATTGGGGGAGAAATGACATCTGTACTCTGTTTTTCCTTGGGATTAAGAAACATATGTTTCTCTATTTAGTTTTTCTTTGAGTTCTTTCCTTAGTGTTTTATAGTTTTCAGCATACATATTCTATACCTATTTTGTTGGATATATGCATAACTATTTATTTGGGTTTGTATGCACATGTGTGCTTTTACAAATGGCATTTTAATATACAAATTCAGAATTCATAGTTGATATATAAGAATGACCCACTTTTGTATATTGCCCTTATATTCTATGGATATAGGATTATTTAACTCATTTATTAGTTCTAGATTTTTGTGGATTGAGATTTTCTACAAAGATGGTAATGACATTTACAAAATAGAGATCATGCCTTCTGTGAATGTAGAAACTTTTGAAATCTCACTTTTAAAATTCTTAATTTACCTTCTGCATAGACCCCCCCACCCCAGCCAAGGTTTTGTCAACTTACTTTCTTGTGTTTGTATTATAAAAATAATAGATATATTGAATTTGCCTTATAAAATTACCCATTGCCCCTTGATCAGAAGGTTTGAATACATATTTCTCAGGGATTTGTCATGCTACTGCTGTTAACAAACTTAACACTAAATTAATAGTTATAAGGAGTTATGATACATTTCTACATTTTCACTTCAACCAAATTTCAAATTTTCTAGTTTGACTCTTACAATGTAAACAAATACTTGTTATTGAAATATGTCAATCATTCCCTGGCATGTTGACATTGACCTGAAAAGGATCCTGCACTATTTATTCTTCTAAGTGGCCATGTTCTTTAATCATGTGAACTCATTCCTCTGTACCAACTAAAGGGAAGAGAGAATAGGGCAATTCCCCTAAGTGCAACTAATTAACAGGCTGGCTAATGATCTCTTATATATGTCATGCAGCTTGAAAAGATGTGCTAATTTAGGTGCTCTATGCCAGGAATTACAACCACAATTTCACATGAATTTGCTCCAAATCACCCTGAAATGGAGAGGAAGTTGCAAGGTTTAATTAAGTTGGGCATTGGCAAGCTGAAAGAAAAGAGAAGCAAAAAAGATGCACCACAGTGAGTGAAGAAGACAACAGAGAATGGACAGATGAGCTAAGAGAGGCATAGAGCCCCACAGATGTACCAGTCCTTGGAGATTTCTCAGGACTTAATGACCTTCCAGTTCTAATCCACATGTACCTTCTGTCAAAACCTTTTTCTCAAGGTAACTAAAAGGATTTCTGTCCCTTATATATGAAAGTTCATTGAGATTATTTTATATTGATGAATGAGGAAATGAGAATGAAAAGCAAATTTATGAACATTAGGTAATATATTAAGAAACTAGAATTAATGACTAATCTTTACATCCTAAGCAAGACAAAGTAGTTGAGTCAATAACAAATAGGGCTTTATTTCTAATAAGTGGGCCTAAGGATGAGAGACTACGGGACTGGAGAGCACTATTAGGAAAACTGATCATTTTGTTTTATACTCAGGTTGGGGAGGAAAGTCTCAGTTTGCTTCAACTCTACATTATATCATGTAATACTTTTCTTAAAACTGAGTACTAACAACACTTAATCTCATCAATACCTGTGACCACTTTAGAAAGGAATGGGAGACAATAATTTTCTCTTGCTTTTATGTCTCACTAATTTAGGGCTAAAAAGTATACTCAGATTATATGTTTAAGCCAGATTATGTCACTCTCCTATTCCCATCTTACTCTGAGTAAGCCAAAGTCATATGAATGGCCTCTAAAGCATACATAATCTGGCTGCCTGGTTACATGACTAATTTTCTGCTCTTCTCTGTGCACACGCCATTCCAGAGGTACTGGGCTACTACCACAGAGCCATGAGCTTATTTAACTCTTTTTATGAAATACTCTTTCCTCTTGTCCATTTTCACATTTCAACCATATTTAATACCCTAACAGAAAGTACTAACTGTTAAAGAAAAATAATCCAATAAACAAGTATAGTAAACAAAAAGGAGGTACAATAATGACTTACCCCTCTTTCAGATCTGTGCTTAAATATCACTTTTTTCAATGAAATTGTCCCTGAATACCCTATCTAAAATTGTAACCCTCTTCTACTCTCCCTCACATTTCCATTCTAACCCCACATGGTTTTTTTCATAGCATTGTCAGAATTTTCTATAAAGCATATTTACTTGTTTGTCATATTTATTTTAAATCTTCATCAGAATGTGAACTTCAAAAAAACAGAAATCTTTTACTGCTTTGTTCACTGCACCTAAAATAATGCTTGGTCGGAATTAAAATAAAAAAAATTTGATATCTAACATTATATAATAAATAATTCATGACATTTACCTATTAAGTGTCAGACATTGTGGCAAAGATTTTATACATGTTACTGATAATCTCAAATTCATCCTGCAAGATACATATAATTATACTCAAAGCATACTTCTTAAATTCAGTTTGTGTTTATCTAACACTATGATTGGGTTAAGGAAGATGTCTTGTTTCAGTATATCAAATATTATTTTCTGTAAAATCTGATTTTGACATATCCCCCATTACCTCAGCCACTGTAAAAGGAAAGCACAAGTTATTCCAAATTTGATTGTTGAAGAGTTTTGAGTGCAAATAGCAGATCCCAGTCTAGTTAGTTTAAGCAAAATAATAATAGTAATTAAAATCTATTAGGAAATGCACAGAATCTCTGGGAGAGCCAGATAATCCAGTTTGGAGGCTGTTCAGCCACAAATAATGCCCAAGTTATAATCACCAACTTGGCACTGTTTCTGGCTGAACAGCCTCCAAACTTGGAGGGGAGGACAGTCAGTTAAAGTATTACCGTAGGGAACAGACCACATGTTGCAATAAGGGTGTCACTTCTTGATGCTCTGCCACAGCTACCTTAGAAGCTCAGTGTCTCTTCAATAAACTTCACCATTCTCACTAGGAAATGGAAGCTGCAGTGTCAATTTCACATTACTTGTTTTCAGAATCCAAGCCTGTTCAGTAGTTCCCAAGTCACATGACTACTCCCTAGCTGTAATAAAGTATAGAAAACTATAAATTCTAGGTACAATTTTGATGCAGTGAGATTTTCACCATGGAAAATTCACGAAACATGGGATTCTCAAAAGGTGCTAGCCATAATTGTGACAAATGCCTGTTACAGACAATAACAAAATTTAGATTTAAAATACATCCCAAATCAAAATATTTCTAGTAGACATGAGTTGGGCAGTGTTTAATATCGTCCAATGTTTTCTACTAAAATTATGTTGAAGTAACTGAGCCAATAAATGATAAGACCTCTTTCTCCTCAAAAATAGCTTTCTGGTAATGACATCAGTGAGAAACAATCTTTCTACTGATTCCAGAGGGAGAAACATAACCGTGTTTACTAAAAGGAATAGTCATGGGAATAGACTGGCTCAGAGAGGGTACAGAGCAACTCTAGCATACAAGTTGCTTATTCAAATGGTGTTTTGATTTCACTGACATTAACACATGTGGAAAAAACTATTTTTGAATTTTCAAATTAATAGTTAATTGAATAGCATGTTTCCAAAGTGAATCATAAAGAATTAATGACTAAAATGAAATTTAGAGTTCTCAATGTTTCTTGCAGAGTTTATATGAGTTTTCCCTATAATAACTATAAGTTTAAGAAGATAAGTAAAAATATATATTTTTAGAACTTTCTAGTTCTTGAAATGTCCTCCTTGACAATTATTAGAAGAAAAATAATAAAACTTTTTAAAAAATTAAGCTTTAAATAGGCAAACATATGAAAACATCTAAATATTTCATATACAGAAATGTAAATATACATTCCTCCCAACTCAACAATAGCATGGCAGATAGCTCTTAAATATTTAGATCAACTGTTTTTATTCTATGCACTATGGAGTAAAACTTTACTTGTATTACCTGTACTCTTAAAATCAGTGGTGATAAAAAGAGTAAGAAAAAAACAAACAAACCTGTGTTAGAATGTCCTCTTGCTGGTTGGATTCTGAGCTCCTAGATCTTCCCCATGACCAACCTTGAGGAGTTGTGGGTTTCTTCACCAGTCCCCAGAACCTCCCACTTCTCCCTCATCTTCAGACACCTTTTGGGATCTTTCCCGGGCGTCCAGTGGGTTTGGGCTGGTTAAGTTCTGAGCAGGAGCAACAGCTAAACGGAGGACCCACAGGAGAAAGTGGAGTTGCAGATCAGAAATGCATTTTCATTAACTAAATTTCTTGATGTCACATCTGCAGTATCAGCTCAAGTGGAAGAGCTTATCTTCAAATGTACAGAAAATGCATGTTTCCTAAAAACCTGGAAAGACTTGTTGAAAGAAGGCTATGATTATTTGAGACCTGATGACTGACTTGACATGCTTAGCTGTTAAGAGTGATTGTGTAATAAGTCATTCTTCCTCATATATAATATTTGTGATCTCTTTCCAGCAGTTCTGTATATACTCAGAATGAAATTTTTCTTGATTTTCTTGGCTTTTGTGAAAGCAGAATGCTGATGCTATTTTTATTGTTAACCAGTACTTGTTTATCCATTAATATTTTCTAGTCTCTAAACTTTTGTATAATCTTTAATGAAAGTTAATTTCATCAGTAGATAGTTAATATTAATAGTGCCAAAGTGCTACTAGTGGCAAACTAGGTAGATCATTATTTGTTTTGCAACAAGATGCCAAGCATATCAGAGTTTGAAGTTGAGCTTCAGCTTAAGGACAAAAAGAGGTGATTTTAAGGTTGCCAGTGATAGATTCAGTTCCATTAGGTTTTCTTCTCTAGAGCTAATGATTGTTTCTGATTTATTTCTCTATTCTCAGCACCTAAAAAAGTTCACACAACAGTCACTAAATGATTTTTGAATCAAAAAGTTGACAAACATAATTAAAAGCTATTTTTCTTCCTATATATAACAAGAAGATTGTAATTGTTTCTCCAGAAAATGTTCAATTCCAAAGTTTTACTAACAAGGAAAACATTCTCTTTTTACAGATCTTAACTTTGATGACAGCTTTTAAAAATATATACATATTTGTACTACTTTTTTTATAGAAGGCTTTCCTTCAGAAAATGAAAGACTAGAAAGAATGCATATATTCCCTCTATTTATTTCTATGGTTACTGCTTTTACAATTTTTTTTCTATTTGATACTTTTATGTTTGATTGCTATCTTTAAAGTGCCTTATCAAATTTATGGCTCTGTGCTATTACCTTTCGAGCTTTGCAAGTTGTTTACATAATAAAGAAGTTACTTTGTTTCCAATGCATCAAACTTAAATGATGTGATTTTTTAATATTATTTGACCTTAGTGACAATGTTCTATTTTCGCTTGTCCTGTATCTTACATTGCTTCTGGTGTTTTGTGACAAGGATTAAGCCAACTAGTTCTCTACTATATATAACTTCTGGACATCTTTGATATGGCATCTTAATTCCTTGAAGATAACAGACAAGTGTACAGAACTGTATTCTAAAGCACAACAATGGGGCTATGAAAGGGGACAGATGAATGGGCAAATAATAGTTTTGTTTAGCATATTAGATCATAGTTCTTGATTAGTTTTTTTTAGTTAAAGATCACACATACGGTGTGATTTCTATACCAAAGACATGCTTATTTCAGTATTAGAAAAATGTTTTTCTTACACATCCTGAAAATTGCAATTTTTAAAATGTGCAAAATAAATTCTTATTGAAAGAAAAAAATAAAAAACTTAAAATTCAAAAAATAGAATGTCCTCTTGAATGAAATTTAGAAAAAATAATTTCATTAAAATTATACCTAGGGTTAACAGGCCACTTTCAGCAATACAGTTATTTTAAAAACAAACTACCTTAACCAGATCACAAGACATTGGTGAATATTAGAAAACAATGTAAAAGGTGGCAGTTTCAGATTAACTGTTTCCAGATGAGCATGATTAACCTCGAAAAACAGAAACCTATTTGCTTTTAAAAAATTATAATGGCAAGGTGCATTTATAAGTTGACAATATAAAAAAATATAAAAGATGACTTACCAAATATCCTTGGTAGAAATAAGCACAATATATTGAGAAATATAGTTCCAGTCTTTTCTCTATATACTTTTTTACATGATTAGAATATTTCATATACAAACATTATTTGAAAATTTTTATCTTAGCAATTAACTTGTTATGCTATTAAAATTATTCAAAATTGCTTTAATGGCCAATTTACTATAGTTTCTTCAATTTCATCACTATATAGTATTGTTAATCATATTCTGTATGTTTTCTTATACTTCCCTAAGTGTGTCTGAGAAATATAATTATTAGGTTTTGAAGCCCAAATGTTTTAAAGGCTTTTAATGTAAATTTAGTCAACCTTTTCAAAAAGTATGATCAATTTATATTTCCACCATCGGTACATAAGGGCATTCATCTTAATGCCCCATGACAGGTTTTCAATTTTATCATAATTTAAGATTGCTGATTTGATGAGTGAAAAATCAGCATTTCACTGTTAACTGTACTCAACAGTACTCAGAACTACTGGCTGTCTCCCATCCCCAGTCTTGGTGTTGCAAATTCAAAGGAGGGGCATAAATAGAGGTATCTGGGCAGAGAAAGAAAGAGAGGACTAAGTGAGATAAGACTGAACAACTGGAATTATCAGTAACTTTTACTCAACATCTCTTTTCCTCAGTCCTCAGGACTACGGAAGCAGTTCCCATTATACAGATCAAACGGACCACACACACATTGTTTCCACTGGAAACTGTCCTTTCTCCACTAAAAGGTAAAATAGTTCTTATTCATACTTTGGTTTCCTCTCAAGCACTGGGACAAGGAACAAAAAAAGAAAATAGGAAATGGTTAGCTGTATAATTTATGGTTATAAGCAGCTCCCTCTTAATTTCTGCCACACTTTGTTGGTACCTTCATGATAAACAAAAGTTCCATTAAAATAAATGACTTATTTTTGTCCCACATTGTAACTGTCTATTTATATATCAGTTTCTTGAAATGAATTGTATCAACTTGAGGGCAGACACTTAATCACATCTTACTCTCTTGATCCCCACCATTGCATAACATGAAGAGCACATAAAGCATTTTTTAATGGTAAGCATAAAGCTTTAGCTTTGTGCACCTTACAGTAGTTGGTCTAGCCACTTATTAGCTCATATTTAAATAAACTACACTCTCATGTGTTAGATAAAGTTAAATCAGGCTAGAGGATTGGGGAAAAAAATCCTTATCTTAAATCAGACTATAACCTACTACACTGTAGTAGAACTAAGGTGAAATATTGAAGTAATATTTCAAGGAATATTTACTAATCCATATAACGTCCATGAGTGATATGCTTGAGAGGCATAATTTTGCTAATAAAATATTGTGAAGTGTAATTATTAAATATCTCTATCAATTACTGCAATGCTGGTGACCCAGTTGAGCTGGGCAAAATGTCTAAGATATAAACACCTTATTAAAATCATAACAAAGCAAATAAAACTAGTTTTATAAATCTCTGTAATTTCATGTTGCCAAAAAATCCTATCTATATTGCTGAGAGGCCTTTAAAAACAATAGGCCAGTCCTATTATGAAATAATTATCCAAATGCACCCTCTTGTGGCCAAAGGGCAATTCACCTACTAGCTTAGCAAAATTGTGTTTAAAATAAGGAGCATCCTGAGTAACATTTAACTGAAATTTTTCAAAATAAAAATAAAAATTATTATAGATTTACTTTAGTTTCTCTATAGCTCTATTCAATAATACTAATTTGAAAGAAATCAACCTATCTTAGTACTAAAAAATACTTACTATGTAAAATACACACATATACAATGAAAATAAATACCCAATGGTCTGATGATTCTTTGTATTTTTCTAACATTTTTTATCTCCAGAGCTTTTACTAATGGTTAAGTGTTCACCTCTAGCCTAAGGAAAACTGAGCACATATTAAACATGTCTAATCTGAAATTTTCACTAAATTCTCTTTTAATTTTAAATATGATGGTCTAAAATATTAAATATTCATCACAGATATCTTTTTGCCATTAAACTGCATCAAGTAGAATGTCCATGTTTCTTACTAACCTTGATATCACAAATGTGCTAAATGTATTGTCTATGAAGATAATGCCTTAAAAAACTTGTAACAAAAACATTTCTAATACTTTGATGTCAGAAAACACTTCAATAAAATGGTAATACATTTTTAAAAGCTAATGGCATAAGAATACAGCCAATAAAAAGCTATTTTTTATTTTTTTAAATCTGTACTTTTTACTTCAAATACTTTATTATATTTCATTGGGTTTCTATCTTTTTGGGGGAGGTTCCTATTTTTCTATGTGTGGCTAAAAGATATTAGTGAATATGAAGTAGCATTTTTATGTTTCATGTCTTTATTGAATAGTTTCAAATATGAAGACATTGGTGAAAAAACAAACATATAGTGGACAAGAAATAACAGTCACCATATCATCTTACTTCTTCAACCTAATGCATTTCAGAATAATACATAAGCAATTTTTACATTTTTAATTTAAGCTTACAATCATTTTTTATTTTACCATACTGTCAAATACTTGTGAAAATAAATAAAAATAAAATACATGATGCATAGGACGATTTTTAAAAAAATTGAACTATTGCACAATAAATCAGTGTGAGAATAAACTATGCAAGTAATACAAAAATGCATTTAAATACATTGTCACAACATATTTCAAGAGTCATAAATCTATTTCACCCACTGTTTATAATAATCTCTGGGCTCTGAAAATGGATGTTTTCTTACCAACCCATCTCCATGTGGTACAGTATAACGTTTATTTACTACTGTAAAATTCAGTAAGAAACAAATATGAGCCAATTACTTATCTATCCCTTCCTTGAGCAGACAAAAAAATTATGTGGTCTTAAAAAAATACTTTGGAAAAAAGCAGTGCTTAGCCTTAGATAAAACAAGAGTTTAAAGTTCTTCATGTGATTTATAACAGGACAGAAGTGATTGAAATGGAAATCTAACATGTGCATTTGTCTTCTAAATTAATTAGTTTATTTCAATTGGATTATTTGTTTGTTTTGACCAATACAACTGAATAAAGATAACTGAGGGGGAAATACTAGTAAAAAGCCAGGAAAGAAACTATAAGGTAAGTAAAATGAGAATTCCTATTAAGTTTATAACTCCTGCCCAAAATAAACAATGTTAATAAATTTCAGAAAAATGTAAGCCAAAAGTTTTTACATTGTGTCTTATAGTTGATCAGAATCATAAACAAAACCTAGGAATTATATAAAAGATTTGCTTGTACCTTACAGTAAGATCAAAGCTCTTAGGTTTGATTGAACAGAAATTACAGAATTGCTGCCATCAAGGAAATCTACTACTAATTACTATGCTATAATGAAAGTGACAATGATTAAGAGCTGTATTGTGGTCGGATTAAAGAGAAAAAATAATTAAATTTTTGTGTATGTTTAATTAGATAATTACACATTAAAACAATACTTTAGTGGGTCCTTATTGTGACATGAATGGTGTTTCAACATTATACATTAAAGAAGAAACTATGAGTAGGAAAATTAGATATTCTCTTAACCTACTCATAACTACATCTACTTCCAGGAAAAATAAATTCAAATATTTTTATCTGCATGCTCTGCACTAATGATTAGTTACCACAACTATTATGATTAGGTGAGGTGATTTGTTTCAAAATGCATTAAAATAATTTATCCTAAATTCAGATACAAAAAATTAAATGTTCTTAAACATGTAAGATTTTGCTGGGAATTTTGTGTTTTCTATACTAAATAATTACATTTTCAAATACAGCAAACAATGAACTAGCAAATTAAAACTACTCTTCACAGGTTATGAAAAAGGAAGAAAAAAGTGAAACAGTTGGAAGTAAAAAAATATGTTCAACGAATACATACAAAGGTAAAAAAAATTCGGTTATAAATAGAGTAAGAGATTTGTATTTTTAGTCTTGTGTTTTTGAAAAGGAAATCGCGTAATTACATTTTTACAAAATGAGTAAGATGTTTAAATTATATAACTAATAGAGGGGTGTTTTTTCTCTTAGTTTTTAGGATTTATAAAATAAGTTGTTGACATGCTCTACAGGAAAGTGACCTTACATACCTAATGGTAAGTAAAACCATTCTCTTTAATTACAAAATTCCCAGCATCTATCCTACTATGATACTATCTTAAGATAGATACAAATGTTTATTCAAATTTTTTGCTCAAAGTTATAATTATCCTAAAGCTTGAAGGGCTAAGCACTAGAGTATGAGAGTTTATGAAAATGTACTTAATGTGCTTTAACAACAGAAAAATAACACCTAAATTAATCATTCCATTTGAAATTATTTTCTGACTGATAAGTGATTATTTCCTTGAATGGCACAGTCTGGGATATGAGATATTTATTATATACAGTATATGTATACATATAAATACACACACATATAGCCAAAAAATTATGCTCCAAAATTACTGGAAATGGTATTTTGTGTATTTTTAGCACAAAATAACTACAGGAAGTGAGTGCTCTAGCTGTCCAAGCAGCAATAATCATAAACTCTGAACTTGGCTTTTGTTTTTTTTGAGATTCTATTCATAGAATCATTCTTCGAATGCCACATTCACAGCAGAACTTGGCCCATTCTACTGGGTATTTAGTCCCACACTCATGGCAGAATTTTGGTAAGTTCCCAGGTGAATTTCCTTCAATGCCTTTAATATTCCCACCATTAAGGGAAGATGCATAGTCTCCATCTGGTCTAAAAATGTAAAGAAAGAATGAAAAGATAAAGTTCACATCAGTAGTTTTCAACCCATACCCCTGGAGAAACATGACATAAGTGTAACAATTAGTCTCCTTAATCTCATTTTAAATATTCCTTTAGTTCAAATTAAAAAAAAAATCCTTGTTAGTAAATATTATAATTCTAAAATTTTTTCTTTAACATTATATTTATTTGCACTAGGAGAATTTATCATGACTAATTGCAGCCATGCTTTCTGTATTAGCCCATTCTCACACTGCTATAAAGAACTACCTGAGACTGGGTAACTTATAAAGAAAAGAGGTTTAATTGATTCACAGTTCTGTAGGCTGTACAGAAAGCATGGTTGGGAAAGTTTCAGGAAACTTCACAATCACAGCAGAAGGCAAAGGGGAAGCAAGCATGACTTATATGGTGGGAGCTGAAGGAATAGAGAAGGGGCGGGTACTACACATTTTTAAACAATCAGATCTGGTGAGAACTCACTATCACAAGAGCAGCAATGGGGAAGTCCACCCCCATGATCCAATTTCCTATCACCAGGCCTCTCCTCCCACATTGAGGGTTTGCAATTTCACATGAGATTTGAGCAGGGACACAAATCCAAACCACATTGCTTTCCATCTCTTTGTGCTAGAAATTTACTACACTGGGAGCAGAATGAACGTTTATGATGTCCTTTCTGCAAACCCATCTCTAAAGGGAAAACTGAAACCCAACCCTGAAGACAGAAATCCTTAGGTTTCAAGTCTCTCTCCTTGGTCACAAGGATTGTAAGGTGATACCTGTAGTATTTAATTTTATTATTTAATTATATTAAATTATTGTGATGCAATAAATACTTAAAACAAGCTCTTATGCATACCCTCACAAGGTCTCTATTAACAAAACATATTTTAAAAAGTAAAGTAGATGCTAAACTATGCACTATAACAAAATTTTAGAGCAAAAAGCTTGAGATTATAAAGGTTTTATCACAGATGTCAGACATTAAAGAAATGCAGATTCTACCGACAAAATAATTAATTGGAAGAACAGCTATTTGATTCCTATAAAAACATGTTTACATTTCCTAGTGGCATGTGTTCTTCTGAGAACATGATACTTACTTTAAAGTCCCTGGAAAGGGAACTCTTAATCGCTAGGAGGATTATAAACAAGACATTACTGGAAAAAAAAATTCCTTTTTTTTTCCACAGAGTTAGTTATTGAAGAAATCTAGGTGCTACCCAGTTTGGGTGCATCTTTCATACAAGCAGTTTAGGAGTGATAAAAACAAACAAGAACTGGACTTTCTAATGAAAGGTACTAGGGATTTAGAAGAGATAAAAATAAGACTAAATGTCAGCATTTTGTGGTACTTCTTTCCCTCCTCTTTAAGCTCCACTAGAGAGAGGCTATAGAATTACTACAAACTTCCGCATCAAGAAACATACTCTCTTAGATATTGAGAACAAATTTATAGCATAAGCATAATTCCTTTAAACTACAAAGAAGATACTAATGAATTAGAATACATAACCCCAGGCAAGAAACAGTGCCAAGGGAAAATAAGTCAGCTTTATTGTCAATGACAGCTTTATTTTCAAAAAATAAAAGGTCATTTCAATGCTATTGTACACACACTCAAGGAACTCAACACACATACTAACATTAACAAATATCAAAACTTCAACATAATTAGATACTGCCTAATTTCTTTGCATAGTGATTGGCAAATTTATACCCCCAGTGGTAGTATCTTGATTCCTTACATTTTCTAACACCATTTGCACTGTCAAGCGTTTTTTGGTTTTGCTGACCTGATGAGAGTGAAATGGATGGTAGTTTAGTCTACCACTGATTTAATGCACATTTCCTGATTGTTTGTAACACTGAATATTTTTTCATGTTTGTGTTGTTTATTTTTGCCATTTGGATTTCTTCTACTGTGAACTGACTATTCCCTATTCCCAAATCCCACCAAAACCCAAAGCCATTTTCTACTGTATGGGTTTTTTAAAACTTTATTTGTAGAAATTCCCAACAATTCCTAGACAGTAATGTGTTTGTTTATGTATATAGTATGTATCCTCTCGCAAGCAATCATGCTATTTCATTTTATCCATGGAGCTTTTTACAGCACTAGTTTGCATTTAGACAGGATCAAATATATCCATTTTTTGCTATGCAATTTGCATTTGCTAAATTATTCAAGAAATCCTTTCCTAATGCAGATGAAAATGAGACTTTCTTATGTTTTATTCTAAAATCTGGATAGCCTTCCTTTGCACATTTAGGCCTAATTTTGTTGACATGTAACTGACTGTTTTATACCTGATATGAGGTAGAAAGCTTTTCTCCACATATGGACGCCCAATAGTCCAAGTACTCCCACCTCCCAAATCTATATTGCTACTTCTGAAATGTGGCAAATTTCCAGTTACTTATGAGGCTGGGGTCTCTTGATTAACACTCTATTGTGATCTATTGTTCTGTTTGTCTATTCTTGAATCAGTATCACACTGCCTTAATTACTACAGTTTCACACATCATTCACACATTTTTCTCTTTAACTTGTCCTGGCTAATATTAGACTTTTGTGTTTCATATACATTTTGTAAACAACTTGTCAAGATTTACAAATTTGTTTGAAAATTTCACAAATTTATACATTAATTTTGAGGAGAATAGACAGCTGTACAAGACAGCTTCATAATAGTAAAGTTTTTATTTTATAAAGAAGGTATGTAGAGGCATACCTTAGAGACACTGCAGGTTTGGTTCCAAACCACTGCCAAAATGCAAATATTACAATAAAGCAAATTACATAAATTTTTTTGGTTTCCCAGTACATAATAAAATTTTATATTATACTATAGTCTATTTAATTGTGCAATAGTATTATGTCTAAAACGACAATGCATACATGTACACAATTTAAAAATACTTTCTTGCTAAAAAATTCTAACACTCATCTGAGTTTTCAGGGAGTTGTAAACTTTCTTCAAGTAGAAGGTCTTGCCTCAATGTTGATTCCTGCTGACTGATCAAGGATGGTGGCTGCTGAAGATCAGGGTGACTGTGGCAATTTCTTAAAGTAATGAAGTAAGTGTGCCACATCGAATGACTTCCTTTTACGAATCATTTCTCTGTAGCATGTGATGCTATTTGATAGCACTTTACCCACAGAATTTCTTTTGAAATTGGGGTCAGTTGTCTCAAACCCTGCTTTGCTTTATCAACTAATTTTATGAACTATTCTAAATCCTTTGTTGTCATTTCAATGATGTTCACAGCATCTTCACCAGGAGTAGATTTCATGTAAAGAAACCACGTTCTATCTTTCTTTTCTTCTTTTTTCTTTTTTTTTTTTTTTTTGAGACGGAGTCTCGCTCTGTCACCCTGGCTGGAATGCAGTGCCCCCATCTTCTCGGCTCACTGCAACCTCTACCTTCCAGGTTCAAGCAATTCTCCTGCCTTGGCCTCTGAAGTAGCTGGGACTACAGGCATGCACTACCATGCCCACCTTATTTTTGTATTTTTAGTACAGACGGGGTTTCACCATGTTGGCCAGGCTCGTATTGAACTCCTGACCTTAGATGATCCACCCACCTCGGCCTCCCAAAGTGCTGGAATTACAGAGGTGAGCCACCACAACTCCTCATCCATTTCAGTTTTATCCTGAGATTGCAGCAGTTCAATGACATCTTCAGGCTTCCCTTCTGATTCTAGTTTTTTTGCTATTTCCAGCACATCTGCAGTTACCTCCTCCAATGAAGTCATTTAAGCCCCTCAAAGTCATCCATGAAGTTTCGAAACAACTTCTTCCAAACTCATTTTGACCTCCTCCCATAAATCACATATGTTCTTGGTGGCATGTAGAATCGTTAATCCTTTATTTTTTGAGACGGAGTTTCGCTCCTGTTACCCAGGCTGGAGTGCAATGGCGCAATCCCAGCTCACGCAACCTCCGCCTCCTGGGTTCAGGCAATTCTCTGCCTCAGCTTCCTGAGTAGCTGGGATTACAAGCACGCGCCACCATGCCCAGCTAATTTTTTGTATTTTTAGTAGAGACGGGGTTTCACCATGTTGACCAGGATGGTCTCGATCTCTTGACCTCGTGATCCACCCGCCTCGGCCTCCCAAAGTGCTGGGATTACAGGCGTAAGACACTGCGCCCGGCTTGGTTTAAGGTTTTCAGATTACTTTGCCCAAATCCATTAGAAGTGTACAACTTAAAAGGTCAATTAAAAGAAAAAAATCAGATTTTCTATAAATAGCTTGTTACTTAGTTTGTATATGGTCCTTGGAAAACTATCCTATACTCCTTTTTATTTTAGTTATTAGGATAGCAGAGTTAAACATACCTGGCTATGTAGCTCTCAGTATATGTTTTTCTTTTGTTTGTAAGCACACCTGGGGCCGGATTTCTTGCCAAACTAGGTGGTGTGGAATTTCGAGGTTTGATATTAGCTCTATAAAAAAGAGAAAAAACAATGGAAAGGTATTGAACAGTGAGCATCTATTTCTCAAATTACGTATTCACATGATTAGAAAGAATATTTAGAAGCTTCAGAGCAGTTCAAAAGACGAAAGTCCCAATAATGAACTTAAATCTCAAAACAAATAGTAGTTAATATTAAAGATAAATCAAATAATTTTGCAGTTACTAACCTATCCTCACAATAAATAAAATCAACTAAAACATGTATATATGCTTTACATGAAAATTTTAAAGTAATCATTCTGAAAGACACATTTTTAAAAAGTTTAAATTTTTATTTCCCTAAAAACATATATTCTGGTAAATGCTTATAGATAACTATTAAATAAACACACATTTTATTATTATTCTACTCATATATGTTGTGGTTAAAAAAGAATTTCTTTTGGTAGTCACATTAAAGGATAATATTCAACTTATGAAAGTTCTTAAAAGCAGCAACTAAAATAAATGAGTTAATATAATATTCCATGGGCGATCTAAAATCAGAGGGACTTCTGGTTGGATCATCTATGACTCTCCATTTTGAAACTTTAAGAATCAAGGAGAGTTTAGAAAGCTAAATGATGATATAACACTAAGAGTAGAGGCTTGGGAATTCAGATGAATTTAGATGTGAATGTCAATGCTACTGACAGCTTTGTGACAGCAAGTCTGAGTCTCATCATTTATAAAATAATTACTATAGAAAAGTTATGAGATAAAAAGTACAATTCATATAAATATTTAGATAGTTGATGATAATACTTACTACTGCTATTGCCACTATAAGTTTACATTTATATAATAGTGCTTATTCCATGCCAAATACAATTCTAATTATTTTGCCCATAGAAATTTATGTATACCAATAATCCTATGAAATAGGTAGGATTAATAACTCCATCTACAGATGAGACATATGAGGTAAAGTGCCCCTAAGTTACTTACCCAAGGTGACACTGCTAGTGCTAGGATCACTTGAAAAGCTAGGATTTAGATGTCCATTAAAGCATAGTTCCCTCCCTTTCTATAGAGCTTTAATCAAATCTTTACATTTCATAGGTAATCAGTGTTGTGTTATATGAACAACCAGAATACTTTAAAATATACCTCCAGATTAGAGATTCTTAAACTTTGGTTGAAATTCTTCTTACTCTACTTATAGGGCAAAGTAGGAGAGAGTACCCTAAAATTGTAAATAGCTGCTTCCAAAGTACATGCAGGTAATAACAACATCCACTATGTTTCAAAGATCCACTACATGACAATATGAAGCCAGGTACTACACATACCTTATTTAATGTCCCCCAGATCTCAGAAGATATTATTCGTATTTTAAAGAGGAAGTGTGTTTAGAGAGATTATATAAATTGTGAAGCTATTATGTGGCCAGGGCAGTACTTGAACTTAATTACAGAACTCATACTCAATATACAATGCTGTCATTCAAAGTGGTTGCTTTGCATGGTGGCTTCTTAAAATTACTTCTAAACTTCAGCAAGCAAAGAATCACCTAGGGTGCATGAATGGAATGCCCTGTACCTCTTCAAATGCTCATTACAATTCCATCCATGAGGTGTATTCTACTCTTTTGTATAGCCTCTTTTGGGATATTGTAGAACTACTAGAGTCCCCTTCTAGAAATTCAGTCTCTAAGTAATGGTTGTCAAAGAATGGTATTTAAATAGGAAGAATACTTTTTTTGCGGGGGGTGGGGGGTTAACTGCATAAGTTATACATACAATACAAACACACCCATAAACATACACATAATGTCACCATATTAGTAACTTAAGGTTGTTCAAAATGTTTATATTTAGAGGAAAATAGAAGAGATTATCATCATTAATAGCTACCAATATTAAATACCTATCATTTATTTTTAGTAACATCTTTTAAGAGGTGAAATGTCAAGAATCATTTAGATTGGGAAGCACAATTGTCTGTCTTGATCACTTAAAACATCTTGCCCCAGTCTTACACAGGCCACAAATTGTTCCTCCTATTCAGAATCTGAAAAGCATTACTCTTACTGGGTATCTAGAATCTACCTGCTACAGCTCATATGAATAATTAAAGAAGGTTTAATTTTGGAATTGTACTCAATTCATCTTACTGCTAGTCACTGTTACTGTGAGATCTGCTACAGATGGGTCTGACAGTAGAAACAACACAATGAAAAACAGCTTGTGGCATAAACTCTTCCTGCTAGGATTTATTACTAACTACTTAAAAATAACAAATGGCTGCTGCTAGTATCGCAAAAACTTCTCTTATCTTTGTGTATCTAGTTAAGTTTATTATTACTTTTCCTACCTACATAGTGAGCAGACTGTTGTAGTAGGTGTTGGCTTCAAAGTTAACTAACTTACTCTGTTTAATAATATATATTCCACCATTAATAGGTAAATTAATTTTTAGGCCTTAATTTCATATTTAAAATGAGGGCTAGAATTCAGACCCAAATTAGTAAACCTTGAAGATTCATGCTATAGAGTTTCAAAACAACTGCCATTGCCACACTCTTTTCAACCAGCCAGGCCAGAACTGAGAGAAGAGTTATTCAGCAGTGTCACACTCTTTCCAGGTGGTAAATGGAATTTACAACCATCTAAGAAAAGACTAAGGACCCTTGGATTGAAAGTTCCCTAAAATCTCTTTTTGTCCTGGCCTTCTATAATAGTTCATCATTTGCTTATCTAAAAGATAATCTAACAATATCATATACTATACATTATTTTTCTCAAACTCTACTTTTTAAAACTATAAAAAATCCTGATTACTCCTAAAGAAAAACTTAATAAAAACAATTACTAAATGTGACTGTGATTTAAAACCTCTAAAAATTAATATTTAATGGAATAAAATGTATAATCTCAAAATGTTTTAAATCCTAGATTATTCGGCACATTTTGGCTTAGAAATTATTAAACAGATTTAAGTATGAGACAGTAATATATAGTACTCCATTATATAAAGCTTTTAAGAAAATATCTGAAAAATATTAACCAAACTGAGTTACAAATACTTACTTGTAAATAGGTAATAACATATCTTTTGATGGCACTGTCTGATTTTGTATCACTGTCATACAACCTTTGCACATGTCTTCCAGTTCGAAGTGAAGGGCCTAACTTGTCCATATTACTATTAAAATATACAAAGGTATACCCATAAAGAGATTGCTACTGTTTGTTTCCTTTTATAAAGTTTTTTTTTTTTAAGACATTATTCTGGTTCATCAGAAATCTGCTTCCCAAGCCCTTAATTTTATTTGTCAAGGTAAGAACTAATGTCCAAAAGAATCATCAGAGAGAGTTCATAAAATGTGCACTATGAGATCTGCAAATTCTGACTATGCAGGTTACCCTACATATCCAAACAAATGTCAAATTACACATAGCAGGGCAATGGAATCAATGAAGATACTTAGGAAGGACAACTATTTCAAAAATAAAAATAAAAAAAATTCATGAAGCTGTAAGTGAAATGAACACTGTTATTCACGAATAATTTTTCTTCCTCCCTGAATTCATAAAAACTTTCTCTATTCTTCATATTATCTATTTGCTTGCTTTTTAAAATTCCAAAAATAAGAAACTGAATAAATAACATTTACCTCATCTGATTTTCTAACCCCATTGACTTTCTAACAAAAAAGTGACTTTATTTCTGAAATGTATCCAAAGTAAAACAGGACTCCGCATGGAAAAAAAAAGGATGGCAATTCTAAAAATCACATATAATAATGGTAAGGGGCCATTCCATCTAAACACACATACACACACACATACACACACACGCACACACACACACACAATTTAACCAAAATTATAAAGGATTTCCATTTAGAGGATAGTAAGACAAACTGCAGGAATCAACCAACCAAATAACTGAATCATATGAATTATCACCATTTGACATCTAGTCATAATAGGGAGCAGGAAAAATTGAGTTAGGAAATCAGGAAACTCTTATTTGCCTACTGAATAATACATCACTGCTTGCTAACTTTAAAAGTCCATTCTTTTTAAGAGATGTTTGCTCACTCACTTATACTGACTATAAATCCTGGTCATCTACTACATGTCAGGCACTGTGGAATATTCTGGGTATGTGGTGGTAAATAATATAGATCTGATGCTTGTTCTTAGGCAGTTTAGTGTCTGAAAGGAATGTGATCATCTTTCTAGATTATAGATATCTAAGAGGAGGGACACATTTTATTAATATTTGTCTTTCAGTAGCTTATACACAGCAGGCATTTTGTTGAAAAAATTGATATTCATACTTTGCAGGTGGTGGTGTTTACGTGAGGATTTAAAGTTCTTAAAAGCAGACTTCATTAAATAAATATATTAAGTATAATGTCTAAAATATTTTAAATTAAAATGTTTTTAATTTGTTAAAAATTACTGAGAAAGCCACCTATTGAAATTTTAATTAAACAATGTTTAATTAAACATCAAAACATGTTTGTTCCAAACAGTGGTTATCTTAGAAAAGGCATCTGTGATTCTGAAAACAAGAAATAAAAGTTTTCTTTCTCAGAAAAAATTTACTGAAATTAAAATTTAGAAAACTTTTAACTATATTTTAAAAACATATTCCTCTTATATAAGCAATGGTCACCTGGTGCAGTGGCTCATGCCTGTAATCCCTGCACTTTGGGAGACCAACGCAGGTGGATCACGAGGTCAGGAGTTCAATACCAACCTAGCCAAGATGGTGAAACCCCATCTCTACTAAAAATACAAAAATTAGTTGGACATGGTGGCACACACCTGTAATCCCAGCTACTCAGGAGGCTGAGGCAGAGAACTGCTTAAACCCAGGAGGCGGAGGTTGCAGTAAGTGGAGATTGCGCTACTGCACTCCAGCCTGGGTGACAGAGACTCCTTCTCAAAAAAAAAAAAGATAAAGAAAAAGAAATGGTCAAATCCTACATGTGATACAACAAAGTTCAATTCAAGAACGATGTGTAAAATCTAATAAAAATCTAAAGGTAAAGGAAATATTACATATATAAAAAAATTGCCAATATTTTCAGATTTTGAAAACCTAATTGAAGGACAGATTCCAATAATTATTTGAACCATACTTGTATTATAAAATTCAACTCGATTTATGTGTGTGTGTGTGTGTATGTACATTCACAACTCAATTGTTACTTAGGCTAAAAGTTAATGAATGCTATTTTTAGGTTAAAATCACTTAATAATTTATATTCTAAGTTGCCATTAAATTATCTATCAAAAAAAATCTATAAATTCCAATAATCAAGATTTTATCCATAAAACACTTTTGCAGGCTTACAAAATACTCATAGCTGAATGAGTATGGTGATGATATCAACCTATTCCTGATTTGAAATGAACTCTAACATAGGAAAAGTCCTTTACTGTTGATACCAGGAGAGTGAATTCACTTAGGAAATAAGTAATTTTAGTCTGGTTTAATAGGTACCTTGTAGAACTATAGCAAGCACTATAAATTGAGATATAAGAAAAATATGATTTCTGAAAAAATATTGGGAAAAGAATTTAGCAGATAGTGTTGTATCTTTGTACACCTCTCTAGTTATAATGCTATAAGGCAATCTTGTTTAACCTGCAGCTAGCAAGCCACATGCCACCCAAGCTGGCTTTGAATGCAGCCCAGTACAAATTCATAAACTTTCTTAAAAGATGATGAAATTTTTTTGCATATTTTTTTTAGTTCATCAGCTATCATTAGTGGTCATGTATTTTACATGTGGCCCAAGACAATTCTTCTTTCAATGTGGCCCAAAAGATTGAACACCCACTTCTCTAAGGCAAAGTTTTGAAATGTGTCATACCTCTACTTTTGATCCTAAATTCATCAATCCTACACTACTAATTAGTATCTCAATTCCATAGCAAAGTTAGCTTCCTGTCCAAAATCTTAAACCATTGTTACCCAAATAAGAAGCCAAGCTCTGGAATTCTAGGTTATTACAAGCATTTCTAGATCAACAATAAAAGTTGATAAAAATTTATATAAAGCTCCACACAAATTTAATACACACACCAAAAAACTGAATTATGAAAATAGCATGTTTTCATACAAATATGTACTCCAATACTAAAGACATTTACTTCTTAATGTTTTTAATAAGGTATGAGGAACAAAATATAATTTTTTAATTAAAACATGATCTGTACATACATTTGGTTGCTCTAATTTTATATGTATTACAGTTGATCTCTACAGTAAATGTGTTTTTCATAGCAACTAAAAGTAAGTAAATCTCTGAAATTTGGTAGTTTAGCAACTGAAAATTATTAGCTGAGATAGTCATTTAAACTGGTAATAAATCATTAAGAAAACAGAGTTCCCAAGATACAACTGTGTAAAGTCCATGACACAATTGAAATGGGGCAATATTTATTTAAAAGATCTGTGTTTTACTATACTTCTAAAATTTCCTAGGATTAAAGTTAATCATCTTTTGGCCAACACAGTGGCTCACTTGTGTAATCCCAGCACTTTGGGAGGCCGAGGCAGGTGGATCACTTGAGGTCAGGAGTTTGAGACCAGCCTGACTAACATGGTGAAACCTCATCTCTACCAAAAATAAAAAAATTGCCAGATGTAGTGGCACATGCCTGTAATCCCAGCTACTGGAGAGGCTGAGGCAGGAGAATCACTTGAACCCAGGAGGCTGAGGTTGCAGGGAGCCAAGATCACGCCATTGTACTCCAGCCTGGGCAACAAGAGTGAAATTCCATCTCAAAAAAAAGAAAAGATAATTATCATTTAGAACAAAGGAAAAACGTTCCACTTGTATTTTTTTAAGTAAATCTGTTAAAATTGACCTACAAATTTATTAATTTCGTTGCTTTTTTATATTTTAAAAACGGTTTAAAACGGTGTTTGTTTTTGAGAGGAAATCTCCCTCTCTTGCCCAGGCTGGAGTACAATGGTGCGATCTCGGCTCACTGCAACCTCCACTTCCCAGGTTCAAGCAATTTTCCTGCCTCGGACTCCTGAGCAGCTGGGATTACAAGCTCCCACCACCACCCCCAGCTAATTTTTGTACTTTTAGTAGAGATGAGGTCTCACCATGTTGGTCAGGCTTGTCTCAAACTCCTGACCTTGGGATTTTATTTTATCTTTAATGGAGATGAGTGAGGTCCTGCTATGTTGCCCAGGCAGGTCTCAAACTCCTGGGCTCAAGTGACTCTCCCACCCTGCCCTCTGAAAGTTTTGGTAGTACAGGTGTGAGCCACTGTGCCTGGCCTAATACACAAACTAGAAGTAAACAATCAAACATATAAGAATTTTTCCAAGTGTGAAAATAAATTTCTTTGTGGCATGATTCTATTACAGATTGTTGGTATACCTGATTAAAGTGGACCACAATAAAGATTACATACACCAGACTTTAAACCATTGCAATCCACGGAAGTATTAGCATTTACTAATCTCAGCAAATGCTCAATTTATTCAGCATTACACCTGATCAAATGTTTTAATTCAACCTTTACCCAATCCTGAATCATTCGTATAAATCAAAATAAAAAGTTGTTATACAAACTTCAAATAATTCTTTAACTTGTAACAGGACAATAATTCCATGATGTGCCAATAGAGTAACAATGAGGGAATTAATTTATTAATTATCTTTTTTCATTTATTCACCAAAAATTTTCTTTTAGCCTAAGCATTCTGCTAGATTTTACAGTTACAAGTGGAAGCAAGGCAGACATAGTATGTGTCATCATGGAGCTTACAATCTAGCAAGAGAAACAAATCATTACTCGATAATTCTTAAAAAAAAAAAAAAAAAGAAAGAAAAAGGAACTCGGCCACTAAACAGACAGCTAATTTAATATAGTACCATTGAATGGTTCTAATTTAATATAGTAACATTGTAATGTTCTAGTTAATATAGTAATATATTGGTAGAAATGAGCTCCACCACTCTCTTTCCAGTAGTTGGAAACCTTTCTTTAATCTATAAGTATCTTATACAGAATGGACAATCAGAATTTGAACAGATATAATTGACAGTTATATATGATGTGGGACAACCAAAAGTATGTATTCTTCATGGCATTATAAGCAATGCACAACTCACAAAATTATGTACTCAAAATCTCTGCTTGTTAGCAAAAGTATATTTTCCATTAGTAACCAGGTATGTTGGTCAGATTTTCTTGGATCAGTTGCAAGGTCTAAGCAGAGTCACAGATATTATCAGAGTCAGACAGAGAGATATATGCCCAAAGTTATTTAGCGGCAGAATATGATGCAGAAACTTAGTCTCCTAACTCCAAGGTCAGTGCCTCTCTTCATTATATCAGCCAGTTTTACATGTCCTATCTAGGAACACTGTGTCAGTACAATTTAATATTGCCAACTGATAAAACTGCCAGTATAAAGTAGTACTGGAAAACATCAGCTTTTAATCCATGATCAACTGTAAATGAAACTATAAACAACACTATGAACAAACATTATTACCTGACATGGTGGGCAGTTCTCTGTGATACGGTAAAATGATTTTGTAAAATTAAAGCACATATTGCTATGTCTACATTTCACTTAACCATCCAATGAGTCAATTCATTGGAGTAGAGAATAAATCAAATCAGTTTCTTACCACTAAAAGATGAGAATTTTTTACTGTTCAGCTACCTGATCTACTGATAACCTGTCTCTTTCTTATAGATAGCCTTTCTTTTTGGAAGCACAGCAATAAGAAAAATCACTTAACTCATAAGATATTGCTGGTTGATTTTTTTTCCTTTCTATAATGATAATTACATTACATTCCTTTTAGGTCTTCCATTTTCTATGTAATCTGAATTTAGAAGAAAAGTAGTTACCATCATTTGACAGATATCTTTGTATATACTTCCTACATAAAAACCAGAATGAATTTGAGCCACAGATAACTTAAACTTGAAAATAACATGAAAAGAGGCAAGTAAATACAGCACCTTCAACTGAAACATCCATTTACTTGCATTGGGACTAATCAAGGAAACAACTTGATCTACAAAAAATGAAGAAAAGAAAGGCAAGCCAACAGCCCACCTGGGAGCAACACAGAGCCAAGGGAACCTTCCTGGCCCAGGGAAGCTGTGAGTGTACATGTGACTTGCAACCCTTGGGTCAGGAGATGCCCTAGTAAACCCACTCCACTGGGGCCTTCAATCTGACACACAGAAATGGGGAGTCTTGGCAGAGCAGCTACTTAGGCACATGTGGAAATTTCATTTATTTTTAATGTTTTTATAAAAAAATGTATAAGGAGTCTAATGTTTACAATCAAACTTGCTTCTAACTTTTTTTTTTTTTTTGAGATGGAGTTTCGCTCTTGTTACCCAGGCTGGAGTGCAATGGCGCGATCTCGGCTCACTGCAACCTCCGCCTCCTGGGTTCAGGCAATTCTCCTGCCTCAGCCTCCTGAGTAGCTGGGATTACAGGCACATGCCACCATGCCCAGCTAATTTTTAGTATTTTTAGTAGAGACGGGGTTTCACCATGTTAACCAGGATGGTATCGATCTGTTGATCTCGTGATCCACCCGCCTCGGCCTCCCAAAGTGCTGGGATTACAGGCTTGAGCCACCGTGCCTGGCCACTTGCTTCTAACTTTTAACAGCTATGTGGCTTTGAGTAAATAGCTTCTCTGATCTTCTTATTCTATGATTATGAAGTGGTTTTAACAAAAATATATGCAAAATGTCTAGCACAGTACCTGACACATGGTGGTTAGTAAATTACAGTTAGTATAAAAATCCTCAACATTTCAAACTTCCTTAAACTAAATTCCCAGAAGTAAAATTATTCAATTTAAACTATGATTTCTAAGGCTTTTAATAAATTCCAGATTATGTCCTAAAATCATTATGCAAATTTAGATACTCAACAGCAGTGAGTGTGCTCCTGACCAGCGTTAAAAGACAAATGAACTTAGAAAATGAAGATTAATGAAAAGCCAATTATCAAAGCATAATAAAACCTTACTATCATTTAACTATACACCAGTAATAAATTATATCCAATGTAGACTTACCCTGCATGAGGGGCTGCTATCCCTTTGTGAGAGGGAGATAAGGTTTGAAGTTTGTTTCCCAAAGAGCTGGTATTTGAAGACACTTTACCTGAAGGCATACCTTGTAATTAAAAAAAACATTATTTTTAACAATACTCTAAAAAAAGTTACATAAAACAGAGTATTTAGCAAAGAAAATGATGCTTTAGTAATAATCTTTGTAACTATAAATCACCATTAAAGACATTTTTAAACTGATATTTCCAGGAAATTACATATAACATCCCTCATTTCTAAATTTCTTTCTTATGATTTATATATAAACAAAGGTACATGTCAGTGGTCAATATCTTCTTCTAACTATTAAGTATTTGTCTACTGAGAACAATTGAGAAGTTCAGAAAGCTATGAAGAGCTAGCATAAAATGAGAGGAAAATACCGGATCAAAGAATCAAGAAAGAACTTGTCTGACTATTCTGAATAGACGATACATCAATAACAACATCAGGGACAAACATTTAAGCTAAAAACAACAAAAACGTGGCCAGGCACAGTGGCTCATCCAGTAATACCAGCACTTTGGGAGGCTGAGGTGGGCAGATCACAGGGTCAGGAAATCTAGACCATCCTGGCTCACACAGTGAAATCCCATCTCTACTAAAATACAAAAAATTAGCTGGGAGTGGTGGCATGTGCCTAGAGTCCCAGCTACTTGGGAGGCTGAGGCACAAGAATCACTGAACCTGGGAGGAGGAGGCTGCAAAGAACTGAGATCATGCTACTGCACTCCAGCCTGGGAAACTAAGCGCGACTGTCTCAAAAAAAAAAAGTTAAAAGTAGAAACTGATGAAAGTTATTTTATTTTTAGAAATAATTGCTTATCCTCTATATCTCTTCTTAATAGAAATCTATCCTAATACTCCAGAATAGACCACTATCTTTATTTCCTTCTCTGCCAACATGGTTTAAAAACAAATCGATTTACTTTATGGCTGTCATTACCTACAACAGTTTTGCTAGTGCCACTTGGCTGCGGTAATCGTGAAGATCCTGATGATGCAGTTCCAGGAGAATTTGACTTTTTAAGTGCAGGTGGCTTATACTAAAATAATGAAAAAAAAATTTTTCAGTCAACATCACTTTTTGATTATGAATTGTAAAGTAGTGGTTCAAAAGTTAAGATTCTTTGGGTTTAGAATTTCGGTCTTACAAGATGAAAAGAATTATGGAGATGAATGGTGATGACGGTTGTACATCATTAATGTATTAATACACTTGTAAGTATATACTGAAATGTACACTTAAAAATGGCAAGATGGTAAAGTTTATGTTACATGTATTATATACCACAGTAAAAAAAAAAATTGGAAGGAAACAGCTCTCATTCCCTTAAATGAACAGCCTTTTTATTAGCTACTGCATTACACAAATTGAGGAAGTAGAGATTAAAATATGTCACCTCAAAGGTTTTCCAAAATAAGATTCTCAGATGTTCTACTGCTAAAACAAACTAAGAGCAAATTTTCCAGTTCACAGGGAATAGAAAAAAACATCTAATGGAAAATACTTCCTCAAGTTAAGATTTTAAACACCAAATAAACATTAGTAGAAGACCTTAGAAACACTAGTGAAGCTCACTTGGTGGTGCAGCTTTAAAGGTCAAGATTTTTACATGTTCCTGGATGTGGTTTTATATTCCATATATATAATTCAGCCATATTTCCTATTGATAAAAATTCATAATATTAACTTCTACTTGGACGAGTTTTATAAAAGCTGCCTTATGGATTTGCCCGACATGAAGAGAAAGAGCTAACTGTGGCCTCTCTGTTCTCACCAGACCATCTTAAATTAATGGAGTATGGATTGACATAAGATTGGATATTTCAGCTTATCCTGGCTTTTTAAATTTCTCTACTCCTCTAAAGAGACATCACTATTAATTTTATTTTCTCTTTTTGAGTTAAATTTTGCTCAGTTCCCTGTATAAAATTATCTTATTGATCACCTGCTTCAACAGAACGAAATGAACTTGCCCAGAGTTATGCCCGAATTTCACAACAGAGCAGGAATTTAACAATCATGCTGGTTCTAGCCCAGTGCTTCAATCATAAGGTGAAAATCATAATTGCAAATGTGCTTGAAATTTAGCCCAATAAGGTATCAAGATTTCACTTGAAAAATTAATTTTAAATATTTTTCAAAATGCAAATCATATTTTATAACCAATAATCAATATAAAATTTAAGATGCACTACTACCAAAAACAGCAGACTAAAACCAATTTTGAAATCAAACATTATAACTAACTCAGTATATGAATTTAAAAAAAATTAAATCATGACAAAGGGTCACACACAAAAAAAGTAGCATGCATATTTTGCACAACTATACCAGCACCTGCAAAATAGAAAATCAAAACCTTTAGTAAATGTCTTTCAAATTAACAAATGTCTATGAGTCTTCAGGAGATGAACCATATAATGATACTGATCTTTTAAAACATTAGAGATGCTTCTGGTGTAAAAGGACATCTGGGCCACTAAAAATAAATAAATAAAGACATTTGAAAAGACTCTTAAAATTATAGCAACAGGGAAAATAAGATCTAACAAAGATTTGTCAAACTATCAGAGGTATGTATACAAAAACAGAATTAATAAAATTAGATCAGGAAACAGGACTGCTGATCCACTAAAATTGTGAAAGCAATCAAAAAGGAGCAAAATGATTAGCATAAACAAAGTATGCTGATGTGGCCTATTACACATTGAGAGGTCAAGTCTTTAGGCAGGACACAGGCAGAAGGGTTCCTGGTAGCATTACATACTGAAGACTAAAGATTTTTATATACATAATAGAAATTAACAACTTAATGGCTTACACATACTTAGGCATTACATTTCTCTAAAACTGAACAAATCAGTGCTTCACCACCATAATGAGCATAATTCTCAACCTGCAAAAGTTAAATAAATGAAGACTAGTCATCTCTCTTAAGGAAATTCTTTAAAACTTGCTTATTACTGCCCTCTTTTCCAGAAAGAAAAAGCAAGTTTAGACTTGCAGTTAATATATTTTATGTTCTACTACTTCTCTTAAGTTGTGGAAGATTCACTGGCCTGGGATGAAGTGGAATGGCTTAAATGGTTAAGTTGCATGGCTTACAGATTATCATTCTGTTCCAATAGTGCACTGCCACATTAAATCCGTAAGTTGAACCAACAAAACTTATTTGAAAGTATAAGTGCAATATAAAGATTTTTTAGTTGGAGGTCTTCAGATTTACTATATTCAAGAGCATCTTTTTCAACTTCATGGCTGGACCTGGGTCATGCTGCCTCAGGTTTTGCTTTTTAAAGACCACTTGCAAAAGATTTTCTCCATATAGTGTAGTTTCATAGACTAAAAATAAGTCAGGCATCCAATTAAATGTCAACTTTGCAATGGTTTACAGAGGAAAAAGAGGGAACACAAACTTAAGCCATTTCCTATACTGACTAAAGGACTGATTTGAAAAAAAATGTTAAAACATATGAAGATTATTTAAAGGTCTTCATCAAAAATAGACTTTGAAAAAATACTCTCTCCCAAGCCCCAGATCTCTACTGGTAAATAACAGCTCTATTATTAAAGCCTTTAGGTGTCGCATATGCTTAAAAAAAAATCCAAGTGTTGAATTTGGAGGACTTCTAATATGCTGTTGAATATCTGTTTTTTCCAAAAGTAGTTTTTTTTTTTTTAATCTAGAAGGCGTTTCCATTGCTATGAGGTACAGTATGTTTCACTGTACTATGAGGAAAGAAGTGTTCAATTTTGATTTAGATGGAAAAACTAGTTTGCTTTGCTTACCATCTTTGCTGTTTCACAGGCATTTGATGCTTTAAATCTGATGAATGCTGACAGATTCACTTTTAATATGTCATAAGCCTTTAGGAAGTTGGAGATAACTTCATTGCTTACCTATTTTCTTCCTTGCAATCAAGCTGTTCCTTTGAAAGTGAGACACCACTGAGCTGCAAAAATTTGAAACAGTAATAGCAAGCACCTTTGCAGCTTCATGCTTGTTTTTGGCCAAACTTTTTATTTAGTATTCTGTAGTTAACACATACTTAAATGGTCTTATTGGGGGAGGGGAAAGGGGATTTTTTTCTTGCTGACTCCCAAGAAAGTGTCAGAAAGGCAAAATGGCCAGCATTATCCATTTGCTTTTTTTGAGTTTACTGGGTGAATAGCACTTTCCTTACATAGGCATCTGATTGATAATGAGAACATATTTGACAATGAGAACACTGAGATTTCAGCTGGAAGATACCCTGAAATTTTATGAGTAGCATACCCCAACCCCTATCTAATAGCTAGTTTGTTTGTATAGGCAGAACAATTCATCTCTCTATTTTAGATGGCTAGATGTTTTGTGGAAGATCTTGGAATTGCTTGCCTCATTTACTGGGAAAAATCAGATAGGAAGTGGCCTTCAGGGACACTTTAACTTGGAAAGTTACAACACTAGTACAACAAGTCTCAACACATTTAACATTTGCTTGTTGAAAAGTAATGTCATAAAGCCAAATAAAATTAAACATGTTTTACTTTTCTCCTCACAAGAACATAAAAATTATGGAAGGGAACTTATTTTAAAAGGTAACACAGGCCGGGCGCAGTGGCTCACACTTGTAATCCTAGCACTTTGATCACGAGGCAGGTGGATCACGAAGTCAGGAGTTCAATACCAGCCTGGGCAAGATGATGAAACCCCGTCTCTAACAAAAACACAAAAACATTAGCCAGGCGTGGTGACGGGCACCTGTAATCCCAGTTACTTGGGTGGCTGAGGCAGGAGAATAGCTTGAAACCATAAGGTCGAGGTTGCAGTAAGCTGAGATTGTGCATTTCAGCCTGGGTGACAGAGCGAGACTCTGTGTCAAAAAAAAAAAAGGTAACACAATTTTTCCTTTTAGTAGTCCTTGGGTAGTTATGACAGAATAATTTAAACTTTTTGTTTCTTTGAACTGGGATTTTGGTCCAAAGTTTTGTTTGTTTCTAGTATCTGTTTTTGCCTCCCCCTCTACCAGATTGGCTTCCTCCAGGGCCAAAACCTCTTGGTGCTCCATGGCTTGAACTACTGCAGGAATCATGGGGAGGAGGGTACCCCCTTTTACATAGAAGAGGGAAGTCCTCTTTTTCTTGTGTGCCAACCCAACCATGACCATTTGAGTAGAGATCACTTCAGCTGCTTAACTGTCTTTACTTCCACCATATGTTCACGTGAGCTACTGAAATCATCAAAGTAACTGCTTCCACCATAAGATGAGGTGGGTCTTCCTATAGGTGGAGCACTCCATGAATTACCATAACTCTCATGTGAATCTCTCTAGGAACCTCCACTTGGATGATCTGAATAGTCATGATCATGACCATATCCATCTGTATCTCTATAGGCTCTCGATGGATAGTTACCACATAAACTGGAATGACCATAATCACAGTAAGTATAATCTCGTGGTGGTGTTACATAATCTGTTGTATCAGGAGGACTTGAGTAATCTCTGCTTGAATAGCTTTCTATGGTAGAAAACCCATCATCTCTTGGGGACAAATAAACATCTCTATGAGACGGCAGTGGTTCCCTTCAAGGTGGACCTCTGTAACTATCTCTTCCACATGATACAGGAGCTTTTCCTCCCATTCCACCACTGCTGTGAACTGGTCCTGAAGGTATAGATCTCTTAGGAGAAGGACCTCTACTTCTTGGTGGTGGTCCTCTTTTTACTGGGAGTGGTCCCCTGGAAGAACTCTTATTAAAATTCATGGATTTGCCACTGCGATCCATGTGTCCTCCTCCATGACGGAGATCCTGTGGTTCCTCCACTTCCACTTCTAAGACCTCTTGGAGGACCTCTACTTCTAGGAGGTGGAGGCAATCCACTTCTACCACTTTCACACTTTCAAATGATGGTTTGGTGGTTTGTTCCATCTTGATGGATTTTCCATCTAATGACTTTACATTCATGTCTCTGGCTGCATCCTTAGCGTCTTCTGGGTTTTCAAAAGTGACAAAAGCAAATCCTCTTCATTTGTTGGTTTTACGGTCTTTCATCAAGAGTACTTCCACTGTTCGTTTATATTAGCCAAATACTGCTTCAAGAGCTTTCTCATTTGTTTCCATATTAAGCCCACCAATAAAGTGCTTTCCTGGGTGATCTGCTTCAATCTCTTTTTTTTTTTTTTTTTTTTTGCCAGTGAGTTGGAGGGGTGACAATGAGTTCAAGCTCCAATGAGCTGACCAATAGGGCTTCCTAGTAGCTCAGCACCACTGGCAACTGCCAGGTCCAAGGACCGAACCACAAAGCCACAAGCACTACTGAGAAATGAGCAGCAATGAATTTTTTACCAAAAGAAAAAACAGATTACAAACCTAAGCACAACCAAATCAATAATAATTGTATCAAATGTAACTGACAAGCATTTCAACTGACAAGATTAAGTTACCAGATTCAATTTAAAAAAAAGAAATACAAGAATCAATTATAGAATTGCAAAAACAAATATAAGTTAAAGAACAGAAAGAAAAGGGAGCATAATTATGCTAAAAGAAAAGAAGGGAGCATAATTATGCTAAAAGAAGGGAGCATAATTATGCTATATTTTATCACATGAAATTGCAACATGAAGAATATTGCCACAGGCAAAAAAGAACACTTCATAATGATAAAAGGGTCAATAAATGGGGAAGACATAACAACTCATAAACACATATGCAAATGGTAAGAGAAATTCAAATGTTTGAATCAAAAGCTGGCAAAACTAAAGAGAAATCTAAAAAAGTCATAATTTTAACATATTTCCCTTAGTAATTGATGGAACATAATACACATGGTAAAAAACAATGCTTTTCACCTAAGAACAGAAAAACAAGGCAAGGAAGTCCACTCTCATCACCTCTATTCAACATTAGTCTAGCCTGTGTAGTAAATCACAAAAAAGAAATAAAAGCCAAAAATGTTGGAGGGAAGAAAATAAAACTGTCCTTATTTACAGTTAATATGATGGTATACATAGAAAAGTCATAAGTAATCTATAAGAAGGCTATTATTAGTAAATGAATTTAGCAAAATAGCAAGGTAAGAGATTAACATACAAAAATCCTCAGTTTTTCTAAATAAGCAAAAAACAACTAAAAATGAAATAAAATAAAATTCCATTTACAAGATCATCCAAATACATGATATACTTAGAAAAATCTAACAAAATATGTGTACGACCTATATAATGTAAACTACAAGCACTGATAAAGAAAACCTAAATGATCAGAAAATATAACAAGTTCATGAACAATTCAATATTGTTACAATGTCAATTCTCCCCAAATTGATTTATGAATTTAATATAATCTTAGTCAAAGGCCACTCTTAGTGGCTCACACCTATAATCCCAGCACTTTGGGAGGCCAAGAAGGGTGAATCACAAGGTCAGAAGTTCAAGACCAGCCTGGCCAAAATGGTGAAACCCTGCCTCTAATAAAAATACAAAAACTTAGCTGCACATGGTGGCACGTGCCTGTAATCCCAGCTACTCGGGAGGCTGATGCAGAAGAATCACTTGAACCTCGGAGGTGGAGGTTGCAGCAGGCCGAGATCACACAAATCCAGGCAACAGAGTGAGAAGACTCTCACTCTGTCTCATAAATAAATAAATATCTCAGTCAAATACTAGAAGTCATTTTTTGTAGATGACAAGTCAATTATAAAATGTATATGTAAATGTAAATCAAGAATAGCCAAAGCAAATTTTAAAAGGAATTCAAGTAGAAAAATTTAGACAACTTGATTTTAAGACTAAGGTACACTATTCAGTATACTGATAATGTGGTATTGACTAAAGGAGAGGGATATAAATTAATGGAACAGAATACCATGTCCTGAAATAAATCCACATTTATACTCAACTGATTTTCATCCAAGATGCCTAGGCAATTCACTGGGGGGAAAGAAAAGTCCTTTAAATAAATCACACTAAAAGAATAGAATATCCACATAGATAACAAAAGGAAAACTGCCCCTTACATCACATATAAACAAATAATATCCTGAAATGATTTACAGACATAAGAGCTAAAAGCCTAAGACTTCTAGAGGACATGGGAGAAAAATCTTTGCAATCCTGGTATAGGCAAAGATTTCTTTGATACAACATAGAGAACATAAATCATAAAGAATTAATAAATTGGACTTAATCAAATTTTAAAACTTTTGCTTTTCAAAAGACACCCTTAAGAAAATGAAAAGCCAAGTCACAGAATGGGAGAAAATATTCTTAATATATATCTGAGAAAAGACCAAGAATATAATCTAAAAACGTTTTATATATATATAAAATAATCTAAAAACGTTTTATATATATATAAAATAATCTAAAAACGTTTTTATTTATATATATATAGCAGGCGAGAAAAAGTCTAATGTCATGAAAAGCATAAATAAAAATCTATAAATATCAATGAGCCAATTTCTCATTCATAGCAATTATTAAAATGAGCTTATCACCTGTGTCCGAGACGCTGGTTTTCCTTTGGTATCTGTAGAATATTTGCCTTTATTACTAATACGTGCTGCCTGTTCTTTACAGAAATTTATATGTCTATCAGCTGCATTTTCATTAAATCTCCTCTGACAATATGGACACTGAATATAATCTATAACAGATAAAAACAGAAACAGATTAATAGCATAGTACTTGAAACAGACATTAAAAATCCTAAGTTTCTATACAGTCATTCAAGAAATATAAGCAATAATATCTGATAAGCAAAAACTCCCATATCCTTATAACTACCCAGCTTGACTTGTCTAAACTTAGTAAAGACAAAAAAAAAAAAGTCTGCTAGTACACGATGAATCCTAATTTTTTCCTAGCTTTGAATCAAATTTGTGAAAGAAAAAGAACAAAAGATAAATCCTTAGTACAAAAGAATAACAGAAAAAATGTTATTTATTTTTTGTCTCTATGTTTTCATTTATAACATATTTGTGTATTTTATGTAGCCGACTAGTTAGAAAGAAATAACACATGACATTAAAATACATTTTAAGGCCGGGCGCGGTGGCTCACGCCTGTAATCCCAGCACTTTGGGAGGCCAAGGTGGATGGATCACGAGGTCAAGAGATCGAGACGATCCTGGTCAACATGGTGAAACCCCATCTCTATTAAAAATACAAAAAATTAGCTGGGCATGGTAGCACGTGCCTGTAATCCCAGCTACTCAGGAGGCTGAGGCAGGAGAGTTGCCTGAACCCATGAGGCGGAGGTTGCGGTGAGCTGAGATCATGCCATTGCACTCCAGCCTGGGTAACAACAGCGAAACTCCATCTCAAAAATAAATAAAATAAAATAAAATAAAAAAATATATTTTAAAATATGAGCTCGTCTATTAAATTTTTTTATTTCATCTAATGGAAAACTCTCAAGAAATAGTTACTCATCTTTAAAGTGGCATTTTCTCTTAAAAGTTCCAACAGATGGAAGAAGTGATTAAAATATATCTAACTGACATAATTCAAATTTAAGAAACAGCAAATGTTTCCAAGATAAAATATCTTCCTAAAATGCAAAGCATACTGTAAATTAAACTTCTTTCTAAATTAACCCAGAACCAAATATTGTAGCATTGTAAAATAACTAAATGAGACCCTGGGAATAAATGTAAAAAATTAGTAGTGTCAAAAAATAATCTTAATTTATTTTAACTGGTTTACTTTTTGACAGAGAGTTTGTCCTTTGGAATTTACATTCATCTGCAGCTCAGAAATTTGTCATGCTTACTACTGGTGTAGGTCGAAAACCTCTAATAACAATGAAATAAGTTGTTTTTGTCAGGCCCACAAGATTAAAAAAAAACTTCTACAGCCCAATTGATCCTGAAGAACTAGTACCCTCTCACTCTCTGACATGAGAAATGAGAAATATTAGACATGAGAAATGCAGCTATATAGAGTACAACACAATATCTAAATACCTCCAATATAGAGTACAACACAATATCTAAATACCTCCAAAGCAGAGAGAAACCTCAAGTTCATAAAGAAAATAAAGGTAGTATTAAAAAAGACCCAGGATCAGTTCAAGCATCCCAGAAACATTCATTCATATAAGTTAATTACTAAAACTCTAGAACAGGTTTTCGAAAAGTATGACCCATGAGGCAAATCCAGCCTGCCTGTTGACTGTCTTTGTAAATGAAGTTTTATGGAAACACAGCCATGCTCATTCATTTATATATTGTCTATGGCTTATTTGTTGCAACAGAAATCTTATGGCATACAAAACCTAAGATACTTACTATCCAGTCCTTTATAGAAAGTTTGCTAATCTCTCTTCTATAATAAAATGCCAAAAATGATTATATCTAGATTTGCTAAAGAACTTTCTCTTTGCTAGAAAATAAATCCCAATCTAGAGTACTAACATAATATTAACGTGGTTAACCTGTTAAATTAACAACCTCTTTAGGATGCTCTAGTAACAAATGTCAAAAGTGTCAACTTTGTCCCCTTAAGTCTTTATGTATCTCAGTATCTCATACAGGGTTGCAAAAATCTTGCTTTGCTTTTGGTAACAAGCAACTTTTATTTCCTAAATGAAAAAAAATTTAACAACATACAAATTTCAGGCATAAATGTAGTCTAGCTACATGAATTATACATTTTAGAAAAATTACAAGTTTTCACCAATCCCACATGAGAAGATATCAAGGAACCAGGCAACATAATTATATGACTCCTATTCAATAACTACATTTCAATCTGCAGTGAGCATGGCTAAAATATTTCCTGGTGCTCACATTTAGTAGTTACTATAATTTGTTTTAAATATTATAATGCCTTGTGTTTAAAAAAAGTATTAAAATAAAAACACAATACACTTCTATGTTCCAAATTAATGTCCTTATAAGCCTACATGCCTAGATTACCACCACTGTTTTATACCAAAACGTTTAAAAATTATACTTTATAAGACTCCATGATTATAAGTTAAGCTTAAAAAGTTAAAATTTATAAAAACTCTATCATTATTTTCTTTCCACATGAACATTTCTGTCAACAATATTCCATATACCAGGATCATAAGAAGGTGGAGGAGGAGGAGGAAGTTTGCCACCCTCTTTGAGGGCCTGATCAAGGCCTTTAGCTGCTCTTATGGTGGCAATGAATTCTTCATGTTTTCTTCTCCAATTAGATGGTTTCTTTGGTGGTTCTGGCTATAAGTAAATCAAGAAACAGTATCTTTTTAGTATATTGAAATAAAACATTAGAAAATGCCATATCATTTTAAATGTTCTCATATCAGGAGTCCTCATCCTTCCCAAATTTATAATTTTAAAGAGAAACTTTATGCAACTGCACTGCAATCTTATATTCAATTTCTTAATGCAATCCTCATTGCCAAAGACCTGCTAAAGTGGCTTCTATAGGTGTTACATCTATTTATTCTCCCACTAACACTGTTGCTGTGGTTGAATGTTCCCTCCAAAACTCATGTTAAAATGTAATTGTTATTTTAACAGTAGTATGAGGTGGGACCTGTGAAAGGTGATTAAGTCATTATGGCTCCACCTCATGATGGATTAATGCCATTATCCCAATGGGCTCCTGATAAAAGAGTAAGTTTGGCTCCCATTTTCTCTGTCTCACATGCATGCCTGCTCTCATGAGATTATATAGCAAGAAGGCCCTCACCAGATGCCAGCTCTATGGTCCTGAACTTCCCAGCCTCCAGAACTGTGAGAAACACATTTCTTTTCTTTATAAATTACCCTGTTTGTGGTCTTCTATTATAGCAGCAGAAAAGAGACTAAGACAGTGTATTTCCTTGTTTTCCCACAGATCCTCCACATAGTGTATTATTTATTATTTGGGGTTTGAACTAATTAGAAATATGAAAAATAGTCCTCACTCTGTGGATTTAATTGGATTTTCTCTTATAATGATTGAGAGTGAGTACCTTTTTATATTGTTAACCATTTAATGTATTGCTTTTTCTGAGGACTGTTTATATTCCTGGTCAACTTGTTAAGTTATTGGTCTTTTATGCAAAAATTTCTAGTATTTTTTTATAGGAAACTATTCCCTCCCTCCCACCAACAATCTGTCTTTTGACATTGTCTATGTGTCATCTTGTAATATGCATAATTATTTTTTAATTACAGTTTACTGATCTTTTATGATCTCTGGATCTGCATTAGCCAGGCCCAACCTCATACCAAGGAAAAAATAAATTTTTCCCATGTTTACTTCTACAACTTATACTTTTAATTAAAATTTTAAAAATATTTTATGCATGTGGAATTTATTCTGTTGTGTGGAGTAACACATTGAATCAAATTTTCCTTTGTTTTTTTTTAACATGGCTATGCAGTTGTCCTATACTTTGATTCTCCCCTCACCCCCAACAGAATTGAAATAATGCCTTTATCATATACTAAATTCCCTTCTGAATTTGGGACTATTACTGAACTTTCTCTTCTGTGCCGTGGTTCTGATTATCCTGAGTTAGAACCAGTATTTTCAATATTGAGACTTTATATTTTAATATCTGATGGGGTAATCCAATTTTATTAAGCTTTTTCAATCTTTTTCTAGTTATTCATGTATATAAATTTTTCCATATAAACTTTTGAATCCACTTGTCTAATTTTTAAAAATTAAGAATCACATTTATAAACAACTTGACAATCTTAAAATTTTTATTAGGTTGAGTCTACCTCTACAAAAACATGAGATATATTTCCATTTGAAAAACAGTTCATTTGCATCTTTCAGCAGTATTCTTTTTTCTCTGTGGAAGTCTTGTATCTTTATTATAAAGTTTATTCATAAATATTTCATATTTTGTATTGTTCTTCTACAGAAGGTCCTTTCCTCATTGTTGTCTCAAGAGCCTGTCTGTTGAGTATAGGAAGCATAGTAATTTTTGCATAGTAACCTTACAGCATTACTTCCTTTTATTCCTATTGTTTTTAGTAATTTCTCACTTCATTCTCTTGAGTTTTCCAGGCATATCTTATCTTCTAATAACAATGATTTTACTTAGTCATTTCAAATATCTATTGATATAGTTTGGCAGTGTCCCCACCTAAATCTCATCTTGAATTGTAGCTCCCATAATCCCCATGTGTTGTGGGAGGTACTCAGTGGGAGGTAATTGAATCATGGAGGCAGGTATTTCCCATGCTGTTCTCTCATGACAGTGAATAAGTCTCATGAGATGTGATGGTTTTACAAAGGGCAGTTCCCCTGCACACACACTCTTGCCTGCCATCATGTAAGACATTCCTCTGATCCTATTTTACCATTCACTATGATTGTGAAGCCTCCCAAGCCATGTAAAACTGTGAGCCCATTAAACCTCTTTTTCTTTATAAATTGCCCAGTCAGAGGTATTTCTTCATAGCAGTATGAAAATTGACTTAAAAAATACGGTAAATTGGTACTGGTAGAGTAGGGTATTGCTATAAAGATAACCAGAAATGTAGAAGTGACTTTGGAACTGGTTAACAAGCAGAGGTTGAAACAGTTTGGAGGACTCAGAAGAAGACAGAAAAATGTGGGAAAGTTTGGAAGTTCCTAGAGACCTGGAGGGCTTAGAAGACAAGAAGATATGGGGAAGTTTGGAACTTCCTGGAAACTTGTTGAATGACTTTGACCAAAATGCCAGTAGTGATATGCTAACAAAGTCCAGGCTAAGGTGGTCTTAGATGGAAATAAAGAATTTCTTGGGAACGGGAGCAAAGGTGACTCTTGTTATGCTTTAGCAAAGAGACTAGCAGCGTTTTGCTCTTGCCATTGATATCTGTGGCTTTGAACTTGAGAGATGATTTAGGTTATCTGGTGGAAGAAGTTTCTGGGAAGCAAAACACTCAAGAGGAAGCAGAATACACAAGTTTGGAACATTTTCAGCCTGATGTAATATAAAAGAAAAAGCTATTTTCTGGAGAAAAATTCAAGCCTGATACAGAAATGTGCATAAATAACAAGGAGTAGAATGTTAATAACCAAAAAAATGAGAAAAATATCTCCAGGGCATATCAGAGCTTCATGGCAGCCCCTCCCATCACAGGTGCCAAGGCCTAGGAAGGAAAAATGATTTTTTGGGCCAGGTCCAGGGTCCCCTGCTGTGTACGGCCTAGGGACTTGGAGCCCAGCATCCTAGCTGCTCCAGATGTGCCTAAAAGGGACCAATGTACAAGCTTGGCCATGGTTTCAGAGGTGCAAGCCCCAAGCCTTGGCAGCTCCCACATGGTGTTGAGCCTGCAGGTGCACAGAAGTCAAGAGTTGAGGTTTGGGAACCTCTGCCTAGATATCAGAAGAGGTATGGAAACATCTGGATGTCCAGGAAAAAGTTTGCTGCAGGGGTGGGGCCCTCATGGAGAACCTCTACTAGGGCACAGGAGAAGAAAAATGTGGGACTGGAGTCCCCAAACAGAGGCCCCCATTGGGGCACTGCCTAGTGGAGCTCTGAGAAGACGGCCACCAACCTCCAGATACCAGAATGGTAGATCCACTGACAGCTTGTACTGTGTGCCTGGAAAAGCTGCAGACAATCAATGTCAGCCCAAGAAAGCAGCCGGGGGGAGAGGGCTGTACCCTGCAAAGCCACAGGGGCAGAGCCCAAGGCCATGAGAGCCCACCTTTTGCACCAGCATGACCTGGATGTGAGACATGGAGTCAAAGGGAAGCTTTAAGGTTTAATTACTGCCCTATTAGATTTCAGACTTTCATGGATCCTGTAGCCCCTTTGCTTTGGCCAATTCCTCCCATTTAGAAGAAATGTATTCACCCAATGCCTGTATCCCTATTGTATCCAGGAAGTAACTAACTTGCTTTTGATTTCAGAGGCCCATATACAGAAGGGACCTGCCCTATTTCAGAGGAGACTTTGGACTCTAGACTTTAGAGTTAACGCTGAAATGAGTTAAGACTTTGGGGGACTGTTGGGAAGGCATACTTGGTTTTGAAATGTGAGGACATGAAATTTGAAAGTAGCCAGGGACAGAATGATATGGTTTGGCTGTGTCCCCATACAAATTTCACCTTGAATTGTAGTTCTAATAATACCCATATGTGGGAGGGACCCATTGGTAGCTAACTGATCATGAGGGCAGGTTTCTCCTGTGCTCTTCTCGTGATAGTGAGTAAGTCTTGCAAGATCTGATAGTTATTATTTTAAAAGGGCAGTTCCCCTGCACACACGCTCTTGTCTGCCACCATGTAAGATGTGCATTTGTTCCTTCTTCACCTTCCATCATAATGTGAAGCCTCCCAGCCACATGGAGCTATGAGCCCATTAAACCTCTTTTTCTTTATAAATTATCCAGTCTCTGGTATTTCTTAATAGCAGTAGGAAAATGACTAATACATCTATGCATCTAATTTCTTCTTTTTATCTATCAGCTGGCACTTACTATATTGGTTACAGTTTAGCCTTCTCCTTGATTTTTTTTTTTTTTGAGATGTAGTTTCGCTCTTGTTACCCAGGCTGGAGTGCAATGGCGTGACCTCAGCTCACCGCAACCTCCGCCTCCTGGGTTCAGGCAATTCTCCTGCCTCAGCCTCCTGAGTAGCTGGGATTACAGGCACGCGCCACCATGCCCAGCTCATTTTTTGTATTTTTAGTAGAGACGGGGTTTCACCATGTTGACCAGGATGGTCTCGATCTCTTGACCTCGTGATCTACCCGCCTTGGCCTCCCAAAGTGCTGGGATTACAGGTGTGAGCCACCGCGCCTGGCCCCTTCTCCTTGATTTTAATGGGAGTGCCTCCAGTGTCTTTCCACTATATGTGATGCTGGCTCACATGCTACAGAGATTTATTCTGTAATATTATTGAGATACCCAACTATTCCTATTATGTCTGTATTTTTAAAATAAAGAATTATGTGTCAAATCCACAAAGTCAAAATATGGTACTTGAAAAGATGGCTAGGTATGGTGGCTCATGCCTATAATCCCAACACTTTGGGAGGTGAAAACAGGAGAATCACCTATGGCCAGGAGTTCAAGACCAGCCTGGTCAACATAGTGAGATCCCTGTCTCTTTAAAAAAAAAAAAGAAAAAAAGAGAACACAAATTATAAAGAAATAAAAAATATACAAATATGAGACAGAAAAGAAGATATTATAAAGAAATTTTATGCCAATAAATTTTCCTTCCCACAAAGAAACCTCCTGGCTCAGCTGCCTTTAACTTTTAATTTTTGTAGACATATAAGAAAAAACTAGCCTCAATATTACACAAACTCTTTCAGAGAACAGAAAACAAAGAAACAACTTTCCAAATAGTGTGTGGAGAGCAGCAAAAACTTTTGACAAAAAGAATTACAGATCTACTTCTCTCATGAATATAGATAACATCTTAAATGTCGGCAAATTTAGATGTTTGAGATTACTGTTTAAAGTTTCTTATTTTATAGCAAAATATCTGATCACCACATTCATCTGCTCCACAATGATTATTAATCATCTACTAATAAGTTTTGTTGTTCTTTGCCAACTTTAATCTCATGGTATCTTTTATCAATGCTGAGTTAATAAATTTTCTATTATGCATCACTTCCATTATTCATTTCTACTATTCAGCATGGCTTTAGTGGTACAGCTATTTGCAAAAATTTTTAGGGAGAACAGGCTCAGGGTAGCTATACAAACCAGCAGCTCTCCTCTCTGTTGCAACATATACAGACTAGTTCCTGTAAATAAGGCTTCTCGGTGTGATTATACCCTGCTTCCCTCAGATCCTATGGGAATCACTTCAAAAACAGGACATGGCCTTTTAGGTTAGGCCCCTCATCTTCAGAAAAGGCATTTTCATTAGTGTTTTCTAAGGGCCTCTGTCGCTAGGCCTCCTCAACTATCTGTTTCTACTCCCACCATTCTCTCCTTCCTGGCTTTTGTACAATTTCAGCCTTGCTCATTCCAGTTGGTAGCTATCCAAATTCCTACAGTTCCTCCCAGTTTCTGCCTTTGCTATACTAAACAAGAGATAAATACACTGTCTGATAAGATCTCTCACCTTTAAGGAATTACTTTTAAGATGAGGAAACTCCTCACCTTTAAGGTAGCAGATTTCCAGAATCTAGCCACAGGCCCCCAAGCAATTTCATGTACCTCCTCTTATGGGTAATTTCTCCTGGACTTCAACTGCTTTGGATAGTCCTTAGGGGTAATCTGTGAATTACGTACCTTTTGTTTTTCCAAAAATGAAATTTACAGTTGCTTTGCCCCACTCTGCTAATGAGTTTATAGGATTTTCTTGATACAGGTAAATATATTAAGAACTACACTTAGAGCAATCAAATCTTCTAAGACACTGCTTCTCAAACTTTAATGTGCATATGACTCACCCAAGATTTCTTAAAATGATTCTAATTCAGTACCTTTGGGAGGAGACAGATTTTGCACGTATAACAAGTTCCCAAATACTGCTGCTATTACTGCTCTATGGGCCATAGTTTTAGGTAACAAGGCAATAACCCACTTAATACAAAGTAATGGTTTTTACTTTGCTTTTTTCTAGAATTCAGTTTTTAAGTTTACAACCCCAATTCCTTATAAAAGAAATAGGATGACTAACATTCATTGAAATTGCCATGGATAATCTTATGTAATCCCTACAATAATCATACATGATAAAGATAAATACTACTACTATCACCAGCTTGCAGTGAACAGAAACATAATTACATTAACTAACTTGCCCAGAATAGCATCGTATGTAGCATAGTGAAGGTTAAATTCAGACAGTCTGACTCTTGAGCCAAGTTTAACACCCACTATATTATACTGCCTCCAAAGATTTGGCAATTTTATCTACGAAAGCAAATTAAAGCTAATATAGGTAGCAGATAACCAAGAAAAACTTCATATATTGATTTATGTACCTTATTTAAACTTTATCACCCTTACTTTAAATGTTCACAGTAAAACACAAATATGAATATCAAATTTTTCGAACATCGAATGATTTTATTAGTAAGATTAATTTCCCCACAGAAAAATGTTCTTATACCACCAGAAGAAGTTATCACCATTAATAGTAGGGTTTTGTTTCAAAAACCTATCCAATCATGTACTTAGCTTAGACCACTTCAATGAAATTATGCCTAACAACTATGCTGAATAAAGTATTTATGTAATTTATTCTTAGCAATACACAGTCGGCCCTTACTACCCATGGGTTCCACATTCGTGGCTTGTGCATCCATGGATTCAACCATGAATCAAAAACATTCAGGAAAAGAAAAATAAAAAATAACCATAGAACAATAAAAAGTAATATAAAGACAATTCTGATTTACAAAGCATTAAATTATAAGTAATTTAGACATAATTTAAAGTATATGGGAGGATGTGCATAAGTTACATGCAAATACTATGCCATAAGGAATTTGAGTATTCACAGATACTGGTATCAGAGGTGGGTCCTGGAACCAATCTCCTACAGATACCAAGGGATTACTATAATATATAACAGATATTAAGGAGAGATTTTCACAACAGTTTTATAGCTTTGGTTTCAAGAAAGAAAATAAGCTGACAATAACTATATGTGGACACTGAACAACTGATAAAACATTTCCTTAGAAACATAATATAGATTACAAATTCTGCCAGTCAATAAGTAAAGATAAGCAGCATCTATTACGCTAAAATGTCTATAAATAATTGCTTAACTTTATGCATTAGAGATTATCATAATGGTAGAAGATAGTAATAAGCCAAAACTTAAGTTATACCTTAAGTTTTAAATAATGAAAAGAATGTGGGGCAGCAATTCGCTCTCCAATGCTGTAAAAATCTCACTGTAGGCAGGCATGGTGGCTCACGCTGTTAATCCCAGCACTTTGGGAGGCCAAGGTGGGTGGTGCACGAGGTCAGAAGTTCAAGACCAGCTGGTCAAAATGGTGCAACCCCATCTCTAATATAAATAGAAAAATTAGCCGGGCATAATGGCAGGTGCCTATAATCCCAGCTACTCAGGAGGTTGAGGCACGAGAATTGCTTGAACCTTGGCAGCAGAGGTTGCAGTGAGCCGAGATCATGCCACTGCACGCCAGCCTGGGAAATAGAGTGAGACTCCTCAAAAAAAAAAAAAATCTCACTGTAATTGATGGAGACAGCACCTTGGTCTCTCCTTTGAAGAGTTTAAAAGTTTATTTAAAATAAAATTTGTTTTATAAGCTTATAAGCTTCTGATAATTTCTAAGCTGAACATATAACACAGAGTTGTACTTATTCTTTAATCTTAATGTAGCAGATAATTATGTTTATTCTTAATCTTAATCTAACAGATAATTTTAATTTTTTTCAACACACATAAGGTTCACACTGTTCAAAAGGTTATATAGTTACCCTCGGTTTGAGAGGTTTTACTGTTGGAATATCCGTTCCTTCAGCTCTCTGTCTGCTTGAATCAAAAGTCTTCCGTTTTTTAGTGGCAGTTTTCTGGCAAATGGGTCCATGTTTTTTCTGTTAAGATGAAGAAATGCAGCCTATCATTTTCTTTTCTACAGAAGGTAAGACTATATAGAACTTTATTTACATTGAAACCAGTTTAAAACTGAGACCGACTGAGAAATCTGAATACAAAATAAATAAATAAGATACACCTTGCCTTTAAAAGTTAAGTTTTAAAACATATATATAATGCATGCTTTAAGTTAACTTTCTCACTAAAAGAAATTGTAAACACTTTTCTAACATTTTATTATTTAATACTCTTCTCCTAGTTTGTACATTAGAAATGTCAGAAGTGTATAAACCAGAACAACTCCATCTTCAACAGGAGCTGGGTAAAATGAAGCTGAAACCTACAGGACTGCATTCCTAGACCGTTAGGGCATATTAAGTCACAGGATAAGATAGGAGTTCAGCACTAAATACAGGTCATAAAGACCCTAGGCAGGATGCAGTAAAGGAGCTGGTCAAAACCCACCAAAACCAAAATGGTGACAAGAGCGACCTCTGGTCATCTTCACTGCTATACTCCCACCAGCACCTTGACCATTAATAAATGTCATGGCAACATCAGGAAGTTACCTTATATGGTCTAAAAAAGGAGAGGCATGAATAATCGACCCCTTGTTTAGCATGTCATCAAGAAATAACCATAAAAATGCCCAACCAGAAGCACTTGGGGCTGCTCTGTCTATGCAGTAGTCATTCTTTCATTCCTTCACTTTCTTAATAAACTTGCTTTCACTTTGCACTGCCAGTGTGCCCTAAATTCTTACATGCGCAAAATCCAAAAACCCTCTCTTAGGGTCTGGATTGGAACCCCTTTCCTGTAACATATTTCTCTGTCCTGTAACACTAAGAATAAGAGATAGTAGCAAAGTCAAAGATGCTATAGTGAAAAAGAAAGATAAAGTCTTTACTAAAAACCTGAGCATAGATACTAGAAAAAGAAAATGAAAAGAATACATTAGTTTTAGGATTACAAAAGTTAACATGAGTAGTAGTTTGGATTCCTAAAGTTAACATAATAGTAATATGCTAACATAAATTTAACACAAAATAATAGGACAGGTGGTTTGATTTGTGTCTTTCCCGAACACTAATCTGGAACTGAAACTTTGCAGCTTCTTCACCTAGAAGTAAGTTTTCTTGAGCTATCTAGTGTTCCACTACTCTTACAGGTTTTCTTTTTTTTTAAACAGAGTTGTCAATTCATTCATTCAATAATTCAGTTTAGGGACAATAGAGTGGAAGCTTTCTTAAATAACCTCCAATGAACCAACTGAATAAACATTCTCTCTCCACTATATTAAGCATGATGACTGATGACAATGTTACACTAAACACACTTTTTTCTTTTGTATTTTGATAAACACTGAAGAAGTTGGAACTCTCAAATTTTCTCTGAGGAAAAACAAAACCTTAAAACTGGTTTATTTGGTGTCTTGGAGGCTCTTAGGCTTTCAGTACACAATTAGTAATCAACTGCTTTACATACTTATTTTCAGTTTTCATTTCAAAAAACAAGCATTGTAATTACAGCTCTTAAGCATTTAACAAAAAATGAGGATAGCAGATGATTATTTAGTGGACTCATATGCGTATGTTCCTCACTGAATTATGTATGTCAAGTGTATGTGGTGCTGGTTTCCCAACATGATGACTCATGATAACATGTAGTTGTTTTAATGATAACATCATTCAATTAAATACTACATGAGGGCCAAAAAAGGCTTTTTTTTGGCCATGAAATTTGGATGAAAACTCTAAAAAATAATAAAGTGATAAGAAAAAAAAATCACTGAATGTGTAGGCAAGATGTTTTTAAAAGAGTACAAAAAAGCCATCACTGTTTAAAAGGTACCTACAATCAGGACACTTTGGATCATTAATTCCCCACTTTGCTTTAAAAAAACAAACTAGAAATAGTAACAGGATGCATAGTAGATTGTGGCAGAACTTTAATGAGCAAATCCATATTCAAAGAAAAATTATGTCTTACATCAAAGTATTAATAAATGTTCATCTATGCTTGAGGTTAAAATACATAAGGTACGTAGGCAAAATTTTTATTCCCTATTTAGCTGATTTTTATAAAGATTTGTTTAAAGTGCTTTTATTTATATTTACTAAGTAGCTAACATATCTAAAGAATGCATAATAAGTCTTAGGTGTACTTTTATATTGAAAAAAACTTTTTCACTGAAATAGTTCAAACATAAATAAGAACTGACAAAAAAGGATAATTAACTCCCATTTACTACTCATCACCCAGCTTCAACAATTACCAACACTTTGGTAATTTTGTTTCATTTATCCCTACTTTTTTCCCGAAGTACTATAAAGCAAATCCCAGATATTACACTATTTTGTATCTGTAAATAATTACTTATCTCTAAGGTACTGTTTTGTGTGATTTTGTTTGTTTTTGGTAAGTCTCATAAAACTAGGAATAACTTTAAACTTTAATAGAAGAGTTCTGAAGACCAACCTCTGAAGAAAAGAAAGAATTCTGGAAGAATGACATAGCTGAAATCAAGACACTTGAACAAAGAATATTACCCATTAACTCTTCAAAAACTATTCCAGTTAAGTTCTTTCCATAAGAATTGACCAGAATTACTGAACAATTACAGATCTGTAAAACCTTAAAGGTACAAAATCAGTCTACTCACTAATGCTACTGGAAAGAATGTTCTTCCGCAAATCTTGCAAGGTAACAATTCTCCAACTTGGACAACACTTCCATTCTCTAAAACAGGAAAGAATGTAATAAATAATTTCTGTAGCTTAAAATTGTGAAACTTCACATTTTAACTTTTTCTCTTAGTTTTATATATAAATTATCAGTTTTTGTGAAAAATGTTTCACTGAATTTTTAAACAAGCAAAATTACCTATTAAAATGAGCATAATACTTAGTTGTCAGTGGTGAAAAGATCAGGATACATATTCATGATTTAAAGATATCCAAACTGGTATTGTTGGAAATATCTAGTTTGCTTGTAATTATTTTAGGCAAATCAATCTGTCATATTCTCTTCACCTATAGGCTATCTCTGTGGTAAATTACTACATTTTAAGAACAAAATTTATCTTATTAATTTCCAAGGTCTGAAGAAATACCATTAGTGATCAGTTCAGTGACTTTCTGAGACGATTTGAAGAATCTAGAATAAAAGGAATCTTGTTCTGTTTATCACCTGACAACAGAAAGTATAATCATATTAAGATTAAGATCTGCCAGGCGAGGTGGCTCATGCCCATAATCCCAGCACTTTGGGAGGCCAAGGCAGGTGGATCACCTGAGGTCAGGAGTTCGAGACCAACCTGGCCAACATGGTGAAACCCCGTTTCTCCTAAAAATACAAAAATTAGCCCAGTATGGTGGTGGGTGCCTTTAATCCCAGCTACTCAGGAGGGTAAGGCAGAAGAATCACTTGAATCTGGGTGGCGGAGGTTGCAGTGAGCCGAGACTCTGCCACTGCAGACCAGCCTGGGTGATAGATCCAGACTTCGTCTCAAAAAAAAAAAAAAAAAAAACCACAAAGACTAAGATCACCTAGTTATACAAACTGTATGCAATATGTGAATTATTATTTTATACATATAATATTTATATTAAGAGTCAGTGGACTAGTAAATGAAGATATTCTGACCTTACAAACAAAATTAAATAAAGAGGTAGCATGGCTACAACTCTCACTCAACTATTAATAAAACTAATAGAACTATCACGTACCTGGATACAACAAATTTTATTACTAAAAAGACAAAAAAGAAACTACATTATTTGTGATTGTACATAATTCATTTTATCATTTTTTCCCAAATATCAAACATAAACTTTTCATACCTGTAATTTCCTAAAAATAATCTTAAATATGTAACATTTTCCCCATATTTTCTGCTGAATATTTTAGAGATGTTAAAATTCTTTTATCACATGGAAGACAAATTAAAAAAACATTTTCCTTTAGAAGTAACAAACTAATTTTTAAAAGTACAATTATGACTCCATATAACCTGGTGCAAGACATTTAATGAGTTCACAGAGAACTAAACAGGCAAATCAAAATAGATATTGGTAAGAATGCATTCAAATACAGTAACAGAACTGTTTTGTTTTCTCATTTTCCTATGACTCCACTGCGCTATTTGACTGGTGGATAGTGACAAACTGTAATTTCAGATGGATGCAATGTTGCATAGTGGCAGTTAAGCAGTAAACACTACAAAAGCAAAGCTAAGATTTGCCTGATTTGTCCTTCTCCAATACCAGAAGCTAAGTTATTTAGGGAGAACAATCTAATTTATCTAAATCACTTAAGTCCACTAACCATCCAGAGTTACTAAATGAAAACCACTAGGTTCATTCAGATAAGAATGTCTTCAAAATGATGGTCTACATAACATCACACGCTAACTATTAAACTTGCTTACAGTTTTCATGTATTCCCTTAAATACTAAGCAATGATTTTAAAATTCATCAATACAAAATATTAAAAAGCACGATATATTAAACTTGCTTAAAGTATATATGAGAATATACTTGTTAAACAGATGACAAAGGAAAAATCTTATAAAACTATTGAGAAAAATATATTCAGCACATGGAAAAACTACGTACTAAGCATGCATTAAGTAATATTAACACAAGAAAAGAATAACATAATTATTCCTCTCAGAAAGCTAACATAATCTTTATCACTTATTTAATAAATAGATCTAAGAACTAAATCACCGATTTTTTATAAGAAAAATTAAAACAGCAACCAGAATATTACCATATACTAAAATCCAGTTCTTGAAGTTAATTTCCACAAGTTATCAAACATGCTTAAAATGTTTTTTTTTTTAATTATTATCAATAAAAGGCGCAAAAAGATACAAGAGCATTTTAAAAGAATGATACTTTGGGATAATTCAAAAGCAATTACCCTCCCAAATATTCTTTTTGGAAAAGAATGTCATTACTTCACCCAAAATAAAGATATATATAACATATATATAAATTTATAATGCCCTCTAATATTAGCTGGTCATAGAGCATAGCACTGGAATTCACAAAATATGGCATGTGCATGTGTGCTGATGTCAAGCTCTACTGAGGGAACTTCTACCCAGTAAGAAGGTAACGATTCTCCAATTTGAACGATACTTTCATTCTCTAAAACAGAATACCATCTCACACCAGTTAGAATGGCAATCATTAGAAAGTCAGGAAACAACAGATGCTGGTGAGGATGTGGAGAAATAGGAATGCTTTTACACTGTTGGTTGGAGTGCAAATTAGTTTAACCATTGTGGAAGTCAGCGTGGTGATTCTACAAGGATCTAGAACCAGAAATAGCACTTGACCCAGCAATCACATTACTGGTATATACCGAAAGGATTATAAATCATTCTACTATAAAGACACATGCACACAAATGTTTACTGCAGCACTACTTATAATAGTAAAGACTTGGAACCAACCTAAATACCAATCAGTGATAGATTGAATAAAGAAAATGTGGCACATATATACCATGGAAGATTATGCAGCCATATAAAAGAATGAGTTCATGTCCTTTACAGGTACATGGATGAAGCTGGAAACCATCATTCTCAGCAAACTAACACAGGAGCAGAAAATCAAACACCGCATGTTCTCACTCATAAGTGGGAGTGAGTGAGAATACATGAACCCAGGGAGGGGAATAGCACATACCCAGACCTGTCATGGGGTAGGGGGCAAGGGAAGGGAGAACATTAGGACAAATATCTAATGCATGTAGGGCTTAAAACCTAGATGACAGGTTGATGGGTACTGCAAACCACCAAAACTGTACGTTCTGCACATGTAACCCAGAACTTAAAGTATAATCAAAATTTAAAAAAATCAAATAATTTCTATAGCTTAAATTGTGAAACTATACATTGTAATGTTTTCTATTAGTTTCTTTGGTAAGTTGTCAGTTCTTGTAAAAAGAAATGTCTTACTGTATTTTGAAATAAGCAAAATTATGAACTAAAATGGGCTTAAGAGTTATCAGTGGGCAAAAAGTCCACAATAAACAAAGAAAAGTCATAATTTAAGGATAACCAAGCTGATTAATTGGAAATACCTAGTTTTCTTGTAATTATTTTAAGAAAATCAATTTGTCATATTCTCTTAATTTAAAGCTATCTCTATGGTAGAATACTAAAGCTTAAAAACAAAATTTATCTTACTAATCTCTAAAGCATGAAGAAATACTGCTGGTAATCAGTTCAGTGACTTACTGAGTTGATGTGAAGAGTCCAGAGCAAAAAAAAAAATCATTATCTGTTTATTACCAGACATTAGAAAGTATAATGCTATAAGGTAAATTAAGCAAACTGCATGTATTATTTGAATTGTTAATTATTTTATATATGTAATAATTATATTAAGATTAATTTGACCAAGAAATTAAAATATTCTGACCTCACAGGCATAACTAAATAATAAAGAAGTGGCTACACCTTTCACTCAATTAAAATTAAAATAATCATCATGTGCCTGGATATAAATTTTATTACTAAAATAATTTTAAAAAAAAATTAATGGAACCTTTTACCCAGATCATTATAAATACTTGCAGCCTCAGAGTCAAATGCCATATTTTGCTCTAATTAAATTCATTAAAAGACAATATAGTGTAGTTGAAAAAGCAGTGAATTTGTCTTATATTATCTAACTTCAAGTCCCCAGCTCCATCACTGAGCAATATGAATCCCCAGGCAAGATATTTAAGCTCTCTAAGGTTTAGATTATCTTTTTTTTTTGAGACGGAGTTTCACTCTTGTTACCCAGGCTGGAGTGCAATGATGCGATCTCGGCTCACTGCAACCTCTGCCTCCTGGGTTCAGGCAATTCTCCTGCCTCAGCCTCCCGAGTAGCTGGGATTACAGGCACGCGCCACCATGCCCAGCTAATTTTTTTTTTTATATTTTTAGTAGAGACGGGGTTTCACCGAGTTGACCAGGATGGTCTCGATCTCTTGACCTTGTAATCCACCCGCCTCGGCCTCCCAAAGTGCTGGGATTACAGGCTTGAGCCACTGCACCCGGCCTAGATTTTCTTATATAAAATAAGGAATTTAAGTTAAATGACATATGGTCCCCTTTCATCTATAACATACTTTAATTTAAGAAAATCTACCTTAAGACCACATTAGTAAGAAAAATACATGGAAGACATCTTTCTTACTGATTTTTTAAAAATAAAGTTCATATATAAGAAAGATTAAACCAGTTGCAGATGGTAGAATCAATGCTTCAGGTAGTATATACCACGCTGAGGTATTAACTTCCACTTATGTACATAAAGAACTTAGAACCTGAAAGGACCTACTCCTTGTCAGAAAAGCCTTTAAGACATGAATTAGAAGGAAATATATTACCAATCATACAGACAAGACTCAATTTAACATCTGTTAAATGAGGCAAATGAGGCTAATATCTGCTCAGTTTACCTTAAAAGTTCAAAGAATCAACTATTACATATAAAAATGCTTCATAACCTACAGAAATAAAAAAATTCTACTTTCCAAGGTATTCAAATAAACTCCACTAACCTTTCCTCCATGGCAAAAAGTAGCAAATTTTGCATCTTATAAAAATACAAGAGATATATGATATTCAGAGGGGTGAATGTTATACCAGAGAGCATATACTGTTAAAATAAGCACTCAAGCTGATGGATAGAATGAAGTCAATAAAATACTTTAATCTTCTAGAACTCTTAAGATGCCAGTCTCTCCTTACAAAATTCATCTGGTACACACTGTTGATTCTGTTATGCGTTGCTTATATTTTGCAACTTCAAAACCTGCATGATGATAAGACTTGAAATGGTACCTTTACCTAATACTGTAAGTGATGAGAAATAATGATTTTATTTAAAATAGTTGTGACATTTTAAAATGCATACATTTAAGAACTATGAGAGAACCATTTTCAAATAAATCTTGGAAGTTAAGAACAATTCTGGCCTTCCTTGTGGCAGGTCTATCTCTTTACTGCTGGTAAATCTTATATTCTATCACTACCCATTTGACTCCAACCTTTAATACTCAATGAACCTATTGTTTGAAGGCACAAAATACATTATACCACTTTCTTCCCAATATCCTTTCCAAAACTGAATTACTTTCAGATCAATATTCTCCAGTATCTCACAAGATTTACCCTTTTCAGCTCATCCTAGAAGAGTTTTTGTCTTAACCTAGTCAGTGCCTACCCTACTTAACACACAACCTCATTTTCACAGCATTTTAGTCACCTTTCACCTTTCTTTTTAGTGAAAGAAGTCATCTTTCACTAGCACATTTTAGTGCGCTAGTTTGGCAAAACTGCTGCCTAAACAACCAACTCTGGACTTTAAAACACTCAAGTTCCCTCTTTAAGGATAGAATTCTACCTTCCACCTTTCTCTAAGTTACTATCTTGATCTCAGAGCAACTTGCTTTTCTTAATAAGCTAATTCCTGGCTGCACTTCCCTTCCTACCCAGTCTGAACATGACCCATATTTATACCACGAATTACTCTCGAATCCCTTGCTTCATGGCCAAATGTTTGGAAAACAGTAGATTAAACTAAGTTAAATGGGTTCTCTTAGAGCAGACTTTCTTAGTCTTAAAAAAAGGAGAGAGAGAGAGAGACTGACTTAGTATGTTATTTCCCCAAATTCATTTTATCTGAAATCCTTTGTACTCCTAAGACCAGTGTCCTCCACCAGTGCCCTAAGGAGCACATTTTTTGAAACACTGACTTACATTTTCTGCTTAGTCCTTCCCTACCTCTCATTTACTCACGGTCTGAATTGCAGGCAGACTTTATCAGGCCAACCACTGTATTGAAATAAATCTATTCTACCAGATGCAATGGCTCACGCCTATCTATAATCCCAGCACCTTGGGAGGTTGAGGCAGGTGGATCACCTGAGGTTGGCAGTTCGAGACCAGCTTGACCAACATGGAGAAACCCTATCTCTACTAAAAATACAAAATTAGCTGGGATGGTGGCACATGCCTGTAATCCCACCTATTCAGGAGGCTGAGGCAGGAGAATTGCTTCAACCCAGGAGACAAAGTTTGCGGTGAGCCGAGATCACGGCATTGCTCTCTAGCCTGGGCAATAAGAGCGAAACTCTTGCCTGGAAAAAAAAAAAAAGAAAGAAAAGAAATACATCAATTCCATTCCTTGATTCAGTAAGTATTGTTGAGCACCCAGCATGAGGCAGAAACTGTTTTAGTAGGCAGGGATATAAGGATGATAAAAACAAAGACTCTGATCATATATAGTTTTCACTGATCTAATAGGGGAAAAAATAAATAAAAACAGATATATAAAATTATACATGGTGATAAGTCCAATTAAGATAAAATTAGTAAGGGCAGAAGAGATGGTCACAATGCTGTCTTGGAGAAGTATGGATAATCAGGAAAAGTTTGTTTAATAAGGAGACAATAAAGACTTTAAAAAGGAATTACCATGAATTTACTAACTGTCAAATCTGAAGCCCTATTTTGAATCCCCCCGCTACCAGGCCTTTCTACAGTCTGAGGCACTGCTGATGAATCCCTTTCACCTTTAAAGTCCTTTCTTTCTTGGCTTCAGTATTTCTTTTTCTCCTCCCAAGCATACTATGTTTTACCTATACTGGACCTGTTAACATGTTTTTTGTGATTTTCCTCATTTAACAAACACATATACTGAGAGGGCATCCTATGCATCAGGCATTTAGTTAAATGCTTTACATATATATTACATCATTTAATATTTAATATAATTTAGGTAGTTACATATTTAAAAGCTCAATTTTTTTTTACAGCAGAAAAAATTAAGGTTCAGATTAAGTAAACTCCCCAAATCACAGAGCTAAAAAGAAACAAAGCAAAGATTCAAACACAGTCCTCTCCAATATACTGTCTATTAAAATATTTGGCAACTAACTCAGTACCACAAAGGAATAAATGCTAGATAAATAAAGATGAAGAACTATTCAGTAAACTAGTACACATTTATACTAGAAAAAGATAAACAAAACATTTTTTCTTTCTTTATTTTTTTAAAGATGGGGTTTCACTATGATGGCCAGGCTGGTCTTGAACTCCTGACCTCAGGTGATCCAACCACTTCGGCCTCCCAAAGTGCTAGGATTACAGACATGAGCCACCACACCTGGTCAACAAAACAGAAATTTTGACAAGACATGACTGTCTTTAAGCCAAGAGCTACACTGAAGAGCAGTCTTTCAAACAAGTTTTAGAGGGCAGTACTAAGATCTAGTAAGTCAACAATCCGTAAGAGGAACAGACAGTCTGATTTCAGTCACAATTTTTAAAAGCATTTATCAGGGTTATGAAGGGAATGCCAATACTATATACAAGGATAAAATCTGCTTAGATTTTTATCTAAGCAGATACCATCTATTCATTTTACAAATAAAAAAAGCTTATAAGAGATTAGAACTCTCCCAAGTCTAGAACTACCTCTATTATCCTTAGATTTGTAGGGCTCAACTTTTAGATGAAAAGGAATTAAGCTTTGCTAAAATTACCCACACAATTTAGAGTTGTTCAGATATTGATTATACAAAAACATGAGTAACTTATATTTGGTTTCAAAGTATAGTGTTTGAGCCTAATACCTCATCTATTGACTGAATATTAAAGAAGCATAAAGACCCAAAAGGTCAAAAGTAATATAAATGGTATATGATTACATACAAATAATGTAAAAGTTATAAAAAAGAGTAAGATCATCTTCAATAGAATTTTTTAAGAGTCCATATATTCTCTAGTTTTACAGCCAAGATTAATGTCTGGTAACTGGTTTCAACTAGAAATATATCTAATGCCAGAATACAATATTTACTCAATTACTCTGACACATTAAGCAAATTTTTGACTATTTCTTACTGGACACTACAATCTAATATTTATTAGACATCGTCAAAGTACTAGACTTTAACTTCTATATGTTTATAGAATGATAGCATAGATGAATGAATTAACGAATGGTAACCTTAAGACTCAGAGTTTTTTTTTGATATCTGCAAAGTGTGATCTCTTAGGGGAGGGAGAGCAGAGGAGGAGAAACGGGAAAAAGGCACCTTCCTAACTTCAACAGAAAAGTCCCAGAGCTCTTATTAAATTGAACGACTTGAAATTACCAAAATTCAACTGTTTTGCCCTACATAATTTAGGGCAATTTCATATATTTCAACCCAATTTATCATAATTGAATGCATTATCGTTACCATGTTATTTTGTAAAAAAAAAAAAAAAATTAAAAAGAGCAAGCACTATTAACATATACTGGGCCCATAAAACACGCCTATAAATACAGAATCCACCTATTTGTTCTCCTATGCAACTGATTATCCTTATAGGTTTCCATTACATTTTAAAAGCATTCCTAGTAAGGTTTCAATAACAGTAATATCTTAGCACTGTTAAAATGTAAGGTTCACTGAAACGTAGGGTCAATGAGAGTAAAGCTTTATCGTTTTTACTCTTTGCTGCATCCTAGAACCTAAAAAGATACCCATAATAGACATTTAATTAGCAGCAAATATTTATTGAGTACCTACTTTGTGTCAGACATTGTTTTATGTGCTTAACATACATACATAAGCGAAAAATCAGACGATGATCTTTTTTCTTAATAACAAATGTTGAATAAAATTAAAATCTGCAAACTGTTCAAAAAGACTAGATAATATATAATAAAACCTTTTATTATTATTATTATGTATAATGATAATCATAAAGGAATTCCAGAACCAATGTCCTATCCACTGTGCTTTAATCCCACCGTGATACAAAAGCATCTTGAAACTAAAAAATACTGTACTATCATTACAATTCCTTATTTTATGGACACTTTAATTATCTTCCAAAAACCCGTAAGCAATACTGCATACTGCAGCTGTCCACAAATGGAAAATTGTCAAAATTATTTATTTATCATTTTCAAGGTGTTTACTATGAGAGCTTAACCTCAGAGCAAAAGCACATTTGCTTTTCAGTGAACTTAGATGACTGAAAAAGTTACCGGTTACCACTTTTCACTTCATCACACAATGTACAATATTTTACTCTCTGGCATGCAACAATACACAAGACTCAACGCTTCTGCTCATTCTTAATTCCAACTGAATCCATGTAAATTAGCAGACGGGGCAGGGGAGGGGGGCCAAGTCAAGACAACAGGATCTCAATCCTGTAGGTTTGTTCTTCATAACAAATAAAAAAAATCTTGCAACTGTTGTTGCCAGTGTTAGTTATTGCGGGTTTTTTTCTTCCTTTGTTTTTAGGTGAATGCTTTCATCACACAGGATAAAATGGGTAAATAGAATAGAGAAAAAGTGAAAGAACTGGAAACAAAGCAAAATCTGGAGTCACGGTTACAGCACAAAGATAAACCCAAAGATAAGGAACCAATACAGGCTCTTCCTCACACAGCGGTCGTGAAGAAGCTATCAAATCCTTCTGGTAATCTATCGTACGGGCTTTAAAGCTGGCCAGTGACACTTCCTTGTGAGATGCTCTGACATCCCTCAGACAGAAGGCTGTCGGAATGTTAAAAAAAAAAAACAAAACAAAAAAAAAACGGTTACCTAGGGAAATTGGCCAAGGAAGGTGTCAGGAGCTCGAGGCTGGAGACACACCCCGGGGCTCCAGCACAAATTGGCCTGGCGATGTTAAGGCCATGGACAATAATGGATAGAGTCCAGTCTGCAAGAAAAACAAAATCTGGCCAGAGACTGGGATCACTAAGGGCACTCAGAAGTCAGGCAAGATCAGAAAATTGTAGATAGAGACGTGCAGGCATGCGGCCAGAAGCAGGAATGGGCTCCGGGCGGACAAGCCCAGCTGAAGACCGTCTGAGGCGGGGCAGCCTGGGAGCGTTCGCTCCACCGCATCTGGGCTGGCCAGCTCCCTTCGGCCCCGGCCTCCAGAGGTGCGGCGGGAACCTGGCGGAGTCCGCCGCTCCAAGCTTGCCCTTGTCTCCCTGCTACTGGTGTCTAGGGACCCCAGCTGCTCCGGGCCCGCTCTAGTCGCCCTGCCCGCATCCCTTCCTCTCCTCACCTTCCAGTCCCTCCATTGCACCGCCGCCTCGAGCTCAGCGAGACTCCTTCAGCAGCGCCCGCCACCGCCCAGCTCTGGCTGTAGCAACCCAGCCGCACCTCCCACCAGCTAATATCCCGGGCTCCTATTGGTTCCGGCGCTGTGGGGCGGGGCTCCGTGGGGGCGGAGGCGCGCCTCCTGCGTTCTCTGCCTACCTCGCTGGGTCTCTGGAGGTTACCCTCCAGGGATCCGCGAGCCGCTTCAGGTTGCATTCTGCGACGCAAAGGCGCCTTTGTTCGACTCCAACCTTGTTTTCCTTCATACCTTATCCTCCTATTTTGAGTACCTCAGCACCTCATGGGCTGCGCTTCAGCATTTCCCCATCAGTCAGTGCCTCTGACTTCTAGCCGCCAGTCCCTCCCAGCGGATACTTTAAGCAAGCAACCAAACCAAACAGACGCCCAGTACGCTTCCTTGTAGGACGCTCCGTTTTCCGCTCTTTGGTCGCATGACTTGACCTGAGCGTATCCCCTAGACTTGATCTTCACACACAGCTTCATAGGTTCAGACACGTTTTTTCTAGAGAAATCATACTTTCTATCTGCGATTGTGGAACTGCTATTGCTCTAAGCCCTTGAAAATAATTTCCTCATATGAAAGCTTGGGTCAAAATTTAGAAGTGAAACCCAGCCTTCCCTCCATCTTCTACTCTTGGCCTACCCTGGGCCTACACTTTATCATCCTTGAACCGAAACAGTCGCCTGGCCTTATAATGTTTGATCGGGGAAGTTGAATTGGGGAATTAACCTACAACCTGACAGGATGCGGTCCGCCAGTCTCCAACAGAGTTTAAAACATCCTGAAGATGAAGGTAACTTCAAAACGAACTCAGACCATTTTAATGTTTTTACTTACAATTCACCAGAGCTACATTTCTTTGAAAATTTGATTTAGCAGTTATAAACAAATTGTATTGTTTGTTGACTATAGCGTATCTACCGGCAAGCTACCAGTATTATGCAAACTTCGGATGAATTTTATTGTTAAGCTACTCTAGACTGAATGAGGAAAGGTCCTTTTTTCCTCCTTAGTGCTGCTAAGGCAAAAGTAGAATTTTGAGTGGGGAGAAAAGGGCTTAAAAAAGCATTAAGGAGGAAAAAAGCACACAGAAGAAAATATAAAAATAAAGGCGCCATTATTTTACAAATTACAAGTTCTTTTACTGAAGGCAAGATGAATATTGAGTTGGCTAATACTATTTAGCATAAAATCTACAGAAACAATAAAAATAATAATAGTCAAAGAATAAATCATGTGAGACATGTTTTAGGTCCTTTTTTTTTTTTGGACGAACGTCTTGTTCTGTCGCCCAGGCTTGAGTACAGTGGCGGGATCTCGGCTCACTGCAACCTCCGCTTCTGGGGTTCAAGAGATTCTTCTGCCTTAGCCTCCCAAGTAGCTGGGATTACAGGTGCTCGCCACTGTGCCCGGATAATTTTTGAATTTTTTTGGAGACGGGGTTACACCATGTTGTCCAGGCTGGTCTCAAAAGTCCTGACCTTGTGCCTCGGCCTCCCAAAGTGCTGGGATTACAGGCGTGAGCCACGGCACCCGGCCAGATCCTTTTACATATTCATGAATCTTCAAAAGATGTCTACAAAGTAGATACTGCAATCTTCATCTGACAGAATAAAAATTTTCATATTCTAGATGTCTCAGAGAATTAATATTTTGTCAATATTTCGATCATTACTGAATGGTAGAGCTTGGTTATACTCTTGTCTGTTAAATTCTAAAGCCTATGGTGATTTAAATGGGCTCCTTACTACCCTTCCTTGCCTTGCTTTTTATTATAGCTGCCTCGAATGTAAACTCAAGTTTTAGACATGTTGTTTAACATGTATTTGAGTAGGCATTTCTATTGTGAATCTTAATTTTCTAAAACATGATTGCTAGTCTTCTCTAAAGGTATTGGTACTTCAGAACTTTTATGCTACAGCTACCCTGGCTCCTGCAGTTTTTCCCTGATTCTGACCCCTGGATAAATAGGACTTCTTCCTATCAGCCTTCAATAAGTTACTTCCTCTGCCGCCTAAATACCCAGCCTGAGAGTCTCTTTGGCCTAGGCGCTGTATCATGACTTTACTTTCTCTGCAGTCTAGTCCATTTTTCAGAAGGCATTCATTCAACAAATGTTTGCTGAGTACCTTCTGTGCTTCAAGTCCATTTTATCACTACCAGTTATTAAATGAATGAAGTTCAGCTTCTTCTCTTGTTTTTTAAGCACTTATCTGCACATATTTTTTTACCTGCCATGTGATCTTATTAACTGTGTTAGATACAGTGAACCCCAAATTTCTCTTCAAAGAATCAGTATGTCGGTATGTTCAGCTCTCTTATTCTTTAATTCTCGATTTTAAAGTTCAACTTCCTTGTAGTACACATGTGTTCCCCTGGGGCCTCAGCTCTGTCCTGACTCATATGGTCACCTGCCTCAGTCACCTGCTCCAGTCACCTTCTTTGACGTAGGTCACCCCTGGCTACCTGCTCTACCCTGCTCATAATCACTCTTCCCGCCAAACCACCAACCTGCCACTCCAAGTAGGACCCCAGCTCTCTTTAAAATAGCCAATGGGTCTAAGTCAAGTTTGTGTGGTCTAACCCTAGCCAATAGGCGAGCGACACAGCAGTAGGGGAGACCCCGGTCACGCATAAGTAGCTTTTCCCCTTCTTGTACAGGCCTGTGGCCACCATTGCTCCATCCATGCACCACATCTTTCTATAGAAGTAAACTGCCTTGCTGAGAGGATTTATCTTCAAGTGCTATTTATTTTGTAGTATCAAAATTTTACTTACAATAACTGATAATAACATTTATAGATCAATAAGAATTTGAGATCTTCCAATCTCCTTGCCAGACAAAAAGGAAAACAAAGTTTCAGAGATATTTCTGACTTGGTCAAGATCACAAAACTAGTACTTAATTGAAATAGATATTGTATAGGTGTTTTATTACATCATATCCGTGATTCTTTTAATTTTGCATTATATTCCCTTCATCCACCATTCCCTTGAGCAGATCCACATCTATTATGCACATTCCAAAAATGTGCATAATAGATGTGGATCTGCTCAAGAGCAAGCTGCATATAGCTTCTTGTTTCAAAGCTCCAATCTCTTGAATCCCACCAAGTTCCAGACCCCTTTCAGAGAGAGAGCCATTGGTTCTCATTCAGATCATTTGCAGACCACAACTAAATGAGACTCTGAGTCTCAGTGAGAACTCAGTTTATCACCTCCACTATGTGGGGCATTTCTTCCTTTCATGACCAGCAGAGGAATGACCTAATACAATTTAGCATATAAAAATAATTCATACATTTGGTAATCATAAGAAAATGATAATATTCATCAAAAACATAAGAAAATAATTCCCTTAAAAGAGTTCTAGATTGAGAAAGCACATTTTGAGTTGGTTTTTGCTAGCTTTATTTCAAGTAAAAATAAAATTATCTAAGTGTTCAGGAGAAAAATCGTGATAGGCCTGAGATAATCAGAAAGCATATAGGTAGGCTGTCACAGGTGAAGATTTATTGAAGACAAACTATCCTAGACAAGAAGCACCAAGAAAAGAAAGAGGGGTTTTAAAAAGGTGAGGAATTTAAAGAAAACTTTACCTACTTAATTGATTGAAGGGCTATTCCATTCATAGTGTGATAGCAATTATTCCAGCTCTATTCTTCTCTACTTTTGAAACAAATTTTCAACTGCAAAAAGATCATTTTCTTCAACCTTCAGCTATGATCTTGCCTTTGTATCACAATTTCAAATCTTAACTAAAAATCTATTAATCAAAATGCTTATTGAGGTCCTCTCTAGTCTAGTCCATTTTTCTGACACATTCTTTCAACAAATATTTGTTGGGTACCTTCTGTGCTTCAAGTCTATTTTATCACTAGCCAGATACTAAAATGAATGAAGCTCAGCTTCTTCTCTTAGGTTTTTAAGTACTGGTCTGTACATATTTTTTTTTAACCTGCTATGTGACATTTTTAACTGAAAATAACATACATAGACCAATAAGGATTTGATGTCTTCCAACCTTGAATACGACATTGCTCTAGGCACAACAGAAAGCTTCAAAGAAATCTCTCTGATCTCTAGAAAGTTAACATCTAGTAAAGGAAACCCTGAGCAAGACATTATGCAGGACAAGAGAGGGTTAATGGTAGTAAGTTTTAGATGTGGTGCAGCTTATAAAAGCAGTTGGTTTCAGGAAGTCATTAACATGAATGAAACAATTTTAAAGGTTTTATAGGCATAGAACTTAAATTGTGTCTTGAAGAGTGTCATAGGATAGGTAGAGATCACTGAAGATGATGGGACAATGGCATAATCTTCCTTAAGAAAATGATACAAGCCTGGCTTTTTTTGGGACCATCTAAAGAACCAAGGAGAATATTTGTATATATTTTGGTTCACGTGTAGCATTTGTTCTTCTTTATATTACAGAGTACAAGCATTATGGCTATATAATGTATATCTTTTTAAGCCGGGTGCTGAGTTAATGATACTCGCTAACACCCAGCATATACCTCAACTATGCATGCAGAGGTATTTATTTTATTTTCTTTTTATTGTTTTTCATTCATCCTCCATTTTTGTTTAATTTACCAGCCTCCTTGCTATAGGCACAATTCTATTACATACAGATGTCTTTGGATATAGTGATTCTTTGAAACACATATGGTGCTGTTTTGTATATGCATCTGTTTTTAATTTACGTAAATGGCATTATTTTATGGTTTTCATTCTGTTTGCAATTTTTAAATTTTAATTAATTTTATTATTTTATTTAATTTTTAAATTTATTGTTAACTTTTTATCATTCATTCAGCGATATACCCATGTCACTGTATGAAATACAAGTTTATTGCTTCTGGATGTGGGATAATAGTATTTTACTGTATGCCTACACCACCACATTTTACTTACTCATTTCTGTACTGATGGGCACTGAGTTGCCTCTAACCTGCTGCTACAATGCACATCTTTGTGCCTGTCCTCTTATGAACCTGGGCTCAAGTTTCTCCGGGATGCATCCTTGGAATAAATTACTGGATCATATTCACTTCCACTAAGCACCCAGATTTCTCTCTACAATAGCGATACTGGTGTACATTCCCATGAACAGTACAGAGGGCCCATCTTTCTATGTCTCAGTAGTAATAGTTGACTTAGCTCTAATTTTTGAATCAAGAGTTCATCTTTTCTTCATATACTTGCTAATTCATATTTGGCTTTCAATGAATTGCCTGGTTTTACCCATTTGTGTATTGAAATTCTCATGTTTTTCTTATGGACATATAAATTCCATGTATATTCTAGATGTTGACCCATGCTAATTTTAATTATTTAAAAAATATTTTTCCAGTTCGCCAAATACTTGATAATTTTGTCTTTGATGTCTTTCACTGAATAAATTAATTCAGTCCATAAGATTAATTCTATAAAATCTGTCAATATATTTTCTTTATGAATTGTGCATTTTTTTATTAAAGTTTTCTTCACTTCTAGATTATTGATGGTATTTTCTTACATGTTTTTGTATTAGTGTTATCCATTTTATCTTTCTTAATTAGGTTTTCAATCCACCAGGAATCACCTTTGTATATTATATGTGTTTGAAATCAACTGCATTCTTCTGCCTATAATTAGTCAGTTTTTCCTAAACTATCTCTAAACAGAGGAAGTAAATATAGACAGCACAGAATTACAAATACAATGATATTTTGAACAGCTTTGTTTCTATAAATATAAAAACTCAGAGGAAATGGATATCTTTCTGGATAAAATTAAAAATTATGACAAGAAATTTGAGTAGTATGAAAACTGTTAATAAATTCAGATAGTAAAGACAGCTCTTCACTTTAATGCCCCAGATGGAGAAAGATTTACAGGTGACTTTTACCAAACTTCTAAGACAAAGATAATTTTTATTGTGTCCAGATTTTCAATAAAATTTAAAAAGAGGAAAAACTCATAATTTTTTAAGATTAGTATAACCTTGATTCCAAACAATATAAAATTAATATATGAAAAATGATAGGATTGTCTCTATTCTAACATTATATATACAAAAGTCCTAAAAAAGATATTAGCGAATTGTATTCAATTAAATTATTATTAAATAAGATGGTATAGACCATGATTAAAAGTATAATTTCATATCAAGATATCCGTATAAATTTTAGCTTTTTTTCTTCTGTTTTCCGTTTATTCAATAAGAACCATTGACAAGCCATGAATTCTGCATTTCAAATCTTTATGATACATTCCAGTGACAAGTTTTGTTGTTCTTTGTATTGCTGAATCCACCAAAGACAGGTATATATGATTAATGATGGTTGAAACAAAAGGGTTGATATTGACAAGGAAATATGGTTGGTGTCTAGATAATTTGTAGTAATGCCATTTCATTAATTGTACTTGCTGTAAAAAATCAACCAGTTTGGGTTGGGAATGGATCGACAAAATATAAAAAATGTGTTTCTAGTTTTAAAGACAAAATTCCCCCTTGGATGATTCTACATATTTAGCCATTCATATCTTAATTTGAAACACATTTATCTTGTAACTAGATATGTGGTGCCTCTGACTCTGCAGCAGAAGATTGGCATTAGGCCTGGAGAAAGGGATACAGATAGATTGGTGTGGGAGAAGAGCTCTGATTTGCATGACCAGGATACAGCATGAGTCCACTGGAGGTCTGAACAGTAGGGAACACAGAACAGAGATGGGAGGATCTGCAGAGGCCACCAGGTATTCTGTTTTTCTCAGAATAGTATTACTGATATTTTAGCTGAGCATATGGCTCTGGAATAAAAACTATACTCCCCAGCCTCTCTTGCAACTAAGTAGTCCAGGTGACTAAGAATTCATAACTTCCATGTGCATAATTTTTAAGCATTTTTAAAAAACAAGGGGGGTGAGCCATTCTCCTTCTTTTTGTTCTCTTTTGTTGGCTTGCGTTTGGGCATGATACCTAGAGCTGGAATAGCCATCTTGGACCATAAGATGACTTTGGGAATAGAGTCCATTCATAGGAGAGCTAAAAGACTGAAGAAGCTGGATCTCTTGCATCTGGACCATCAATCTCTAAATTTATATAAGAGAAATAATTTTATCGTAAGCAATTTTTTTTTTGAGAGAAACGATGAGGTAAGGGGAATTGTTCTACATTTATAGTCAAACTTAATCCTCATAAAACAGAGATTTAGATACAGCGGTAAGAGGAAAAACAGTTTTTCCTAGTTTATTTTGTGTTGCTGCGTAACTCTAAAAATTTGAATAGGTAGCAATACCCAGAACTGTTTTAAGGAATTGTGCACTTCAGCTTTGTCCAATTTTGCTGTTGTCTCCAGGACAGCCAAGTGTTTTCAGATGCACCTTTTCTTTTGAAGGAAAAGAAACAACAAAAATAGATAAACTATCAAGAATCCTTTCTCCCTTACTTTATTATTAATCATATTGAGGGACTGTGTTCAGGAAACAAACTTCTTTTCCCGGGTCCACAAGGGGTATGGCTTCAAAAACATGAGTTTCTCAGTGCCATACCTACATCCACGTCCCTATTCGGGGATCTAGAGTTCTTTGTCTAACTTTTCCTGGGAGGGCTAGGTAGAAAAATCCAGGTGAGCTTCTTTGTTCAAAAACTCTAGGAGGGGGGCTCTGTTGTAGGCCAATTAGCCAATCCGGTATCAGAGTCAAAGATCAATCACTACAGTGGAAGTTGGAAAGAACTCCTCTCATTGGAAGAAAACATGAATGGGGTGGGAATAACTTCAGGGTTAAATGCCCCCATGCTCTTACCTATACAGATTCCTCCCTTGGATCCCCTCCTACAGCAGCCTGGGAGCTCGCGCCCTCTCTCTCTCTCTCTCTCTCTCTCTCTCTCTCTCTCTCTCTCTCTCTCTCTCTCCCTCCCTCCCTCCCTCCCTCCCTCCCTAGTAAATTTCTCTCACTAAACTATTTGGGTGCACGATATTGATTCCAAAGGTAAGCTCACTGTGCCTCTGGGGTCCCTTTCCCCATCCCTAGGGTAAGAAAGATCAAGGACCTGGGCACATTGGGATACTGGGAAATTGGGAGCATCTTCCAGATTCCTCCTTTCTCTACCCACATCCCACTGCTCCCTCCCCCTTCTTCCCCCACTCCCCCCGCCCACAATAGCAGCTTCCTAAGGCCTTTAAAATTTGCTTTAAAATGCTATAAAATGTTATAAATATTATATAATGATGATGATGTCAGCCTATTTATAGTAAAGACAAAGAAAAATTCTCCTATTATCAATCACCTAAATAAATATCTTGGCACTTCTTCATAGTTTTAAAACCCTTATGGCTCTTCTTAAAACAAGCAGATTATTTGGTTTCTGCAGCTGCCCTTTAATGGAAAGAGCTATATGAGAATTCACCCTTTATACATATACTAAATACTAATATAATTGATTACTTGGTTTTACTTTAAGAACAAATGAGTAAAAGCTAAAAACCAGAGCTTGTTTATATTGTAGATACACAGGTAATTAAAATTATCTGTAAATAAGTATACAAATGCTGTTTGCAAACATATCGTTCTAGAAAAGTTGCCTGCGTGCATTTTTTTACATTGAAAACATACTGTTGTATTCATTTATATATTGATTTCTTACTTAGAATGTATATTAAAAGTATGCATCTGGCATATTGTCTATTTCATTTTATCACATGATTCTAACAATTGTTTGCTCATTGTTCCTCAGAGACAGAGTTTTTTAAGCCTATGTACATTTATGTTTCTTAGCAGCTAATGGATAATCAACAAAACAGAAATAAGAATCTCCTCTGGCTCTGTTTTCAAAACATAATAAGGTTTACGTTTCATAAGAAAATAAATTCTAGATACAAAATATTATCTAAAATATTAGCATTCCTTAAGTTATATGCAAATTATTTATGTGAATTTATTTATAGAAAATGAATTTAAATAGAATTTAAGGAACACTAATTTTCAAACAATTTTAATGTTATAAGACTATAGTGGTTGTCAGTTTTTCTTTGAAACTTCTTTGAAATTTCTTCAAAAATAAGAGAGCTCTTAAACCTTTGCAGTGCCTCTGTTATTATTATGAATATTAATGGCCCTTCAGAAATGAAGGTTGTTGCCTTTTCAAAATCTCCTGCTCTGGAAGGGATATCCACCCCTACTATTGAAAATGTTGGCTGATGATCTATAACTACTTCTCCAAAGAATTGCCCTTCTCATAAAGGGTATCGCCACATCTGAGAGGTCATGACACTTCTCTCTGAGGGTGTACTCACAGCTAATGACTTACAGCCTGGCTCCTTTGATTCAGGGTAAGCTCAAGTTCGTCTTCACATAAGACTATATCCTTGCTTACCTTTCCTTTCTTGCCCCCACGCCCTAACTTGCTTTCCTCACTCAAAGGGAGCTATCTTTCAATAAATAACTTCCCACAAGAATCCCCTCAGCTTCTAAGGAAACTGACCTAAGACTCCTTTATAAATGGATTAATAGTGTCAATTTAATGCCCTATTGTTAATATTAAATGTTATTTGATCCTATGTCCAGCTATACTTTTGGTCTGAGATGAAAAAATTTGCCCTTTCACTGCTTTCCTGAATTACGTTCTTGAAACCAAGAATGTGAAATATTGATGGGGATATGTAAACAGACTGCATTTTACCCCTGGAGATTTTAAAGAGCTGATAGTAAATAAACAGATTATCAGCAATCTATTCAGTACTTTGAAAGTAATTCTCTACATATTCATAGGACATTACTGTTTTTAAAAAGCTTAGTTTAATACTTCACTCAATGATATTTAGTAAATATTTGCTAAATGACTGGATAAATATGAGTGAATGGGTATGGTCTTCAAAACAGTTATTTTAGGTAAGCAGAGAGGTTTTATTTAGTACATAATGGTTATGGTTGATATGTTAATATGCACACTATTTCCCATATAGGCTCATGTGATAACCTATTTGTGACGTAGGTGTTATTCTTTCCATTTTTATGTTGTAGAAACTAAGGTTTACAAATAAATGTTATGTAATGTTAATGATGACATCAGAAGATTTATACTAAAGACAAAAAAAATCTCTCCTATTATCACTTAAATGAATATCTTGGCACTTCTTCGTGGTTTTGAAAGCCTTGTGGCTCTTAAAACAATCAGATCCTATGGTTTCTGCAGCTGCCTTTTAATAGAAAAAGCTATATGAGAAGTCACCTTATAAACATATGCTAATTACTAATATAATTGATTCCTTGTTTTTGCCATAAGAACAAATGATAAAGTGACTTTTTCAAAGCTATGGTTAGTAAGTGGCAGGGTTGGATAATGAAAATAAATATCCCACCTGAGATCTCATTTATCATAGCATAACAGCTTTTTCTAGATGAGGACACTGAGTCTGTGGAGAGTGACAAAAGGGAAGACCCTGGATTTATGCTCTCTTGTGTTTCAAATTATGGCTGATAAATTGTCCATGAACTGAAGCAGAAGCAAGCCATTTGAGTTACACTTTCTGTCCCTAAATGACAGAATCAGTGCATGATGATTAATTTTATGTGTTGACTTGGCATGGTCATGGACCCAGAGATTTGGTCAAACATTAGTCAGGATGTTTCTGTGGAGGTGTTTTAAGATAAGATTAACCTTTAAATTGGTAGACTTTGAATAAAGCAGATTACTCTCCATAATGTAGGTAGGCTTCATCCAATCAGTTGAAAGACTTAATAAAATAAAGACTGACCTCCCCCTGGGCAAAAAGAAGTTCTATTAGCAGATTGCCTTTAGGCTCAAATTGCAATGCTTTCCTGGTTCTCCAGCCTCATGTCCTAACCCTGCAGATTTTGGACTGCACAAGCCTCCACAATCATATGAGCAAGGCAATTACTTAAAATACACACACACACACACACACACACACACACACACGTCCTGTTGGCTCTTTCTTTCTATATATACATGTCCTGTTGGCTCTATTACTCTGAAGAGTTCTGAATGCTTACCCTGTGCTTGCAATGCTTACCAAAGTAGGTAGGCAATCAATTCCTGGAAGCACAAAGGACAAACAAGAATATTCTCTTGAAAGAATGTGCAATCTTAATATGATCTGTGTCCTTATTCAAATACCCTACTGGCTGCTTCTAGTTGGATGTCTCCTTTGTTCTCATCCTATTTTCAGAAGTAGCTACTTTATTTCTTAGTATAATAATTTGGACCCTGCAGATAGAGGCAAACTCATGGCCCAGCTTCCAAAAAAATAAATCTTTAAAAGATTTTTAACAGTCTTCTCCTACCACAACTTTACTCTGGAAAGACTCAGAAAGATTTGTTAAAAAACTATTCAACATGAGTGGTTGGTTGGCTAAACCAAGTACCTAGAATTCAGATCTTTTACCTTCTGACCCTTTGCCCTTTAGGCTGTATTTTTGTGCCTTTTTATATGCAAATTAATACATAGTTCAGGAATTTTAAGAATAAAAACTTTTCCTCCAGGGAACTTAAAATGTAGTTAATTGAGCAAGAACATATGAGGAATATGATAATAATACATAGTAAATAAATAGCATATTGAATATAATTGAGGACCAAATGAAGACTATAGAAAATAAGTACTAAATATTCTAATTAAAGAGGTTATTATGGGCTGCTCTGCCAGAGAAGGATTAGTGAACAAAACCAGGCACTGAAGATGGAAGTCCTACAGTAGTTTATAATCTAAATGAGGTAACAAGATATAAAAATTATTTAAAAATGCTTATGCAACCGACACATATAATGCCTGAATGAAAATTCAGGTCAAAAGAGGCAGAAGAGTTACATGCATAAATGTTCACATGGTTTGGAATTAGGATAGTTTCCTGTAGGAGACAGATTTTTTGTATTTTTGTTCTTGAAGATTATGTAGGATGATGACAGTCATTTTGAACAAAGGATTGATCATAGGCTGAATAAAGGTAAAAAAGCAGGCATGGTAATGTTACTTTCAGAAAATAATAAAAATATGTTTAAAAATGGAAAAGAAATTACACAAGTTTGTACTGAGCATTTATAATTTGTGAGAAATATAAATTGTTATCTTGTGATTACATGCTTTCTGGCATTTAAGATTATCCCAATTGAGAAAAAATAATGAGTTACAAGATCTCTTTATCAGAGATTAGGAAGTATTCTGATTCTTCAGGAAGTTTTCTCCTAAAACTGATTTATAAAAAAGCAATTTATGGTGAGACCTGGGATTGGATTGAAGGCAAATTAGAAAAGCAATATGACCTTATATTTTCCAGTATGAATTATTAAAAACATGGCAATTCTACTAGGAGAAATAGCAAAATTGACAAATAAGTTTATTTGAAATAAAAATATATGTTTGCTAATGTGTAAGAATAAGAAACATTACAAATAAAACAATAAAGCCAAATATTTATGACATTTTCAGTAATACATGAGATTTATTTGGCAAAGAAATAGTTATTTGTGCTGCTTTTTTAGAAATGAATTGTTAAAGTTATATTTTTTTAACAGATTTCCACAAGTAAGATTATGAAGAACTAAGTTTTGGTGCTTTCTTACTAATTAATTAACCACTTCTATATAGGAAATTATGGAATAAAGATCATGACACTGCGTTAATTATCACAAGATTGGTAGGCAAAGTTAATTGCCTTTTATAACATAGGATTCAATTTAAGTGAACAAACACAGGTTTCCAAAAGTGTGTAAAAGTAATACAAAGTTACAAATAAATATGCCTTAGCATTGTAAATACTATTTTCACTATTTTATGAAAGTACTTTGACTTTCTTACCAAATAAACTGGTAAATATTAAATTTTATGATAAAATACAGATTAAAATCGATAAACCTAAATTTTTTGTTTGCATATGTAGATATCCAATAAACTTTTCCTTATCTAGGTAGTGCAATATGATGGTGAGCTAAAGGATCTGTTCAAAAACAACTATGGCAATAATTCCTCATTCTTTCAAGATTGGTCAGTAAATTTTCTAATCGAGGCTTGCAGAATCTGGCATCCAAAATATTTTTACATTCACAGTTGAAGAAAAACTGATATATGGTTTACACGTTCTATTTCCACATGATAAAAAAGTAAACATGGTTGGATCTAGTTTGGGGCATGTAGAATACACATCTGAAGTCTGAACATTAGGGTTTCCAAATACTATTTTTACTATCTTTATTTCCAGAGATATATTTACTAGTTTTAATATAGCCAAGAAATTTAAGTTAAAATTTATTTTCAAATTACAATTAAGGTTTAAATGATATATCCCTTACAAAAAGATATTAGAAATGCAAAAATAATAAGGAACATTCTATAATTCTGTTAAAATTTTTCACTTATTTCTTTATATACAGTGAGGTCTCTTCGTAACAACTACTTTATAGTTCTTCCTTAGAAACAACACCAGAAAGAAATTACAGATTACTTTTGTGCTCCAAATCAATGTTGAACACTTTGCTAATTCTGTGAAGTCTGTCTGAAAATTGCAGCTTTTGCGCATCATAGCTTTTATACAATTATAGAACAGAATTGACTCATCTGAGGTCAACCTGTTCTTTGAGAGTTTTTATTTAAATTAAACACTCTCTTCTGTGGGAAGTCCAATATTTTTGTGGTTTATAGATTTTAGATTTAGCTTGTCATATCTGACTCCAAAGACACAGTCCTGCTGAAATATAAACTTTACCTCTGATGCTTGGTCTCTTCCCCTTGCTTCATGGTAATTCCAATGAGCCAGACTCTTGTTAAATTCCCTAAATACTATTCCCATAACCATCTGTATGTAGAGTAGATTTGTGAAAACTGCCTCTTGAGAATAATACACTGAAAATTCAAGTTCTCATCATGGTACATAAAAACCAAAATGTTAAAGACATAGTTGAAGACTATAATAGAAGCCTCATAATTTGGATGCAAAGCAACTATTAAATTTTGATTTTAAAAACAAGCTTTTAACAAACACATTGCACAGTGAAATTAAAAGGATATACTAAAGCTTAGAAATCAATAGCATTTTTTATCATTGAAAAGTCATACTTTAAATTAAATCACATCTTCAAATTTTTTTAAATATGGATAAAAATGAAAAAAGTACTTCTCCTTTGTTGTTTTAGATATATTTTTATGTAGAACATTGACAACATTCAAGTGATTTATAGGACTTCCCACATCTTAGTCCAATAGTTCACTCTTACACAGCTGAGAGTCATCTAGGCCATCATGTCCTGATTTGTAGGAATGTGATATATAAAACTGAATGACATGTAATATCACATGTTTTCTAACTCAGAGAGTAAACATAGGATGAAATAGACTAAAACACAAAAGACAGACTAATGTGGTAAAGTTTAATACATTTTATAAATCTTAGAAAACTAGGAATATAAATTGGTTAGATAAAAACATCATATTTAAATTAATAGGATTTAGAAAAAAAATTTTAACTTTTAAGTTCAAGGGTACACATGCAAGATGTGCAGGTTTGTTACATAGGTAAATGTGTGTTAAGAGGGTTTGTTGTATAGATTCTTCTTTTCATCATCCAGGTATTAAGCGTAGTATCCATTTGTTATTTATCCTGATCCTCTCCCTCCTCTCACCCTCTACCCTCTGGTAGGCTCCAGTGTGCATTGTTCCCCTCTATGTGTTCCTGTGTTCTCATCATTTAGTTGCTTCCCACTTATAAGTAAGAACATGTGATACTTGGATTTCTGTTTCTGTATTAGTTTGCAGAAGTATGGCCTCCTGCTCCATTCATGTCCCTGCAAAGGATATGATCTCATTCTTTTTTACGGCCACATAGTATTCCATGGTGTATATGTACTACATTTTCTTTCTCCAGTCTACCATTGATGGTCATTCGGGTTGATTCCATGTCTTTGCTATTGTAAATAGTGCTGCAGTGAATATGTGTTCATATGTCTTTATAATAGAATGATTTATATTCCTTTGGGTATATACCCAATAATGGGATTAGTTGGTTGAATGGTATTTCTGCCTTTAGGTCTTTGAAGGATCACCATGCTATCTTCCACAATGGTTGAACTAATTTACACTCCCACTAAGATTGTAAAAGTATTCCTTTTCTTCCACAACCTCATCAGCATTTATTAATTTTTGACTTCTTAATGCTAGCCATTCTGATTAGTGTGAGATAGTACTTCATTGTGGTTTTTATTTGCATTTCTCTAATAAACAGTGACATTGAGCTTTTTTATGTGATTTTTGGTTGCATATATGAGAAGTGTCTGTTCATGTCTGTTGCCCACTTTTTAATGAGATTGTTTGTTTCTTGTAAATTTGTTTACATTTCTTATAGATGCTGGGTATTAGATCTTTGTCAGATGCATAGATTGCAAAAATTTTTTCCCATTCTGTGGGTTCTCTTTATTCTGTTGATAGTTTCTTTTGCTGTGCAGAAGCACTTTAGTTTAATTAGACTCCATTTGTCAATTTTTGCTTTTGTTGTGACTGCTTTTGATATCTTTGATATGAAATCTTTGCCAATGCCTATGTCCTGAATGGTATTGCCTAGGTTTCCTTCTAGGGTTTTTATAGTTTTGGGTTTTACATTTGAGTCTTCAATCAATCTTGAGTTGATTTTTAGAAAATCTAATAAAAAGATTGAGTCTAGTAATGTTTCTTGTTACTTCTTTAGGAAAATAAATGTTGAATTCACTTTTATTTTATTTTACTCTGACTTGTCTTTACCCTCTCTCAATCTCTCATTCTAGTTACCATTTATCAATTTCTTAACGCAAAAATTCGAATTGGCTGTTTGCTTAACATCAGCCTCCAATGTAGCTTTGTACTGATGTTAATAAGCATGTCTGAAATTTCAGAAGGCAATAAAGTCAGCAGTCACGCCTGAAAATATTATCTGGCTGGCTGTGTTTTGCTACAAACAGTTGGATATTCAGTAAATTAAAGGTAATTAATGTAATAAAAATAAATAGCCAAAAAAAGTGACAGAAATCTCAAATTTAAAATGCCTATTCTCAGCCAGACACAGTGACTTATACCTGTAGTCCCAGTACTTTGGAAGGCCATGACAAGAGGATCACATGAGCCCAGGAGTTCAAGACTAACCTGGGCAATATAGTGAGACCCTGCCTCTACAGAAATACAAATTAAAAAATAGCTGGGCATGGTGTCCTGCACCTGTAGTCCCAGCTAGTTGGCTGAGGTGAGAGGATCGCTTGAACATGGGAGGTTGAGGCTGCAATGAGCCATGATGGCTCCACTGCTCTCTAGCCTGGGCAACAGAGTAAGATCCTATTTCAAAAAAAAATTACATTCTACCACATTATTAAAAAGACAAAAATTAAGTTTTGGTGAGAATGTAGAGAAAAGAGAGTCCTTGTATACTGTTAGTGGGAATGTAAATTAGTACACCCACATAAAAAAATAGTATGGAGATCCCTCAAAAAATTAAAAATAGAACTACTACTACCATATTACCCAGAGAATATGAAATAGATATGTCAAAGAGATATTTGCATCCCCATGTTCACTGGAGCAATATTCAAAATAGCCAAGAAACAGAAACAACCCAAATGGTCCACCCACAGATGAATGAATTTTTAAAATGTTAAAATGTGGCATATATACACAATGACATACAATTAAGCTTTAAAAAACAGGAAATTCTGTCATTTGTGACAAAATGGATGAATCAGGAGGACTTTATGTTGAGTGAAATAAGCCAGGCACAGAAACACAAATACCTAATGATTTCACATATGTGAAATGTAAACATGTTGAACTCTATGAAATAGTAAAATCGTGGTTACAATAGACTGAGAGCCAGAGGGGAAATAGCAAGATATTGGTCAAGGGACGACATTTAAATTAGAAGGAATAAGTCTAAGAGAGCTATTATATATCATAGTGACTACAGTTAATAACAATATATTGTATATTTGAAAATTGCTGAGAGTAGATTTTAAATGTTCTTACTGCAAAAAAAAAAAAGGTTAAGAATGGGAGGCAAGGTATATGTTAAATAGCTTGATTTACTCATTCTACAATGTATACATATTTTAAAACATCTGCTGTACACTATAAATATATACAATTTTTACTTGTCAATATTATTTAAAATAAACAAATATTTAAATTCTAATAAGTACAGGTATTTCTGATAAAATAATATAATCATAACTGACTCTCGGCACTTATAACAATGGAAAGCAAGGTCAATTTCATAGGGCTGGAAGAGAAAAAAGATGATTTGCATGGAAACAAAAAGTAGGGAGTGGTGGCTAGACCTTTGGTCTCTGGTACAGAGTTTGGCAAACTACAACCCATAGAACAGCTGCCTGTTTTAATAAATAAGATGCTATTGGAACACCGTCACCCCCATTCATTTATAAATGGCTGCTTTTGCACTGCAATGACAAAGTTGAGTATTTACAACAGAGATTGCATGGCCGTCAATGCCTAAAATATTCACAATATGGTTCTAAGAAAAAGTTTGGCAACCCACACTTGCACTAGTGTCCAACAAACCTGGATCTGTACCCTTCATTTTTTTGAAAAATGGACTGAATTCCTCTGAGTCACCTATTCCACACTTGAAAGATGTGAAAAATAGTAGTTAATTCATAGGGTTATTATGAAGATTAATTGTGGAAGTTCAGATTAAGTACTTACACAGTAAGGTGTTAACAAATATTAACTGGAATTATGAGCTCGTGATTAAACTACTTTTTTGTTCTTTGTTATCTCACAGATTTATTTATAGACATTTTAATTGCTAGGCAACTCAATTCATAATCTCCTAATGTGGTAACTGATAAATTGTTAGCCTATACAGAATATTGTTAAATGTCATACATTTATTCACAAAAGTTGATATACCGTACATTACTGTGTTTCTTAACAAGTAGCTTTCTTCAGATTTAAAACATTGTGATGACCTAGTTTTGGATAAGATGAAGTTAGGACATATCTTGTCTCACTTACTGAATGCAAGGTTATAGAGCAGCTCTCTGAAAATTGGGAACAAACAAATAGTAGCAGAGAGATTGAGGGAAAATGGTATGACGTGAAATAGAAGCAATATGCCAAAGATTTTTTTGTGGTTTGTTTTGTTTTGCTCTGTTGTAACTTCCTGGCCTGAACTCAAATACAGCCCAAATCTCAGAACTGCATATCAGCATGGACAAAAAAAGAACTTTAAGAGAAACACTTTATATCTATTTTGGAGAGTGCGAAGAGGGGCCTCCATGTGACAGAATGAGTAGGGTTTTTTCTTTCTCTTGTATCTCTGCCCTCAGACATGCTCCAGTCTTGAAGTCCCACAGTGCTAGGGCAGTACTAGAGGCCAGGAAATGACTAAACCTCTGAAGCTGTGGATTTTTTTCTGACCAAAAGATCTGTGTTTGGAAGATGGGAGAGGTGCGGAGATCCTCACTGACTTTGTTGTTTCTCTCTGTATTCTTGCCACTTGGTTCTGCAGTCAGACTCAGTCACAGGGAGTGCATGATAGAATGGGAAGACTAAATTCAATGTTACTTAAAATAAAACACGTGAAAAATCTCAAGAAATTGAAGGGAAGTCACTCAATAGACACTAACTCTGTGAGGACCCAGATGTTAAAAATATCAAAGTCTTTAAAGCAGCCACTACAACTATGCTTGAAGAAATAAGAAAAAGTACTGTTGAACAGAAAGTCTCAGTAGAGAAGGAGCTATAAAAATGTATTAAATGGACATTGTAGAACCGAAAACCAAAATAAATCATAATCAAACTACCGAAAACCAGGCCAAGAAAGAATCTTGAAAGCAGCCAGATAAAAAGATGAAGTACATACAGGGGAAATATGATTTAAACAACTCTAAGTTTCCATCAGAAGCAATAGAAGCCATAAAGCGGTAGAAACACAATTTTAAAGTGCTGAAAGAAGTCAACTGGCAACGCAAAATTCCCACAACCAGTGAAAATATTCTTATTCAACAACAAAATAAAACTAATAGATGAAGAAAAAACTAAGAGAATTTGTTGCCCAGAGTCCTACTCCAAAAGAAATGTTAAATGAAGCTTTTTAGACAAAAGGTAAAATGATACCAAAGAAGAAAGTTGGAAAGTCAGGAATGCAGGGAAGACAACAGATATGGTAAATATCTGGGTAAATATAATACAGCATTTGCTTCTTTTAATTTCTTTAAAATATATATAACAAGAACAAAATTTATGTCAGGGTTTTCAATGTTTGTAGGTTTAATATAAATGAAAATCACAACATAAAACAGAGAAGCTAAAGGGACTCCTAAGCTGGTAAGATTGCTACATTCCACTAAAAGTGATCAAATGTTAATTCTAAGTAGAATCTAAAAATCTAAGTATATCCATTGACATCCCTAGAACAACAACTAAATACCTATACAAATAGCTAAAGCTAAAACTCAGTAAATAAAATTAAATGTATTACTAAAAAATTGTCAAACAATCCAAACAAAGTAGGTAGGAAACAGAAACAAGAACACAGAAGATATCAAGATAAAACAAATAGTAAAATGTTTGCCATCGCTCCAAATCTATCAAAAATTACATTAAATATAAATAGTTTTGATATATCACTTAAAAGACAGGCTATAAAATCAATTACAACAAAAAGAAGCAACTATATGCTGTTTACAAGAAATTCCTGTGTTTTTTAAGACAGTGTTTTGCTCTTGTTGCCCAGGCTGGAGTGCAATGGCACGATCTCAGCTCACTGCAACCTTTGCCTCTTGGATTCAAGCAATTCTCCTGCCTCAGCCTCCCAAGTAGTTAGGACTACAGGCCTGCGCCACCATACCCAGCTAATTGTGTACTTTTAGTAGAGACGGGTTTCACCATGTTGGCTAGGCTGGTCTTGAAATCCTGACCTCAAGTGATTCACCCACTCTGGCCTCCCAAAGGGCTGGGATTACAGGTGTGAGCCACTGCAACTGGCCAGAAATTCACTTTAAATGTAATGATTTATAGTTTAAAAGCAAAAAGGTAGATAAATATAAACCGCAAAAGTGCAAATCTTAAGAAACTTTGAGGACTATATCAACAACAGATAGACTTCACAGCAAGAAAATTTGTGAGAGATTGAGTGACGTTACATAATGATTAAAAGCATCAATTCACCAAGAAGTCATAGCAATTAGATTATGTATCAAACAATAGAGCTTCAAAAATGCATGATGGAAATACTGATAGAATTGACAGGAGAAATGGAGAAATTAAAATTAGAGTTGGGGATTTCAAATATTTTCTCTGGGTAATTTAAAGAACAAATATATAAACATTATGTATTGATAAAATTAGAACAAGTAGACAAAGCAATTATCAAAAATGTTTAAAAAAATTAACACATCAACTGGAACTAATTGTCCTTTATGGACACTCCACTCAACAGTAGAAGAAATGCAAATAATTTTCAAGGGCACATAGAAAATTCAGCAAAATAAATCATAATGTTAAAACAAATTAAAATAATTGAAAAACATCAATGAATTGTCTACACATAGTGTAGGGGGATTAATAGAATCATTTTAAAAGAAGTATGGAAAATTCCCCAACACACACATATTGATACCTGGGCAGAGTTGGAAATCAAATAACATGTTTCTGAATAGCACACAAGGCAAAGGCAAACTAAAACCACAAAGAGATATCACTTCACACCATTATACACTTCTTAGAATGGCTAAAATAAAAATATATTGACAGTACTGAGGATTGGTAAAAATGCAAATTGTGACAGCTACTCAGGAAAATAGTTTAGAGGTCTCTTGTAATGTTGAATATACACTTAACTGTTTGACCAAGTAATTCTACTCCTAAGTACTTATCCTAGATAAATGAAGACTTATGTTTAATGTTTACAGCAGTTTCATTCATAATTGCCCAAAACTGGAAACAACTCTAACAACCTCCATTAGTTGAACAGATAATCTGTGGCACATCCATACAGTGAAAAACTAGTCAGCAATCTAAAATAAAATAAAATAATAAAATTATACACTCAACAACATGAACAAATCTCAAAGGCATTATGCAGAGAGAAAGAAGCCAGTCTCAAAAGGTTTCCTTCTCTGTTATTTCATTTATGTGACAAAAAACACAAGTCTACAGAGACAGAGACTAGATCAGTGGTTGCTAGGGAAGTAAGGGTGGCAGAGGACAAAGAGTATGACTATAAAGAGATGATTACAAGGAAGTATTTTGTAATAATGGAAATGTTCTGTATCTTGATTATTATGGTGGTGACATGAATTTATGCATGTACTGAAACTTAAAGAACTGTATATCAAAAAACAAATAGTTGTATTGCATATAAATTAAAAAAAAATTATGATGGCAAAACAGAATACCAGTTTGATTTCTTAATTTGGCTTACTTACTTTATTAATTAGAATAGGTAGAAAGCTAGAAGCGGGCAGAGACTAGGTCAAAGATGAACTTATTGTTTTTTCAGGCAGCCTAACAGACCTAGTTGGTTGAAACTTTTACAAAATGTTGGAAGTAAGTGTGCATTTTGAAATGGTTGTTATAGAACTAATAACGAGGCAAAGGCATGCAAATTACTTCTACTAGAGAAAATTCTTCCCTTTAATGGTCACATCTGGAGTCTCTTGCTGCATATGCTTTTCCATTGTAATTCAAATATTGTTACAAACATTTTTAGTAAAAAGTTTCTTATAAATATAAAGTTTCTTCCATAGTAGTTTGGACTTGACTATTTTAAAGTATATATGCCAAGAGATTCAACATTAATAACATTAGTCCTTTTGAATGCCGGTACTTCTAGCCTAGGTTTTATCACTAATCATATAATCTCTGAGTAAGTCAATAAACATCTTTGCCTTCAGTTTCTTCATTCTTAAAACAAGAGTTTTACACTCAATCTAGGATACATTTTATCTGAAAACATCAACATTTTGTGATCCCAGGAGTATTCTGCAGCCTCTTTTGGAGGGATAGCTTTGGATAGTTTTTTCCTCAAAGAAAGACATGTTCTTGAAGGCATACCTCTTCCTGGCCACATTTATTGCCCCATCAGGCAATATAAAGTTAATCTCAAAAACTATTAGTTAAATATTGACTCTGTGCCAAACAGTTAAGATAAAGTGATTATCTGCTTATAAAGGCAATTTTGATTAAATGATGTGTTTCTGGACAATGACAGATCACGTTAGAATCGTAATCCTACCACCTCTCAGCTGTATGGCTTTTAAGAAGTTCATTGGTTTTAATTTCCCCATCTACAAATAAGACACAGCAATAGCCCCTAATAAGGGTGCTGTGAAGAATAGTCAAACAGTACATGAATACAGTGAACAAAATGCCTCATGCATAATAATTTACTATTATTAGAGTCTTACAAACTCCAATTTCTACTTTTTCTTGATATAAAATAATTTAGCACTGATCAGTGTATATTTTCAATATGCAGTAGTGATAAGCCCAGATTCAGAAGTTCATCCAAAAGCACACATACCGCCACCTCTACCTTTTTGGGAGAAGGGGTCCAGGAAATGATATTTTTCAGAAATATGCTGAAACAGTGAAAGAAAAAAAGGAAAATAAATCAATTTCTTAAATTGATAAACTTAACTCAGTTTCATCTGTTCTGTAGCACCAATAATAATGTCCATGACAATGAACATAAAAATAAAACCAAAGAAAATCTAGGAGCAAGTTGAAAAACTAAAGGCTCACTGATACTTTAATTGGGCCATCCTATTCCACTGCAAAACTTTGTATTACTCAGCACACACATTTCTTACATAAACCTTCCAGTTTTTAGGTATAATCATTTATGTATTCTTTATTGATAACTGGGATGATTTGTAAAGAAGTCCTCCTGTACTAATTTTTTAAGGGGCCATTTAAAATAACCATAAACTTGGTGGCTTAAAACAACAGAAATTTATTTTCTCACAGTTCTGGAAGACAAAAGTCTATAATTCTGCAGGGTCATGCTCCCTCAGAGCGGACTGGGGAGATTCCATTTTTGCGTTGCTCCAATCTCTGCCTCTCTCTTTCCATGGCTTTCTCTTCTTGTGTCTCCCCTTGGGTGTCTCTTAAAAGGACATTTAACATTGTATTTAGGGCCCAGGTAGATAACCCAGGACAATTATCTTATTGCAAGACTCTTATTACATCTGTATAGATTATTTTTCCAAATAAGATAATACTCATAGGGTTCCAAGGTTTAGGACATAGTTTGGGTGTCACAGTTCAGCTCCTATACCCTGAAAATTACATGTCTCTGATACTCTTTCAGTTATAGGGTCTCTCCTTTAGTTTCTATTCCTTTACTTCTCATGTTCTCCTCCTCCTACTTTCTCTCTCTCTTTTTTTTTTTTTTTTTTTTTTTTTTTTGCCACCGTCAATTATCACACCTGATACAAAGTTTAAGTGAATGACTGGGTAGGATTTACCAGTTTTTCAAAATCTAAGATAAGCAACTGTAGTCTAAAGACAGTGATGGTGAAGGCCTTGGTCACAAGTCTAATTTTATTTCTCTTCATTGATTTTAATCATCCTACAGCTATGAAGAGGTTTATGTTAGAGTGCTCCAGACAACATAGAAGTGAAAGAACTAAGGTTTTTCTTGAGTAGTGAAATGAAAAATCAACATAAACTGGATCTGACCATATATCACTTGACAAAAAGGGTAATTTGGCTGGGCACAGTGGCTCACACCTATAATCCCAGAACTTGGGGAGACTGAGGCAGAAGGGTCATTGTAGCCGACGAGTTCCAGAACAAATGTAATTTTAAAGTGGGGAAACTTAATAAACACTACCTTAGCCAAGGTTAGTGATAAGGTCAACAACACCAGTGATCAGTCATGGATACCTTTAATATGACGTGATGGAAACGGCACTTTACCTTTGTGGTATTCTTTCCCCAGATGCATAATCCATAACCCAGGACCAATCATCAAAATATTTATCAAGAAAAAGTCAAACAAATTGAGAGACATTCTGTAAAATATCCAACCCATATTTCTCAAAATTTCATGGTTGTCAAAAACAAGGAAAGTCTGAGAAACTGTCACATGAAAGAGAGCTAAAAAAAGACACAGTGACTAAATGGAATGTGGTTTCCTGGATGAAATTCTGCAACAGAGAAAGGACATTAGGGACATTAGGTTAAAAAAAAAAAAAAAAAAGAAAACTAAAAAAAAAGTTTAGATTTTAGCTAAAAATAATGTATTGATGTTGGTTCATTAATTGTAACAAAGGTACCACATTAATGCAAGATGTTAGTAATAGGGGAAACAATGGGGGCCATATGGAAACATTCTGTACTATCTTCCCAAATGTTTTACAAATTTGAACTATGCTAAAAATAAAATTTATTTTAAAATATCACCTGCAGGAGGTAAGATAGTTTTTATTTATTAGTTTAATAAATATTTTTGTATTATTTCCAAGTGTCAGGAGTCAGGTTAGAGACCAAGGATGCAAAAGTAAGGAATAGTGAGGAAACTTACCTTAATAAACCTCAGGTCCCTTAGTGAACACAGGCATTAAGCAGGTGACTAAATATAATATAGAGTGCTATGGTAGGTAGTGCTATCATATGTTGAACATGGTTATAATCTTAAGGCCTCTTTGCATTGCCTGATTGAGGAAACTTAGTTCCCCTCCCCTCCCCTCCCCTCCCTTTTCAGTCTCTCTCATGCGCCCTTCATTTCTCTCCTTTCCCCTTCCCTTGACTACTCCAGCTCACTCTCCTCTCACCTTTTATAATTTTATATTTGTTTCAGTCCCTCATTGAATCTAGCATAGTACCAGGCCCTAAGGAAGGGTTTATAAGCATTACAATTATTATATATGATTTCATAAATATGTATTAAATTAAGTATCTAAAATCCTTAAATGGGTGATTTGAGAAGGAGAATTTGAAAGCAAGAGAGGAAGGAATAGTTATAGCAGTAACTAATCTTCAAACCAATGCTAGAAGTACTATGAAGATGATGTTTTTTGCCTAACCTTCTCATCATGATTCAAAGCTCATCATATAATTAATTTACATTTATTGAGTAGGAGTTCTGTGCCAGATATGCTGCATAATGCATCATACACATTATCTCGGCTAATCCACCAACCAGTCCCCTGAGATAGGAACTTTATTCTCCCAATTTTAGGGATGAGATAGCGGTGGCTTAAAGAGGTTAACTAGTTTACTCAAGGTCACATAATTAGCAAATGACGGAGCTCAGAATTAAACAGAGCTCAGCTATTCAACTCCAGATCACACTGTGTGAAAAATAAGAAAATACTAATTTGCTTATTAATAATAGCGTGCTTCTTGGTTTAAAAACTGGGAGAATTGACAGGTAAATACTCTTTTTAACTACTTCTTTGATATTGATTTAAATAATAAATATTCAATTTTTTAAAATAAAATATTTATTGTATAGTGGATCATTGTTCTAGAAATGTCAATCAATAATTTGTATTTTCTCAAGTGTCTTAATATACTCAGACCCTCAGGATTAAAACTACTTCCTTTTGAATCTATATTATAATTGTACTATGAAATAATACTATGATAATTTTTATTTGTAATTATTAATATATATTTTAGTACGACTTCTCAAGATAAACTTCAGGAAAAATTAGAAAAAAAAATTTAATTGTATGCCAAGAAATTGGTTGATTTTCTCAAAATATACCTGCTGCTTATTATAATTACTTTTATGTTATCGTTCAAAAATTACTTTGAAAAGTAATTTTTCAAAGGCTAAGAAATGCTAAGACATCGTTTTCAGAAGTATAGATTTATTTTCAAAATTGTGGTTAATTTATATAATATATAGTCCAAAGGGGGTAAAAATTTACTTCTTGCAATGATTAATTTTATGTTTCAATTCGACTTTGCCAAGGGGTGTCCAGATTAAACATTATTTTTGGTCTGTGAGATCGTTTCCAAATAAGATTAGCATTGAGTAGGTGGACACAGTAAAGCAGATGGTACTCCTCAGTAAGCCTGGGCACACTTTACTCCGCTGAGTACCTGAAGAGAATTAAAAAAAAAAAAAAGCAACAGAAAGAGGAATTCACCACTTTTCCCTTCTGCCCAATTGTTTGAGCTGAAACATCTATATTCACCAGCCTTGGGACTGGCATTCCTGGTTCTCAGGACTTTGGACTTGGACTGAATTATACCACCAGCTCTCCTGGATCTCCAGGTTGCAGAGGGCAGATTGTTGAACTGCTCAGCCTCTATAATTGCCTCCATTAATATATGAGTTACCATGAGCCAATTTCTTATAATAAATCTCTTCCAAAATGTTTATCCTTTGGTTCTGTTTCTCTTGTGAATTCTAAGTAATACACTTCCTGTGGAGTAAAAAGTTCATAATTCTCATTTGACCTTTATTTAAATGTTAAGAGGATTGCAGATCCTTTATTTAAGACTAAGTGAAATGAGAGAGTTAGAAACATTTAAACTTCTTGTGACTAATTGGTATTAAATTCGTTTTTGTTCAAACAAGTGTAGTAATGAAAAATCTTCAAGGATATTGATGAAATAATTTATATTAAGACACACACACACACACACACATATATATAATGTTAATATAACCTAAATAATTTTAGTAACCAGAGCAAGAGAAGAAAATGAAATGATGCTTGGTCACCCTCTAGTGGCTTTTCATTAGGAATTAGCTAGAGGAAACTGCAGTAATATGAGAACTACACAAAAAGAAAACACCTGCAAAATGTCTTTTAATAAAATAGTTATAGTTATTGATGGTTAGTTGGTTCCATTTAAACTGCATCACATTCTAGGACGTAAGTAAACCACTGTAGAAATATTTAATAACTTCACAATGTTTTGTCAAAAGTTAACTTGAATTTTCTTTTAAATAAAGAAAACAATACATGTTTGACAACTGCTCATGGAGAAGGGATAATCTTACTCTACACTTATGAGTATTAATGTTCATTTTATTATATTTTTGTTATTTAAAATTAATATATTTAGGAATTATCTGTTTATATTGTAATAATGTAACCAGAGTTCATAGTGTTATTATTTTCTAGATCTTGAAAATAGTGTTTTTCATGAATATACAATTAATTGTCAGTGCCAAGATAACAGAACTCTAGGCATTCCCATTTCTGATAATCTGTAGGATATTTTCTCTAAAATATCTTTTCATAATCCTAAAGAAAATATAGCAAAAATTGAATGCATCACAATTCCCCCCAGAATCTCCCTTCTGACCTTCTCCAATTTCTGCCTGTGGTTAGTACCAATCTACTGAACTAGAAAGCATAACTAACTTCCATCTGTGTTTATTTATTTTTTTCCCTTGTGGCAAAATTATTTTGAAAATCAACTTTCGAATCTGTTAAGCATTTTGATTGTATATTTTAAAAGTTCTACTTGATAGAAATGTGTGGTAAGAACGCCATTCCTATCTCTGAAAACAGGGATAGCTGAGCCTATGTATAAAATTGTTTCTGGAATAATTCAGAAGTTTCTGAGAAAAGCAAGTTAATCTGAATCTTTACAAAACATTGTAATCAGCAGTAATATTTGTAGAGCGGAAAATAGCTTGGTACACAGTCAAAGTTCTGTGTTAAAAATGGAAACATAACAATCCTAATAATATTTTCAGAATTTCTTTTTTGTAACACATGGAAGAAAATCAGGAGACAGTATCTTTTGAATGACATGAAAAATGTAGAGCTTTTCCTTCCTCCTGGAGTTTTCCACACTTTTAATCATACATGCCATAAGCATAGCTGTGAGGATACTTTTGGGAATTTTAATTATGAAAGATATCAGAAGAATTGAGTGAGTCTGAAAGGTTTGACACTTAAAAGCCAAAGCAAGAGAAAGCAACAAAAAAATGAGGGTGATGTTGCCATGGAAAGGAAAAGAGAACAGAGTATACCTTTTAAGAGAGGATAGTGTGATAAGGTTGATAATGCCAGATTGCATTCAATTGTGTATCTCTTTACATTTTATTTTATCTATAATTTTCTTAGATAAAAATAGTATATTTTTGTCATTATGTACAAAATATGAGGATTAATCTAGTTCTTGTTGCTCCCTCTATCTTTCTCAAAATGAGGTCCATATAAACAATTGATTTCTTTTAAAGTGTATAACAAATTTTATGGGCCCATGTAGTAGAGATTTATTTATTTAGATTTAGAATAATAGGTAGTGAAGGGACACTCATTTGTATGTATAATACACAGTTATTGCACATCAATATCCTTTACGGTATTCAGTCCCCCATTTCTTCCTGTTTATGTTACAGAACAATGTCTTCATGTTCTTTATAATCAAATGTGTCATGCTTGATTAAAGTCATACTTCCCATCACAATAAAAAGGTAGCTGTTACTACAATGCCATTCCTCCTCAAAAAATGTTTGTATTGACAGGAAAAAGATCTTGCTCCCACTATGCTTCTGAAATACAATTTTAAAAATCTGGCAATGTCTTCATTCATAATGCTGCATCATTTATCATTCCACTTGTGAATGAATATTGGCTTTCAATATCTCTCTCAAAGTTTGTCACTACGCTTCATTGATCATGCTACAAATTCAAGACTACCTCAAAATATGCAGAAAATGTTAACCATATCTACTTTCTGTTCATGTTATATTAACTGTTTTTAATATTATAGTGTATACTTATGCTCTATTTTCTCCAACCATGTCCCCTCTCTAACTCTTTAGGCAGAAATAGCTTCACCCATAGAATTCGATCTCCTTCTGGGTTAATTACTCATTAGTGGGGAATACAGGCCAAGGATCATTTTAGATTCTCATTTACACAAACAAAAATGTTCAGTCTTCCTCTGTCAGGTCTTAAAAATAAACATGTAGTCACAAATTGGCCAGAGACCAGAGACGACATCAAAATTAGGGAAAAGTTTTCTTACTTCAGTCCACATGTTATAGCCAACGAAGCATATATAAAGCTGAATATTGGAACTTTTGAAGTAACAGGAATTAAAATAATTAAATCCTATTAGCTTCTTTAAAAAGGGCTTCTATTATAGTCTTATTTAATAAAATTAGAACAATAAATATTAAACATATACGTATCTGGATGTATATATACACCTATATACATCACAATAAAAATGTAGCTGTAACATATGTATTCCAAAGAGTATGTTAAGATATGGTTTTTGCAGCAGAAGGAAAACCGAATTCAATATTACAATAGTTGCCCTCAAAGGAACTTATAATTTGGAAGATGAGTGTATATACAAATGCAAAAAGAAATAAACACAGACTGACAGTGAGAAGTAAAAGGCTCTAAGTATGCTTTAGATTGTTAAAGCAAAGCATGTCTACTACAAATATCTGAATTCTTTATGAATTAGAGAGAGACTACAAATTGGATTTCATAATAGTACCCTACTGCGAAAATTATTCTTTTATTGTAGCATATTTAAGGGTCCTCCTTGTCCTTTGTTACAGGACCAGCACCTGTTTTGGAGACATGGAGTTACAACTGAGTTGAAGAGATAATCATAACAGTAGCTTCTAAATATAAACCTGATGCATATACAGCCATTATACCAAAGAGTAAAGGTACCTGTTTAATTCCTTTCTATGAAGCATGGAAAATTATATTTGCATATGCAATAGGCCTTTCATGGGGGAATTTGAATGTGTGATAGATCATTCATAGTTGATAGCTTTGGACAAATGAACTACTTTTATTTATTTATTTATTTATTTATTTTTTATTATTTTTTTTTTCTTTTTAATTTTTTATTGCATTTTAGGTTTTGGGGTACATGTGCAGAACATGCAAGACAGTTGCATAGGTACACACATGGCAGTGTGTTTTGCTTCCTTTCTCCCCTTCACCCACATTTGGCATTTCTCCCCAGCCTATCCCTCCCCAGCTCCGCCCCCCACTGGCCCTCCCCTTTCCCCCCCAATAGACCCCAGTGTTTAGTACTCCTCTCCCTGTGTCCATGTGTTCTCATTTTTATCACCCGCCTGTGAGTGAGAATATGCAGTATTTCATTTTCTGTTCTTGTGTCAGTTTGCTGAGAATGATGTTCTCCAGATTCATCCATGTCCCTACAAACGACACAAACTCATCATTTCTGATTGCTGCATAATATTCCATGGTGTATATGTGCCACAATTTCCCAATCCAGTCTATCATCAATGGGCATTTGGGTTGGTTCCAGGTATTTGCTATTGTAAACAGTGCTGCAATGAACATTCGTGTGCATGTGTCCTTATAGTAGAATGATTTATAGTCCTTTGGATATATACCAAATAATGGGATTGCTGGGTCAAATGGAATTTCTATTTCTAGGTCCTTGAGGAATCGCCACACTGTCTTCCACAATGGTTGAACTAATTTACACTCCCACCAACAGTGTAAAAGTGTTCCTTTTTCTCCACATCCTCTCCAGCATCTGTTGTCTCCAGATTTTTTAATGATCGCCATTCTAACTGGCATGAGATGGTATCTCAATGTGGTTTTGATTTGCATCTCTCTAATGACCAGTGATGATGAGCATTTTTTCATATGATTGTTGGCCTCATATATCTTCTTTTGTAAAGTGTCTGTTCATATCCTTTGCCCATTTTTGAATGGGCTTGTTTGTTTTCTTCCTGTAAATCTGTTTGAGTTCTTTGTAAATTCTGGAAATCAGCCCTTTGTCAGATGGGTAAACTGCAAAAATTTTTTCCCATTCTGTTGGTTGCTGATTCACTCTAGTGACTGTTTCTTTTGCTGTGCAGAAGCTGTGGAGTTTCATTAGGTCCCATTTGTCTATTTTGGCTTTTGTTGCCAATGCTTTTGGTGTTTTGTTCATGAAGTCCTTGCCTACTCCTATGTCCTGGATAGTTTTGCCTAGATTTCCTTCTAGGGTTTTTATGGTGCCGGGTCTTATGTTTAAGTCTTTAATCCATCTGGAGTTAATTTTGGTGTAAGGTGTCAGGAAGGGGTCCAGTTTCTGCTTTCTACAGATGGCTAGCCAGTTTTCCCAGCACCATTTGTTGAACAGGGAATCCTTTCCCCATTGCTTGTTTTTGTCAGGTTTATCAAAGATTGTATGGTTGTAGATATGTTGTGTTGCCTCCGGTGCCTCTGTTTTGTTCCATTGGTCTATATCTCTGTTTTGGTACCAGTACCATGCTGTTTTGATTACTGTAGCCTTGTAGTATAGTTTGAAATCCGGTAGTGTGATGACCCCACTGTGATCTTTTTGCTTAGAATTGACTTGGCTATGCAGGCTCTCTTTTCGGTCCATATGAAGTTCATGGTGGTTTTTTCCAGTTCTGTGAAGAAAGTCAATGGTAGCTTGATGGGGATAGCATTGATTCTGTAAATTACTTTGGGCAATATAGCCATTTTCACGATATTAATTCTTTCTAACCATGAACATGGAATGTTTCTCCATCTGTTTGTGTCCTCTCTTATTTCGTTGAGCAGTGGTTTGTAGTTTTTCTTGAAGAGGTCCCTTACGTTCCTTGTGAGTTGTATTCCTAGGTATTTTTTCTTTTTGTAGCAATTGTGAATGGCAGTTTGTTCTTGATTTGGCTTTCTTGAAGTCTGTTATTGGTGTAGACAAATGCTTCTGATTTTTGCACATTGATTTTATATCCTGAGACTTCGCTGAAGTTGCTTATCAGTTTCAGGAGTTTTTGGGATGAGATGATGGGGTCTTCTAGGTATACTATCATGTCGTCTGCAAATAGAGATAATTTGGCTTCCAACTTGCCTATTTGAATACCCTTTATTTCTTTTTCTTGCCTGATTGCTCTGGCTAGAACTTCCAGTACTATATTGAATAGGAGTGGTGAAAGAGGGCATCCTTGTCTAGTGCTGGATTTCAAAGGGAATGCTTCCAGTTTTTTCCCATTGAGTTTGATATTGGCTGTTGGTTTGTCATAAATAGCTTTTATTACTTTGCGATACATTCCGTCGATACCGAGTTTATTGAGGGTTTTTAGCATAAAGGGCTGTTGAATTTTGTCGAATGCCTTCTCTGTGTCAATTGAGATAATCATGTGGTTTTTGTTTTTGGTTCTGTTTATGTGGTGAATTACGTTTATAGACTTGCGTATGTAGAACCAGACTTGCATCACTGGGATGAATCCTACTTGATCATGATGGATACGTTTTTTTGATTTGCTGTTGCAATAGGCTTGCCAATATTTTATTGAAGATTTTTGCATCTATGTTCATCATGGATATTGGCCTGAAGTTTTCTTTTCTTGTTGGGTCTCTGCCGGGTTTTGGTATCAGGATGATGTTGGTCTCATGAAATGATTTGGGAAGGATTCCCTCTTTTTGGATTATTTGGAATAGTTTTAGAAGGAATGGAGTGGAGAGTTCTGTAAATGTCTATCAGGTTTGCTTGTTCCAGGTCTGAGTTCAAGCCCTGGATATCCTTGTTGATTTTCTGTCTGGTTGATCTGTCTATTATCGACAGTGGAGTGTTAAAGTCTCCCACTATTATTGTGTGGGAGTCTAAGTCTCTTTGTAAGTCATTAAGAACTTGCCTTATATATCTGAGTGCTCCTGTATTGGTTCCATATATGTTTAGGATCGTTAGCTCTTCTTGTTGTATTGATCCTTTTACCATTATGGAATGGCCTTCTTTGTCTCTTTTGATCTTTGTTGCTTTAAAGTCTATTTTATCAGAGATGAGAATTGCAACTCCAGCTTTATTTTGCTCTCTATTTGCTTGGTAAATCTTCCTCCATCCCTTTATTTTGAGCCTTTGTGTATCCTTCCATCTGAGATGAGTTTCCTGGATACAGCACACTGATGGGTTTTGGTTTTTTATCCAATTTGCCAGTCTGTGTCTTTTGATTGGTGCATTTAGTCCAGTTACATTTAGGGTTAATATTGTTATGTGTGAATTTGATACTGCCATTTTGATGCTAGCTGGCTGTTTTGCCCATTAGTTGATGTAGATTCTTCATTATGTTGATGCTCTTTAGCATTTAGGATGATTTTCGAATGGCTGGTACTGGTTTTTCCTTTCTATGTGTAGTGCTTCTTTCAGGAGCTCTTGTAAAGCAGGCCTGGTGGTGACAAAATCTCTGAGTACTTGCTTGTTCACAAAGGATTTTGTTTTTCCTTCACTTCTGAAGCTCAGTTTGGCTGGATATGAAATTCTGGGTTGAAAGTTCTTTTCTTTAAGGATGTTGAATATTGGCCCCCACTCTCTTCTGGCTTGTAGAGTTTCTGTCAAGAGATCTGCTGTGAGTCTGATGGACTTCCCTTTGTGGGTTACCCGACCTTTCTCTCTGGCTGCCGTTAGTATTTTCTCCTTTATTTCAACCCTGGTGAATATGACGATTATGTGCCTTGGGGTTGCTCTTCTTGCGGAATTTTTTTGTGGTGTTCTCAGTATTTCCTGGACTTGAATATTGGCCTGCCTTGCTAGGTGGGGGAAATTTTCCTGGATAATATCCTGAAGAGTATTTTCCAGCTTGGATTCATTCTCTTCGTCCCCTTCTGGTACACCTATCAAATGTAGGTTAGGTCTCTTCATATAGTCCCCCATTTCTTGGAGACTTTGTTCATTCCTTTTTGCTCTTTTTTCTCTAATCTTGGTTTCTCATTTTATTTCATTGAGTTGATCTTTTACTTCTCATATTCTTTCTTCTGCTTGGTCAATTGGGCTGTTGAAACTTGTGCATGCTTCACGAAGTTCTTGTATTGTGTTTTTCAGCTCCTTCAATTCATTCATATTCCTCTCTAAGTTATCCATTCTTGTTATCATTTCCTTGAATCTTTTTTCAAGGTCCTTAGTTTCTTTGCATTGATTTAAAACATGTTCTTTTAGCTCACAAAAGTTTCTCATTATCCACCTTCTGAAGTCTAATTCCGTCATTTCGTCGCAGTCATTCTCCATCCAGCTTTGTTCCCTTGCTGATGAGGAGTTTTGGTCCTTTGTAGGAGTCACAGTGTTTTGGTTTTGGGTGTTTTCCTCCTTTTTGCGCTGGTTTCTTCCCATCTTTGTGGGTTTATCCACCTGTCATCTGAGTAGTTGCTGACTTTTCGATTGGGTCTCTGAGTGGACACCCAGATTGTTGATGATGAAGTCTTTCTGTTACTTGGTTTTCCTTCTACCAGTCTAGCCCCTCCACTGTACGACTGCTGAGGTCCACTTCAGGCCCTGCTTGTCTGGGGTGCACCTTTAGTGGCTGCGGAACAGTGAGGGATGCTACCCGTTTCTTTTTCTGCTATCTTTGTCCCAGAATGATGCCTGCGAAATGTCAGTCTTCTGGATATAGAGGGGTCAGGGAGCTGCTTGAAGAGACAATCTGTACTTTATAGGAGCTCAAGTGCTGATCTGTGAGCTCTGTTGTTCATTCAGGGCTGTTAGGCTGCTACATTTAATTGCAGAACTCATAAAAAAAAAACCCTTTTTTCTCAGATGCTCTGTCTTGGGGGGTTGGGGTCTTCTTTATGTGTCCGTTGCACTGTCCTGCCCAGCTAGGAGGCAGTCTAGTCACTATTTTTCTGCCGAGGCTCCACCCTGCTGGTGTGAGGTCTGCCCTGTTGCTGCAGGCTCTGCCCTGCTGCTGTGGTCTCCGCCCTGCTGCCGTCTCCACCCTGCTGCCACGGGCTACGCCCTGTGGCGGAGTCCCTCTGTTGTGGCGAGTTGCCTTGGCATGAACTACTTTCTTTACAACTGAGTATCCTCTTATATAAAAGCGGATACAAGCATTCGACATCCAAAGCTGCTATGAGGAACAGGTGCAAAGAAGACCTTTTAGCACACATTGACCTGCTTCCTGACTGTCTAAATTATCCATTTGTAACACACTTATTCTCTTAAGGTTGTCTTTGATATTTCATTTTAGACTAATTTTATCTGTGCAGTTTTATGGACAAAAAAGTATAATATACAACATAGTTTGTCCAGTAACACTTAGTAGATGACTCTTCTTATAGTCAAATTTTGTAATCCATAAAACATGCAGAATATTTAGTCTATGACAATTTCAGAGCAATGTGACAGAGTCAATTCAATCATAATTGAAATCAAAATAATTACCACAGAGACATATCATTTTGTCCCATATCCTCAGAATAGTATATCCTTTAAGGCAATTGTAGTCACTAGTTTATTTTCTATGGGGGAATGTTCTCTGTGGCATTTGTAATAAAATCTTCCTTACTAAATCTCATTTATTCTTAATGATATGTTTTTTAAATGAAATAAATGTGGCATTCTCAACCAAAGTTAGGAAAGAATAATAATTATGTTATTCTTTAGGTTAAGCTGCTTTCCATCCCCAAAGCAAATACACAGCCCTAATAGGTAACCTGGGACATAAAGGAGCCATTTGGCATCTTGTTTAACAGACAAAGACAACTGCAGGGCAGCCAGAAGACGGATTTAAATTGTGTTAAGAATAGCAGGAAATATTTTAGTTCTCAGCAGTATGACACCACTTGTGGTTTCCTTAAGCATACAAGACAAGTCAACTCAAGCCTGTGGATTTTTGGGGTGAATGGAAAAACTCCCTTCTGAGATTGTTTTTCACTGGAATTCTGGCATGTGCAATGCTTGAAAATTTAGATCAGCCAGAGTTTACCCTGGCACTTAAAAAGACGAAACTATTTTAGTAGTACAGCAGTGTCCATTTTCAAGTGAGCAAAAGTGTAGTATGGTAGGTCTAAGGAAGAGAAATCATGATTACCTGTTATTTTTCTTAAACTCAGCAGAAATAGAACAATCAAGAAATTGTTCTCTTAAAACACTAGAATGTAGACAAATTATAAATTTTTGATTAAAATTCTTCATACAGGTCACTAGGTATCCACAAATGTGAACCTTTCTAGTCTGTGACTGGAAATAGTCTGGTCATTCAAGGACTGTGGCTGTGAGTTATACGTATGCTGTCTGCATGAGCAAAAATGCTGCCCAATGAAAAATCAACTGGAATATGGAGGTATAATTGGCAGTAAAGATAAAGATAACAGTTTGCTGAGTGCCTAAGATGTGCCTAGCAACTTAAATTCAGTTTGGTTAGGGTTAAGGTTAATGGTAATTGCTAATTATAACTTTGTACTGTGGAACCCTATTAAGAAAAGAAGTTGTTGCAGCCGGGTGCTGCTTGTCAAACAGGTCTCTTAAGTTTCGTAATTCTCTTTAGTTCTTCATGAATCCCTGGTCTGTTTGTTTTGTTTTATTCAAAACTTGCTTATCTCACATATCTTTCAGGCTGGATTTTCTAGGAAGCAAATATCATATTTAATGTCTTTAAAAGATGCATTCTTTCTGACCTTACATTAACTGTACAATACCTTTCTTTTAATGGGCCGGGGTATTGCTCAATATTTTCAACTATGACTTTCAATAAAAATGCAGAAACAATTTTATAGTGGATAATTTTTTATACTTTCATCAATGCTAACAGTTGAAAGACAATCTTAACACTGTGAAGGCATTTTTGAAATGGGAGATTGTAATAATGTCATTCAAGTGTATTGCATATTGAGTATTTAATCTCGCCAGAGCTGAAGATTTTAGGTCACAAGGAGTGACTATTTCAGTGAGTTCATGAAGCTGCATCTCTCATATAACTTGTTTTTCCAAGGAAAATTTTTATCACAATGTATTCTTATTTACATTTCCTGAAATGTAAAATACCAATATTCTCTAGAGTTTGAAATGAGTTTTGTAGTCATCCAAAATCAGGACTCCTGAAAGCAGGGTCTGGACATTGGCTTCTTTCTTCACCTCAGAGGAGGAGGTTTTTCACTTCTCCATTGAGAAATGTCAGCCGGGTATGGTGGCTAATGCCTGTAATCCAAGCACTTTGGAGGCCAAGGTAGGCAGATCACCTGAGGTTGGGAGTTCAAGACCAGCCTGACCAACATAGTGAAACCCCGTCTTTAAAAATAAATAAATAAATAAATAAAATAAAAATAAATAAAATAAAAAAGAGAAATGTTTCAGGTCTGACTGATGGAGGCAAAAAATCGTTCTTCAGATAACTTGTGTAGGCTAACAGATAAATGTGGATTTTCTAAAATTTAATAAAAATTTTGCCAGACTTGGCAGAAAAATAAGAAAATTTTATAACAGACCAATCTTATTTACATTTAATTCAAAAACTACTAAGTGAAATATTAGCAAACAAAATCTATCATCACATTTAAAAATAATAAACCATTCTGTGGGTTGTCTCATCACTTTGTTGAGTACTTCCCTTGCTCTCCAGAAGCTTTTAAGCTTGATGTGATCACTTTTGTCTATTTTTGTTTTGGTTGCCAGGACATTTGAGGTCCTACTTCCTACTTAGGAAATTTTTGCCCAGTCTAATGTCCTGGAGTTCTTCTCCAATGTTTTCTTCTAGGAGTTTTAGAGTTTCAGGTCCTAAATTTTTCTTTTTTATTTCTTTCTTTTTTTTTTTTTTTTGAGACAGAGTTTTGCTCTTGTTACCCAGGCTGGAGTGCAATGGCGCGATCTCCGCTCACCGCAATCTCTGCCTCCTGGGTTCAGACAATTCTCCTGCCTCAGCCTCCTGAGTAGCCAGGATTACAGGCATGTGCCACCATGCCCAGCTAAATTTTTGTGTTTTTAGTAGAGACGGGGTTTCACCATGTTGACCAGGATGGTCTCGATCTCTTGACCTAGTGATCCACCTGCCTCGGCCTCCCAAAGTGCTGAGATTACAGGCGTGAGCCATCGCGCCTGGCCCCTAAATTTTTCTTTAATTCATTTTGAGTTGATTTTTGCACGTGACAAAAGATAGAGTGCTAGTTTCATTCTTCTGCATGTGAATGTCAATTTTCCCAGTACCATTTAACAGCCTGTCCTTTTCCCAACGTATATTCTTGATGACTTTGCCAAAATTGAGTTGACCGTAAATGCATGGACTTACTTCTGGGGTCTTTGCCCTGTTTCACTGGTTTTTATGGCTGTTTTTCTACCAGTACCATGCTGTTTCAGTTACTATAGCTGTTATAGCTTTGTGATATAATTTGAATTGAGACAATGTGATGCCTCCAGCTCTGTTCTTTTTGTTTAGCATTGCTTTAGCTATTCCAGGTCTTTTGTGGTTCTATACACATTTTAAGATTTTTTTTTCTATTTCTGTGAAGAATGTATTTGATATTTGAAAGATTGCTTTGGATAGTATTGACTTTTCTAATCTATGAACATGGAATATCTTTTCATTTTATTGTGTCCTCTTAAATTTATTTTATCCATGTATTATGGTATTCCTTGCAGAAATCTGTCACTTCTTTGATTAAATTTATTTATAAGTATATGAGGAAAATACTTGAAAATTACATATTTGACAAGGGATTAATATCCAAAATATATAAAAAGTTCAAACAACTCAATAGCAAAAATGGGGAAAATATCTGATTAGACATTTTTCAAAATAAGACATACAAATGGCTAAAATGAATATGAAAAAGAATACTTGACCTCCCCAGCCATCAGGGAAATGCATATCAAAACTACAATGATATAACATCTCATCCCAATTAAAGTGGCTATTTTTCAAGAAGACAGACCATATCTGACATTGGCACGCCTGCAGGGAAAGAGGAATCATTGTACACTGTTGGTGAGAATGTAAAGTAGTACAGCAACTATGGAGAACAATATGAAGGTTTCTCAAAACATATAAATAGAACTACCATATGATCCAGCAATCCTACTGCTAGACATATATCCCAAAGAACGAAAGTCAGTATATCAAAGATCTATCTGCACTTCCATGTTTATTGCCACACTTTTTGCAATACCTAGATACAGAGTCAACCTAAGTATCTATCAGTGGATGAATGGATAAAAAATATGGTATATCTACACAATGGAATATTAGCCACAAAAAGTAAAATTCTGTCATTTGCAACAACATGAATGAAACTAGAGGACATTATGTTTAGTGAAATAAACCAGGTAAAGACAGATATGTGTTCTCCCTCATATGTGGAAGCTAAATTGTTAAAACTCAGGAGATAGAGAGTAGAATAATTATTATCAGAAGCTTGGAAGGGTAGTGGGGAGTGAGGGTAAAGATGGAATGATTAGTGTGCACAAAAATACCACTAGATAGAAGGAAAAAGATTAAGCATTTAGTAGCACAGTATGGGGACTATAGTTAACAATAACTTATTGTATATTTTTAAATAACTAGAAGAGTGGAATTAGAATATTCCAAACATAAAGAAATGATAAATGTGTGAGGAGGCCCTGAGGCACTACGAGGACTTCCCCAAGCTGTGGATGATGAAGGGGCAGATCGAGGAGCAGAAGGAGCTGATGGAGAAGGCACGGGAAGCTTACAACCAGGGGTTGAAGAAGTGTCCCCACTCCACAGCCCTGTGGCTGCTCCTCTCTAGGCTGGAGGAGAAGATTGGGCAGCTTACTCGAGCACGGGCCATTCTGGAAAAGTGTCGTCTGAAGAACCCAAAGAACCCTGGACTGTGGTTGGAGTCAGTGCGGCTGGAGTACCGTGCGGAGCTGAAGAACATTGCAAACACGCTCATGGCCAAGGTGCTGCAGGGTGCCCTAACTCCGGTATCCTGTGGTCTGAGGCCATCTTCCTGGAGGCGAGGCCCCAGAGGAAGACCAAGAGCGTGGATGTCCTAAAGAAGTGTGAGCATGACCCTCACGTGCTCCTGGCTGTGGCCAAGCTGTTTTGGAGTGAGCGGAAGATCACCAAGGCCAGGGAGTGGTTCCATCGCACTGTGAAGATCGACTCGGACCTGGGGGACGCCTGGGCCTTCTTCTACAAGTTTGAGCTGCAGCATGGCACTGAGGAGCAGCAGGAGGAGGTGAGGAAGCACTGTGAGAGCGCAGAGCCTCGGCATGGGGAGCTGTGGTGTGCCATGTCCAAGGACATCGCCAACTGGCAGAAGAAGACTGGGGAGGTCCTTAGGCTGGTGGCCGGCCGCACCAAGAACACCTTCTGATTGGCCGGTCTCCATGGACAGGGCTTGGGCTGCACGGGGGAGGGCGTGTGGAGGGCTCTGGGCTGTGTCCTCCTTCATTATCATCCTCCATTAAAAGTTTTTATGTCTTGTGTCAGAAAAAAAAAAAAATTCCAATTATCTTGATTGGAATAATCTTGCTTGGAATGATAATCTTTACACATTAAATGCTTGTATCAAAATATCACATGTACCCACAAATATTTAAGTGTTAGACATTCAAAACAATGAAAAGTAAAAAAAAAAAAATCGAAAGAGAAAAAACATGACAAAATGATATTTATTATGGGGATCAAAGGGATATTTAATACTAGAAAACTATAAATTGAAACCTATCAATTCAAAAACGTGTAGTAAGAAATTAATACTAGCATCTTCTTAGGTATAGAAATGACTATAATGCCAATTCATGTTTAAAAACTCAAATAAATAGAATTTGATGGACTTTGCTTTAACATGATACTCTACAAATACAAGAGCAAGTATCTTACCAAATGGTAAAGTTGCTGAGACTCTCTAATAAAATAATCTGTACAAGGATGCCTATTATCTTCGCTGTTATTTCACATTACGTTGCAAGTAATAGCCAATAAAATAGAGAACAAAAGCGTTTAGTGACAACAATTTTTAAGAGTTAATACTATCTTTATTTGTAGATTATACAATCACATGTAAGAAAAACTTAAGGAGCAATGCAAAAATACAACAAATAATTGGTCAATATGTAATAATAAATAGTCTTTATACAGGTAAATGAAATCAGTTAGAAAATTTAATGGAATCAAAAGAAATCTCATGCAGCAAACAAAAGAAAAGAAAACAAAACAAAACTAAAACTGCTAAACGAAAATACAGAAAAAAAATTATTAACTTGGCATAAGCATGAAAAGAAATACCCCAAACCTGTGTGACAAAAACTATAAAATACTCCTATAAGGTGCAAAAGTTGAATTAAACAAATAGGAAACAACTATTTTCCTGAAGAGAAAACAGCATCAAACTGATGTCCATTCCTTATATGTTAATTTAAAAGTTGAATTAAACAAATAGGAAACAACTATTTTCCTGAAGAGAAAAACAGCATCAAACTGATGTCAATTTCTTATATGTTAATTTAAAAATTTTAAGTAGTTCCAATAACCATGACATTAGAATTTTTTTCTGGAGATGAAAATTTGATTATAAAGTTCATTTGGAAGTATAAATAAACAACAAATGGTTAAGAAAAACCTTGGGGAAGGGGTACAATACTGTAGGTGATAAGCTATTGTCCTTAGCAGATATTAAAGCATCTTATATTTTATCTTTATAATTAAAAGGGTATGGTGTCCTTGCTTGACTGGATCTACCAAAAATAGAACAGAAAACAAACTCCAGAAATAGACCCAACTGCATATGAATATTTAAAATAAGATAGTGATTCCTTTTCAAGTATATAAAGTTAAGACAGACCTTTAAATAAATAGTATTAGGAATCCATATAAAATAAGATAAAATTTCAGCTGTTCTATCAGTACAAACTCGAAATGTGTCAGAAAATTAAATGTAAAATGTAAGACTATAAAAGAACCAGGGGAAACGTTAGTGAATTCTTCTATAAATTGGGAAATATTCTCTATGACTCAACACCCAAAAGTAATACTGAAAAAAAGATGAACACATTTGACTACATAAAAAGCATTTTTACATGGCAAAAATGCTAAAATCACTTTTTTTAAATGACAACCTGGGAATAAAAAAATATTCACAACTTAGATTGCAAACAAAATATCTATCTGTACAAAATATCTATCTATCAATCAATCTATCTATCTATCTATCTATCTATCTATATCTATCTATCTATCATTTTTTCAAAAGACTAAAGTAAAAGACTAATGGTACTATAGAAAAATGGGCAACTTATCTGGACAGTTCAACAAAAGCAAATGCAAATGGTATATACCTCATTAAACACAAATTCTAACTGTACTGTCATATCTTTTCTCATTTAAAGTACTCTGAGATCATGGCCCAGCCTGTGATCTCAGCACTGTGTGAGGTGGAGGTGGGAGGATCCCTTGAAGCCAAGAGTTTAAGACCAGCCTGGAAAACATAGCGACACCCTGTCTCTACAAAAAAAAAAAAAAAAAAAAAAAGAAAGAAAGAAAAAGAAAAGCTGGGCTTGGCATGGTGCCATGTGTCTGTAGTTCCAGTTACTCATAAGGCTGAGGTGGGAAAATGGGAGAATTACCTAGGCCCAGGAGTTTGAAGTTGCCGTAAGCTTTAATTGAACTACTTTAATTTAGACTGAGTAACAGAGTGAAATCCTGTTTCTTAAAAAATAAATAAAAATTATATAAGTAAAATAAAAATTAAAATACTCTGGTGGTGATTTCTGTAGAAATTGAACTTTTCTACATTGCTGATTGAAATGTAAAATAGTTCATCACTATTGAGGGGAATTTGTCAATATCTAGCAAGAATATGTATGCATTTTCACTCAGACTCATAGCTCCTATTCCAAAATTCACTGGGAAAAATACAAAAAAATGCATTCCCAATGATATTTATTACTGTACTATTTGCAGGAGCAAAACATAGGAAATAATTCAGGTGTCCATCAATAGTGAACTGGAATTATATATCCCCATAAGAGATACTCTGATATGTAAAAAGGAATGAAGGCTATCTATATATGGTGCTATGGAGTGAACTCCAGTAAGTTTTATAAATCAAAAATAGCAAGGTGGGAAAAAAAGATGTTCATCCCAATGCATATGTAAATTTATTTAGAGTAAAAATTTAAAAAATGTAAAATACATAATGACTACCTATGAGAAAGAGAGAAAATTGTAAAGAGGCACAAAGATAGCAACTTGATTTCTCTAAATATACACATTATACTATATTATAGAAGAAATTTGAGTATCTGCAGGTTTTAATATCTATTGCAGTACTCAAAATAATCCCCCTGTTACGATCCTTCCACCAAATTACAGGAAGGACTGTAATTTGTTTTGGAAATATTAACAAAATTCAATAAATAACTAAATTGAAATTAAAGCAAAATAAATAAATGATCCTAATTGTAGATCAGTGTGAATTTATAACTACCTAGAGAGGATAATTTCAAGTGATTTTCTAAGACCTTAATTTAATGGTTCATTTAGAGCAGGCTATATTCTGAGAATAAAAAAATTTGCACAATCTCAACAGTCATATTATATCTGTATGTTTGTATGTGTGTGCATACATATATGCCTGTATATATTCTAAATATATAAATAATATAGTACATTGTATTCTTTGACATATTATGTATGAAATGTCATTAAGAAAAAAACAGCTAGAAAATAAAGTCAGAAAAAAGCATGTGAATTAAAAGAGTTTCAAGAACCTTACCCTTTACGTTAGCCTTTCAATGCTCAAAGGCCAGGAAAAAAGAGTTTGAAGAGACAAAGCAAACATTAGAAGTAGGCTTATATATGGCGAGATTTCAGAAATCTTATACAGGAAACTTAACTATGATTATTACGCCAAAGTCACTAATAGTGAAAGGAGACTATATGCAAAAGTGGATGGATAATGTAAATATAGAGATATAAACTCCAAGGAAGAATGAAAAGAAGTGCTAGAAGTAAAATCACTCTGAAGAAATTAGGAATACCTACATGTTAGGGTAAAAAATTGGTGAGCTTTGATATCACAGTAGAAACTTCCCTAATGAAATTCAAAAAAGTATAAAAAATAGCACAGAATATCCTGGAACTAGAACATTTAGAAAAAATGTAATATAGGCATATGGGACGACTAGAAGAAGAAAGAGAGAAAGGAAAAGAATAAATGTTTGAAATAACAATGGCTGGGAATTAAAAAAAAATAATAATGACAGACATGAAACCTCAGATCCAGGAATCTCAGAGAACACCAAGAAGGATACATACCAAAAAAATCTATACCTAGGTCTATCATATTCAAGCTGTAGGAAACCAAGGACAAGAAAACAATTTTTGAAATAAGGTGAAGGGGAACAAACACACAGCAAATACCTTATGACCTTAGCTATGGAGGAAACTATGCAAATAAGGGAGTACCATGAAATATCTAAAGTATTAAAAGAAAAAAAACAACTAATTTAGAATTCTATATCCAGTAAGATTATTCTTCAAAAGTGAATGAGAAATAAGGACTTTCTGAGACAAATGAAAACTGAGGAATACCATTGCCAGCAAATCTGCCCTACAAGAAATGTTTTAAAAAATTCATAAAAGAAAAATTATAGAGGGCAGAAACTTGGATCTCCATAAATAAAGAAAGCGAATCAAAGAAAATATAAAATCCAAAATGCTCTGAAAACCAAAAATTTTTGAACACCAATATGATGCTATAAGTAGAAAATTCCTCACTTGACCTCATGTGACATCACAGTCAAAACACAGTTAACACTTTGTTTCATACGCAAAATTATTTTAAAATATTATGTGAAATAACCTTCAAGCTATGTGTATAAGATATACATGAAACATAAACTTCATGTTTAGAATTAGGTCCGGTCCCAGACATATCTAATTATGTAAATGCAAATATTCCAAAATACTCAAAAAAATCTAAAATTCAAAACTCCTTCAGACCCAGGCATTTGAGACAAGGGATGCTCAACTTGTGTGTATATATACATAGGTTGGTACATACATATTTCTTTGTTGTGTCTCATGAGTTGGCCTAAAAGAAATGAGACCCTAATAGCAATGGCTGCGTCTAGCACTCAGATCTTGAATTCTAATATCATTTTCCAATTAAAGAATCAGGGCTTCTTAGAGAAAATGGCTGATTCTAGAGCGGGGCAGAAATATTCAAGATGAGCCTATATCATCTTGTAGTGCCAGAAAGTAAGAATGTATTCCATTACCAAAACCAAAACAGAAATGAAACCCCCCAAAAATCCTATACTAGTTTGTGATTGGGATATGTCCAAGGGGCACAGGAACTAACTGAAAGAGTTTCTCATGACCAAGGCTGAAACTATTTGAGTAACAAAATAAAGAAGTATTATATTATAACCTAAAACATAAAATAAATATCTGAATCTATAAGAACTGAATAAATAAGTAAATGGGAGAGAAGAGACAAATCTCCCATGCAGAAGAACCCCAAATAAATTATGCAGAAACTCCACCCAAAAGGAGCATTTGCATGAGTCTCCATAACTTAGTGTGAGCTTCATATCATATCTTCTTTCTCAAAGGTAAAGTATAGCAAAGAGGAAAATTAAAAGAATTACTTTACAAGGGAGCAACCTGACAAAAATGTCTTCTGCTAGGTAATTAAGGTCAACATCAACAGTGATAAGTTGGGGTGATAATATCTATCCTTATTATGATGTAATAAAAATGCCACTTTGCCTTCACAGTCTTCTTTTCCCAAACCCATAACCTCAGTCTAATCATGAGAAAAACATCTAACACATTTAAATTGAGGAATTGAGGGACATCCTACAAAACATCTGACCCAATACTCACCAAAACCATCAAATAATTAAAAGAAGGAAAGCCTGCAAAACTGCCACAGGCAAGAGGAGCCTAAAGAGCTGTGACAAGATGTTTACATAATGTGGTAACCTGAGTAAGATCCTAGAAAAGAGAAAGGATATTCGGTGAAAACAAGGAAATCTGAATAACATACGGACTTGAGTTAATAACTTATTTTTCTATCTATCTATCTATCTATCTATCTATCTATCTATCTATCTATCAATCATCTATCTATCTATCTATCTATCTATCATCTATTTATCTATCTATTGAGATGGAGTCTTGTTCTGTGGCCCAGCCTGGAGTGCAGTGGCATGATCTCGGCTCACCACAGCTTCCGCCTCCCGGGTTCAAGTGATTCTCCTGCCTCAGCCTCATGAATATCTAGGATTATAGGTGACTGCCACCGCACCTGGCTAATTTTTGTATTTTTAGTAGAGACAAAGTTTCACCATGTTGGCCAGGCTGGTCTCGAGCTTCTGACCTCAAGTGATCTTCAGCCTCCAAAAGTTCTGGGATTACAGGCATGGTTTATTAGTTCCAATACATTTACCATACTAATGTAAGATGTTAGTAATTGGGGGAACTGTGTGCAAGGTTTATATGGGAACTTTCTGTAATGTATGCTCAATCAATCTGCAAATCTAGAACTGTTCTGAATAATAAAATCTATTAGTAAGTTGGTGCGAAATTAACATTTTTTTTGGCCATTACCTTTAATGCCAAAAACAGCAATTACTTTTGCACCAACTTAATAATATAGTTTCAAGGGGCTTAACAATAATTACAGTATATGGACCCATTATGAACCCAGATTTAAACAAACTAACTATATAGTTATAGCTGAGATAATTGTAAACTGAAAGGGTGACTATTTGATAATAAGGCATTACTTTCTTTAAGTTATAAAATGCTATTGTGATTATGTGTAAAACACTATGTTACAAATGCAAAGTGGAGTATTTAAAATTAAAATGATAGGATGTTTGGATCTTCCTAAAAGTAATCCAGTGGGTTATACTCCTGGTGGAAATATAGACAAAAACAGATTTTCTAAGAATGTTGAAGCTGGATAATGGCTACATGGAAGTTCATTACACTGCTTTTTACTTGATTTATGCTTAACATTTTCTATCAACATTTTTAAAAATTATAATTCATATTAGAGAACTGTAATGAGTGTCATTAGTAATCAAATATATTATCTCTTCTTGTGAATTGTTTCTTCAGTTGTTTAAGTAAGTGTTTATCTATGATAATATAATCCTGTTGTATTTCTCAAAAAATAATTTTTAAAAAGAGAGAAAGAAAATATTTCTGCTAGACTTTAAAGAAATATCTTGTATACCAGTATACTCAATGACATGAGTTCGGTTAACTTGTCTCTTATGTTTCTTATGTTAAAATAATAACCATTCAATCCTTTCCCATCTGCAGAACAGCACTAATCACTAACATGTTTGGAACAAAATATAAATATGTTCCATATCATTTTCCCAATAGCATCTTTATATATTCCAATAAAAAGTGATTTAACAGCTTAATTAGTTTTGGGTTAATTCATCCAATCATTTAAAAATTACAGGATAATTTTAGCTTCTCTTATTGTCTATTGAAATGTGTTTCTTATATTCAAAGTATTATTCTGTATCATAAAGTTTCTAAGTATTTAAGTTAAATATTTATTACTTACTTAAAATACAATATATGTAACTGTTTTTTTTCTACTGAGGCAATGCTTCAAAAATTAAGATTTTTGATAATTGATAGTGAAAAGTTGCTTCAGTTCATTATTGTTTTGGCGAAGCCTCCTTTATTTCTAGCAGGCAGTTCCAGTAAGCAATGCTATGTTTCTGTCAAGGCATGTTTGATACTTCCCAAGAGATTTATTCTCTTGCCAGATAAAGACATTTAAGCACACAAAAAAACATGTATTTTTTTGGCCATATCTAATCCGCTGAGAGGTTTTAAATCAAAAAAACTAATATGAAGCATATTCTGGTGAGCTAAAGATAACAAAGGCAACTTGTACTGTAAGATCTTGGAGATTTAGAGAAGATATTCTTGATAAATATATTAGAATTGCCAGGCAAGCATTTTAATTCATTTCTAATTTGTTTTCCTAAGAATGTTTTGAAGCTCACATGCATATGTTTATGGCTTACAAGTCAATTGAGTGAAAACAGGACCTGTTGTGTTCCACAGTGTTCTTGAAAGACAGTCATATTGGCCACCACTGTTGACTTTTTCCCTGATTGGCACCAAGCCAATGTACAGTGCTTTTCTGAGTAAGCAGTTTTCTAAATCAGAATCCTTTGATTGTGCTTTAAGAGACACAAGGTACTTTTTTTTCCCTCCTCTGAGAACTGTATATGGCCACCAGGAGGCAGATATCTATTACTTGTTATTTGTCATAGTTATAGAAATAAAGATTATAAAATAGAAATACAGAAAAATAAAAAACATATAATGGTGTACTTTTATTTTTTACTTGTGATATATGAAAGACTGGGTTAATGTTAAATAACCTGACTTTCCTATCTGATTGAGAAATGTGCTTGATTAAACACATATATTTATTCAAAGATACAGTAAATAATTGATTACCCAAAATGTCTGTTATGTGGAGTTTTCTTAGGTCTGGGAGGAAAATACTTTTTATTTTTCTACTGTATAAATAATTCTATAAGTTAGCTTTTCTAACTGAGTAAATAGATTGATAATTATCATAGCCCCTATATATCTTAGTTGAGATTATGTGAGTTTTCAGGACTATCTTTTTTTAAATTAGTCAGAAAATACTTCATCAGTGTGATGAATAACATTTGAGTGTTATGTTAATCACATAATTAATACTATATGTGAAAGTAGGTATTTACTTAAAGATAGCTTTCATGATACATCTACCTAGCATAATAGGAGTCTCTCTTAGTCTAGAAACTGGAATGGAAGAGCCTACAGCTAAAAAAGGAGAAATTTTCTAGACAGACTCTTATCTTTCTTTGGAGAATTCACGTACAATATGAAGGCCTAAAGATCCTGGGCTGAGGTTAACTAGATTATAAATATTTTTTAAAAAATTAAAAAAGAAACCTTCCTTTAGTCAGCTGGTGAATGTATACTCTCTCTGTTTTTCTGCCTTTTATTCTTCCTCAGTGTTTACCAGACTCTGCCTGAATTCATTTTTACTAAGGGAGACAAGAGAATGGAATTTTATCTGTATTTGAATCAGAAAATTGTCAAGAAAGCACCTCTCAGAGGTGCCAAAGGAAATGTCATCAAATGACTAAGCCTCTCCAATGCTTCCTACTGTCCTTCTAGTGCCAATTTCTGATGGATGTCTTTATATTTTATATAATTAAGAAAATTTCATGTCCCCCTTCTACTATCTAATGACATTGTGAAACTGCAAAGGTAACAGTTATTAATAAAAAGTTAGAGCTGAACTTCTTACATTGACTCTAAGGTAGTCCTGAGTAGTCTCTCTCTCTCTCTCTCAGGTAGTTCCCCTCTCCTCTCGCCCCATCTTTCTGTTTGTCTCGGTCTCTGCATTTCTATCTCTTCCTATCTTAACTCCTGATTCAAATAGTTGACAACACTCTGCTCCACAAAATTTGACTTTCCTAAACTAAACTAGAGGAAACCCTCCAATATAAATATTTGGTTCCCTGGGATGCAATTAAACTGAGTTTTATGACTATGGTTAAATCATTGGATAGTCAGCATCTTGAAAATATCTTATTATATTAGGCACATATTAGGTTATTAGGTAGGAACTCATTCATATCTGTTCAGTAAATAAATGAATACAATCACTTTGCAGATGAGAGCACTAATTTATAAGAGCTAAAAGCCATATGACGGAGTCATTTAAGACTATAATCTACATATCTCATATAACAAAAAACAACAACCACATTAGAAGCTAATATTTATTTACACAAAGTGCCAGACACTGTTCCCAATACTTTATATTTATTGATTAATCTCAACATTTTAACATTCATTTTAGGAGTTATTATTCAACATTCCTAAAAGATGCTTTATTATTTTCTTTTACAGATAGGAAACTGAGACCTGATTAGTTAAGTAAATTGTCCAAAATCATACATTTAATGAGTAAGGAGTCTAGGCAGAGTCTGGTAACCACTGAGGAAGAATAAAAGATTCTGAGCTATACGATTAAAATCAGCATTTCATATGTATATTTTCCAAGTATTTTCTAAAATTGTAAGTCATTTGGATTTCCACTGGATGGACAGATGAGAAATGAAGGTGTCTCTCTAATATTTGGGGAACTCATAAAAGTTCTGATTCTGGTGGTGGCAGCAGTTAGTGGAACTGGGTACCACCCACCACCTCTCTCCTAGTTGATGAATGACTCAGAGGTGTCATTCAGTTGATGAATAATAGAGGTGAAGACTACTCTCACCACCAGTGTTATTTATGCATCCTTCCTCTCCTGCTTTGCCTTGTACCACCTGTTCCTTGCCAATACCGAGGGGCTCCATACTTCCAACAAACTTTAGACTGAGTCATATCTTGGCAGCTTGAGTCTGGAGCTCATTTCCTTTTCTTCTCTTCCTCCCACATAAAGGTGGATAGTGGCTGAGAGGTGTTCAGGAAGCGCTAGGCAGAGAGATTGAGGAAAGAAGCTGAGGCTGGGAGGATGCAGAATGGAGAGCAACTGATTAGGCATTCTTGAGAATTATAAAAATCATGAAGAGATAAAATGAAGGGGAATAGTGATATGTGAGTAGGAGGAGAGAAATGTGGAGAGGCACAATGTAAGCGAGGAAGCTCAAGTAGGAAACTGGCAGAAGCAGGCAGGTGGGCTGAGTGGGATGGAGTCAAGAAGGAAGACAGCTGTATTAGGATATTGTCAGATTGATCCATGAAGGGAGAGAACAGATGGTCATGTTTTCCCTTTCTCAACTGCAAGTGCTGTCTTTGCAAAGTCAGATTCATTCAAAATATTCTTGTATGGGCTGGAAATACAACAAGGCATTGTTCTGAGAGCACAGAAAAAAGCAACACTGTGAAGCAATTTTAATTCCAGTAAATGACAGACCAAATGTTGCTGGGTGTTTAATATTTCTAGAAGCAGTTTCCTCAGGACTTATTGAATCATAGGGCCTAAGGATTCAATCCACTTTATGATTTTCAGGTTGGCTAGAGTTAGGAAATATCTTAATTGATGATTATTTTCTGATTATGTCAGTAAGGGAACACCATTGTATTAAAGATACCGATTTTCAGTTTTCATAATAAATATATTTTAAATCACTTAAATCTGAAGGAGGTAAATGACCAACAGGAAAAACAAATACTGTTTCTACAGAAATTAGCTTATGGGACCAGAGGATCTGTGTTGGTAATCAGAATGGCGAGAGCAAAATGTTGGGAAATTATGTACCAAGATAAGGGGAGTAAGTCTGGGACTTATAACCTGTTTACCAGGGAACTGAATCTGTGATACCGGCTTCATGAAGTTGTCGTTCATCTGATCTTTTTATAATGAGGGAGGGGAAGCTTAGGTGAAAAATAGATGGATAGTTCAGGAAAGGCAGGGACAGGACCAAATCCCTGGGATCATGCAGCTAAGAAGAGCTGAACAAAGATGGAGCCAGCTTGATGGTTCAGAACTGAATGGAGATTGGACCTTCATGGACCAGAGAATATAGTGGTTTAAAGGACCTGTACTTTCTTCAGTAAAGACTTCTGAAATATGAGTAGGTTGGCACATGAGTTATGATTTTGGGAGCTTCAGATTGACCTGAGAAACATAATAAACTCTACAGAAAGGTGACTTGCAGTGAGCCTTCCTTAATGCATTAGGTGACTGTTCTGGGCTGAACTTAGAAGCCTACTCTGGGAGGATAGATGAAGATTTAGCCTTCACCAGTCTCTGAGGATGCAGTTTTTTCTAGCGAGTAATGACTAGAAGGGGGCATGACAGGAGTATCCAGGATGTTATGATATTTGGACCATTGATCTGAATTTTGGTTACCAGAGTGTTCATTTTAGAAAATTCATCAAATTGCACATTTATGTGCACTTTTAAATATTTATTATACTTTAATACAAAGCTAAAAATACCAATACCTGAATCTCTCCTTACAATCAAATTAAAATCTCTGGGAATTTGGCTGAGTTCTTAATCTTTAAAAAGTTTTCTAACTAATTTGGATAGGAAGCCAGAGTTTAGCAACACTGAGAAAGTGGCTATACACACCCATCCACACTGTACACCTCCATCCTGCAAAAGTGAATCCTCTCCTTGCTTAATTGTTGGAAAGCAGAATATGGTATAGAGTTCTGTGCTGTATAATATGGTAGGCAAAACATCTGAAATTTGGCTAGTCTGGATTGAAATCAGCCAAAACAGACACTGGATTTTGAAGAATTGTTATGAAATAAAGAATATGCCAATAATTTTTATATTATGTATTGAACAACCATATTTTAAATATATTGAGTTATTTTACTGCTTTCTATTTCTTAATGCGGCTATGAAAAATGTAAAACTACATGTTCAGCTTGCATTATTGTTCTATTGGGTAGCTCATGTGTAGTTGAAAGAGCATGAGAATTGTCATCTGAGAAGATGGACACAATTTTCAGTCCTGCCTTTGTAACACAAAACCTACATGGCCTTAGACAAGGCTCTTATGTTCTCTGAGTCTTAGACTGCTCATTTATAAGGAAATAAATATATTCATATTTCAGAGTAACTGTGAAAAAAAGAGGTAATATAATCAAGCATCTGAAACATGTTCAGAACATAACAGTTACTATTACTCTGAGACAAGTCTTCTACCCCCTTTCTATGGTGCTATATAAAAAGACATCTTTCTCTTATACTTGAATCACATGTTGTAAGTGGAGACACATGGTGCCTTTAAAAACTGAGGAGTGAATCAGGTCATGAGTAAGAGACAGTATGGATAAAGGGCAGCAGCAGCTGCTTTGCCAGAAAGAACCCTGTCTGTGCCTCATCATATGCACCTCTGCTGCTTCTCATTTACCCTCCGACATCTCTTCGGCTTTTCCAGCTACTGAATTATTAACCTTTGAATAAGTTCTATGTCTACTTTTATCTCTAGCCCTTAGCCTACCTTTAAAAATTTAACTTTCACTTTCAGAATTCTTTCATTTCTATGTTAGACTTCACAGCATGAGCCTTATCTATGGCTCAGGGTCCTTGTGTGTGGGACATGCCTTGATATTTACACTTTTCTCTCTGATCTGGGAGCTGGACTGCTGGCCACTTCAGAACTGTTCAGGCACACCTTCAAATCCTCACTGACTTTCATCAGCTTTGGGGACTTCCAGGTCCTTCTCCACAGAGTCTCAGATTTCTTCTCCACCTGGCCTAGTGTCTCTCCTCAGACTTAGCACCTACACACTCTGCTCTGGCTAACAGGGATAATTTTTAAATTATATGATCTTATGCTTTCCTACCTGTGTACTTTAGTTTATATAAGTTTTTCTACATTGAATGCCTAATTTTTCTTTCTTCAGTGAAATACATATTACAAGAAATAATTTCAATTATTTCTTCTTCATAATATATCATTGTCAAGGGCAGTTTCTTTCCCAGAATCGGTATAGAATGTTCCATGTTCATTTGTTACTATTTAACAGTTTCAGACATTTATCATAGATATATATGTGCTTCTGTTACCATTTATATTAAATGAATATCCTTTAATAAACCTTCAAGTCCCCTATGGCCTCCTCTTCGTATGAAGCCTAATCCAAAAATGTCTCATCTGAAAACCAGAAATAATAGAAAAGAATTTTCAATATTTACTTATATACCTTGTAGGATGTTAAAGAAGATATAATTCAGAATAAAAGGTTTTTTTTTCTCCTTCCAGTTTTGTTTCATTCTGTATTTTCATTTAAACATCTTACTTGTCAAACCTCTCAAAGTTATTTTAAAAACCTATTTCACTGCTTTTAAAATCCTTCCGGTAATTCTTCATTCTAAATTACGCATGTTGTCTTAAACACGTTAATGTTAAACAACTTTTAAAAAATCTGTTACAATCATTTCCTGGTTTATTCCTTTTTTTTTTTTTTTTTTTTGAGACGGAGTTTCGCTCTTGTTACCCAGGCTGGAGTGCAATGGCTCGATCTCGGCTCACTGCAACCTCCGCCTCCTGGGTTCAGGCAATTCTCCTGCCTCAGCCTCCTGAGTAGCTGGGATTACAGGCACGCGCCACCATGCCCAGCTAATTTTTTGTGTCTTTAGTAGAGACGGGGTTTCACCATTTTGATCAGGATGGTCGCAATCTCTTGACCTCGTGATCCACCCGCCTCGGCCTCCCAAAGTGCTGGGATTACAGGCTTGAGCCACCAAGAAAACCTCTAGTATTGTTTTCCTGTTGCAAAAAGCCTAGGAATCAGCTGAGAAAAAACTAAATTCCCATTAAAGAGTAGAATTGAATAATATGTTCTTAAAAGGATGCTGGAGTGATGATGGGGTAAGACTGGAAATACTGATAGAAAAACTATGGTTCCCATCATTATTTCAGTTTTTATTGGTCTATTGGATTCTGTGGTCTTTTAAAAATTTCACTCTTATTGCACCTAATAAAAAAGATTTAGTAAATGCTCAAATTTTATTTCATTGACAAATTTGATGATTTAGTAAGTTGTATTTGGGACCACCCGAGAAGGCAGAATCAGCTTAAGTTGTCCTTCTTTAGCTATAGATAGTTTTTACCCTTTAAACTTCATGATTATATATCGGCTTTTGAATTTCAAAGAGGATGTGGGATAAAGGAAAACTTAGAAATTCAACAGGACAGTCATAATAGTCACACCATCCTACTCAAGCAATGTGTAAAATGAATCATGGCAGCCAAAGTTTAAACATGTTCTATTAGCAGTAACCTACATCATCACCTTTGTCAGTCTTATTTCTTAGTTTCAGAGACCAAAAATTCACAATACTTATGTAGTCTTATTAGATCTCCAAAGTTAATTTTATTACCAATTTTTTTTAAAGATACATTATTCAGGAAAGTCTTTAACATTCTTCACGTGTATATCAGTGAGTTTTTTTTCTTGAGCATATAAAAATGTATTTCTTAATACCTTTCTACTCTTTTTCCACTTTTTTTCTATGAATTCCTGATACTGAGGTTTATTTTATTGTTATTAGAACTCTCATTTCTTTAGGCTGTTTAAGTGCAGTTCTGTAAAGGCATATTCTCAGAAACTCAGTGAACTTTTGTTCAAGGCCTGCAAGATCCTTCCGGAGATCTTCTTTGAACAATGTATTGCTTAGGCCAAGAGAGTAAGATATAACCCCCTTTTGCTCTTCTTAATTCCAGCAATCTGAAGACAATTCCTGCTACAGAATTCCCAGGAAATACCTTTACCAAAGACATTATTTAGCTGGATGGCTTACCTTAATTTGCTTGTCTAGTTATGTGTTGTCCTGTTGGACATCTCGTTTCTCTATGTCTTATCAAATATCTCTCTGTTTGTGTGTGTGTGTGTGTGTGTGTGTTTGTGTGTAAATGCAGCACATCAGTTTGTGACACAAATGTTAAAATAGTTATTCTTGTAGAAACCAGAAAAAAACGGTAATAGGAACAAAGTTTTTTCCCTCTGCAATGTAATATTCTTGAGACTTCACTATTTTCAACCATCAATTTTATCTCTGAGTTGCATTTTTCCCTAATTGATCTATGTGTAGATTCTGTCTCTTAACTTTATTGTCAGCTTCAGGAGGGCAGATATTATTTATTTCCAAACATTTACTGAGTAATAAACAATGAGGATACAAAGATGAATAAAAGAGAGTTGATGCCCTCAAAAAGCTTACACTCAAGGTGGAGAGATATGCATGTGCATAAACAGCTATGATATAGAGATCCATTTGTGGATAAATTGTTAGAGAGCAAGGAGTATAGAACAGCTGATTTCCTAGGGTAGGGCTTCGGAATGGATATGTGAGTCAGAAAGACTCTACCAAAAAGGATGAAATGAGGCATAGTCTGAAAGAATCAATGAGACTTCGCCAAGAAGCATGAGGCATGTTTTAGGAACAGGATAAAAGCTAAGACAGAGCAAGGAGTTATACACAAATACAATGTGGTACTTCTACCATAAAGTTTTGTCTGGCTAAACTTAAGGATTTTTTAATTAGGAGAGATACATGATCAGAATCATGTATCAGAGCAATACATTTGGTGGCAAGATGGCTAGAAAGAATGCTGGATAAGGCAGGTCATTGAATTATAACAGATAAGTAATGATTTAAAGGATTGAAGTGCAGATAAAAAGAGGGTAGTTTCAATAAATAGTGAATAATTAGAGTCCATTGACCAAAAACAAACAAACAAATCAGAGGAAGAAGAGCTAAAAGAGCTCCAAGAATTTTGATTTAAGGCCAGTGGAAAATCAGTGCTACCATGATCCGAAATCTGCAGCATATGAGGAAAAGCAGGTTTGAAAATGAGTTCATGGATTTAGTATTAGAATACTAAATTTTAAATTTTTTTTAGCGATCCATGAGGTGTGACTGCTGGGCTTGAGATCAAGATGTGAGATTCACCATAGGGAATGTAGCTGCTGATGTGGGAGTGGAAGAAGTCATCTGGAGAGAGAGATTAGTGAAGAGGAATGAGAATGGAAACCCAGGGAACCATTAAACTTGGTTGGGAGGTAGACAAGGAGGAACCAGTCTTAGGAGAGTGAGAAGGTGTCAGAGAGAAAGGAACAAGAAATCACTAAAGACACCTGGAAGAAAAAGGAAGGCGAATGAAAAATCTTTTAAATATTCCATGGTGAACCAGATTAACTGTCATTGAGTAGGCTAATAAAACATACAATGGGTCATGTCCCATTGTATTTGGGGATAGATATATTTGTTTAGGTGTAATTCAGAGAAGTAAAGCAAGACTGGGATTTTACTCATACATGGCTGCTATTGAGGGGAACTAGTGATATCATTAACGTTTATCCAAGAGTGTAATGGAACATAGAACTTTACAACATCCCAAGATAATCTTGCCCATGTGTGAACGTCTAGGTTCTTTGTTGGTGCCCAGATATGTGAAAACTACCCCTGTAAAGAAATGAGTACTACTGGATCTGAGTACATAGCAAGCAAACATGGGGAGATTGTGGTCATAGAGTAAGCGCATATTCATACATAATGGAAGTTCTATCCTTGATAGAACCCTGACATTTTTTTGATATATGTTGCTTCTATATAGTCAAAAAAGACTTCATTATGCAGTGATACCCTCTCATACTAGTATTAATTAAAAATATAAAAGAAATCAATTTGATTTAAGGTAAATCTGACCCTCTGAATCATCATCACCTTTTAATTTTGACATTGGTCAGAGATTCAATGGAAATAACAGAGTCAATGAGCTACTAAAGATGTCATTGACAAGGAGAAAAATTTTACTGGAAGCCAAATTGCAAAGAATAAGAAATAAGGAGGAGAAGAAGCACGAAAATTGGAGTATACATTACTATTTTGAGAACATAAGTAATGAAGCAAACGGGAGATGGAAAACTTGAGCACATTTGTGAAAAATGGTAAAGTCAGTAAAGGAAAAAGGATAATTAATAGATCTCCTGTTAAAGTCAGAATAAAATTGTTTCAAAACATCAAATGAAGGAATAAATCTTAGCCAGAAGGTGGGAAGCTTCCTCTGTCCCCAGGGACATAAAAAGAGAATGCTGTGCAGCACTTATGTTCAGACTGAGGTTGCAAACAATGAATAAGCATTGTTTTAAACTTTTTACAGTCATCCAGAAGACAAGCAAAGAGAAACGAGATGGTCTAATTGATTTTGATGGGGCAGAGATGGCAGAAAGGCAAGAAAATGTGGCACCTGAGGAACACCTAGGAGAAAGATGAACAGTGGATTCTAGACTAGGACTAGGACTAGGAGGAAGGTTGCTGAGGAAGCATCCATATTAATCCAGTCAGAAAGATGTGTTGCAAATTAGGAAGTTAATAGGTTATAGTCATATAATTTTGTTAATTTTGACTTTAGTATTAAAGATGAAAAGGATCCCAAATCCCCACACCTAAACCACAGATACAAGAAATATACAACGAGAAGAGACACTAGAGGCTCTGTAACTTGTTTCACTGGCTGGCATTATTTTGGTCCCAAAACCTATGTAGTGTTTTATCCTTGCAATCTGAGTAAGATGAACTTACATCCCCTTTTGCTCTTTGAGCTGTAGAACTTGCCTGGATTCAGGCTAAGTGCAGTTTGATGCCTACTTTCTCCCAAGCTCCACCTGGGTCTCTGGTCATTACTGCCTGTATGTGATAAAGATAAAATGATGGAAAGAGAGAAAAACTAAGATAAAAGAAGATAAGCTCTCTTTGCTGCTCTACCCTAAAATGTTACCCTTAATGCAGTAAAACCATGGGCATCTGTGAGGACTGCATTTTGTTCCTGACTCATTTCAAAGCCTTGCAGTGGAGTGGGCAGGGTGGGTACATCAGGAAGCCTTGAATTTCTGATCAGATCTAAAGTGGTGGGGATGCAGGTGGGTGGAAGAAAAGGATCAAAGTCATGTAGAAACTTATTTTAAGACAAAGAGTGTTTGTGTGTGAATGTGTCTTTGTGTGGAGGGGTAGAGGGTGGGTGCTGTAAAACCTTTCCAAGAATTCTGATAAACACCTGTCTTTCTCCTGACTAAAAATCATCTCCCTGCAGATGAGCAAGTAAGAACCATAGGCATAGTATTGGGGGTTAAGGTCTAAGAGGTGGGATGGTTCTGATAGTTGACAAAGACCAAGAAGGGGGCTACTTGAGTGGAATGGAGTTGAAAATGATTATTGTAAAGGCCAGGAAAGAGTGAACCTGGAGTCCTAGCTTTGTCCACTGCAGGATGACTGAGGCATTGAATTTCTCTTTTATCACCTGCAGCACTCTCTAACACCAAGTACATAGTGTTAATTGAATAAATACTCTTAATAGACTGTGTACATTTCAGAAAAATGTGTTACTTTTAATTATCAATTATGTGAGCATGCAACATTGATAAATACAAAAGTCATACAAGCTCACAAATGACTTCAGAGACTGCCACCCTTATAATTAAAGAACAATTTAGGGTCTATTAAGACATCATAAATCATAGATCCTTTCTTATTTTCACTTGATGATTACACATTTTCTCTCTACTACTACTATGGGTTTCACGTAGAAGCTTTGCTACCCGGCAGTTACATTTCTTTATCCATTATTTTTTCCCTGAAGAGAAACAGTATTGTTCATCTTCTAAAATCGTACATTGCTACCGTATCTGAGTAAGACTCAAGCATAGGGCATTTACCATTTACTGTTCTGGGAGTATTATCTACAAACTGGATTTCAATCTCTGTTATTTATTGGAAAAATATTCCTATGAATTTATGATAATATGTTGGCATAGGTTGCTTACAATTGATAAAAGGTAAATTTAACAATTTTATGCTTATTGTAAATAAGTCAAAAAACCAAAGTCCCCATGTTTGTTGGTAATTAAACAAAATGAGTAGCATGAAACAAAGACTATGAATCTTGACTGGATGTAGTGGCTTACGCCTGTAATCCCAGCACTTTGGGAGGCCGAGGCAGGTGAATCACGAGGTCAAGAGATCGAGACCATCCTGGCCAACACGGTGAAATCCCCATCTCTACTAAAAATACAAAAATTAGCTGGGCATGGTAGCATGTGCCTGTAGCCTCAGCTACTTTGTAGGCTGAGGTAGGAGAATTGCTTGAACCTGGGATGCGGAGGTTTCAGTGAGTCAAGATCACATCGCTGCAATCCAGCCTGGTGACAGAGCGAGTTTTCATCTCAAAAAAAAAAAAAAAAAAAAGAATCATGTTATGTTTACAGACCACATGCCAGAAAATTACCTTCTGGGAAATATACGCCCCCAAATAAGATAGAATTGAATTTCCTTTTTTTTAAAGGTATACTTTGTATGACCTACTCATATCTGTGTTATTACCCATCTAGAGCCTTAAGAAAGGCCATTTCTCCTTCTGGGATTAAGTTTTCTTCTCTAAAATATGGAGGCCAAAGAAGTTCATCTCTAAAAGTTCCCTTACAGCTCTGCAGTTGGCTCTAATTTTATGACATGTGCACTAGAAATCTCCTTGGTGACAAACATGAGTTCAGATCCTAAGTTCCTCACTTATTAGCTTTTTAAGCCTCTAAAGGTTATATTTTATTGAGTGCTAATATTTTAATCTGTGAAATTGGATAAAAATACCACTCTAATAGAATTGTCTGAGGATCAAATGGGAGAATATGTGCTGCAAAATCATTAGCATATGAATAGTTGGTTAATAGGCATCCAATGCTCTGGTTTCCTACCCTTTCCTTCTCTCCTTTAAAATTCAGATCCATGTGTATTCTTGACTTGCAAATAAAAGAAATTAAAATAATATTTGGAAGATACTGTGAATAAGCAAAATTTATAAGATGTGGTCATTTTGAAAAAATTAATTTTTATCTCCCCAGCTTGGGAATGCCCCTGGGTTTCAATATAGCAGACAAAGCAGTAGTAATAAGTCAAACTAAATCAAAGGCTCCATATGACTTTGCAATTTAGCACTATTTATATATTCAAAGACAAGCATGGCACCACATGCATTAATAATAGTATATCACATAGGAACATAAACCTTCCACATATACTCAGCACTGGTTCTAAACTTTACAAAATCACATAAAATCAGTTTGGAATTTCACAACCTTAAGAAAGAAGAGAAATTTAGATTCACAAGAAACTTATTAAAATATTAAATGAAGATACTGAAAACTGTAGAGTTTCGATGGTTTAAACAGATTACCAGAGATTGCCTAAAATAACCCTAGAAACCTCTTTTCTCATTTGTGAGTCTATTAATGGGTGATGTGTTTGAATTTTACTGGGCACATCGCTTCTTGGCCTTTTGGCTAAGATCAAGTGAATTTTACTAGGCATTCTGGCCCCTGATGGATTAGGTAGAAGGATAGCATTCTAAAATTTAATCTTTCCTCTTTCTGCCCTTGGAAAGGCTGACATTATTAATTTCATTTCTAGTAATATCTGATTGAGGACTAAATGCCACCCATGCCCTTACTTCCAGTCAGTTGAAATGTCCTATGGAAGGAGATGTGAGCAGACTTACTTAGCTTTTATCCTGTATGTAATTTTACATAGAAGAGCTGAGTTTCTGACACAACCACACAGATTACCTATTGAAATGCTGCTCTACCTACTTCATATGGAACAGTATCTAAGTCCTCGAGGACAGCTAAGGGAACTTGTTACTGTAAAGGGACTCCCATTGTCTGCTATTTGTCCAGTAATTCATGAACCATTGGCATATTACTGGTTCCTTATTTATTACCACTGACAAATGCTTTCATAATACTGACCAGAGGCATTACACAGCTCACAAAAACTTTCCATATAAGAACCACGATGTTAAAACACAGCAGAGGCTATCAAACACAGTAGTAACAAGAATTTTGTTAGCTTCTAATGATAATCATTACTGTATCAGAATGCAATTCACACTATTATTAGTAAAAGTTTACAAACATTACAAAGTGCATAATAACATTTGTATCTGAGAGGGCTGAAAAAAGACATGAAAACACAACACCAGGGCTTTACTTTTGTGATTGGTGTCCACATGATTGCAAGGAGATTACTTTTTCCACCTTATTCAGCTTTGTGAAGATAAGTTGTCCTCCAAATTTAAATAGAATCATACAGCATTGTGAGAAATTTGATTCCATAGAACAAAATATTTCCAGTACTCAGTATGATCTTGGCTTTCCTTTACACTTTTCCAGTTGTCCAAAATTCTTATATACATATAGGTGTATATATTACATGTGAGAAGTTCTCCACTTGAGAATAAAACAAAATTGACAGATTGAATTTCAGTCTGTGCAGACACCAAACAGACTGAATTCAGGTAATATTCACATTTATGGATATTTTCAAATGTCTGTATAATAAAGCAATGGAGTCTTGATAAATCTGTTAGATTTAACTCATCAACATACAATGAGCAAGGGGAAAGACTGTTTTTAAAAAGTGTGTTCTATCCTGTGTACACCACCACAGTATGGAAAACTAAAAAAAAGAGACAGCCCTTTTAAAAATGATTGGTATAAAAATTCACAGTAATGTACATTATTTTGTTTTTCATAAGCAATCAGAGAAGGGGCAGTGCTGAGCATCTATATTGTACAATACAAAACAGTGTAAATAACACAGCAGTAACACACAGATACATAATGCTAAAAACAGTGCTTTCTTGATCTTTCTTTTACTGGGTGAACACTTGAGCCAGAGCAGAGATATTTAAACTCTGGTGTTTAATCAACCCTTCGCAATTAGACACAATTAAATCCTCTGACATTGTGAGGGGCCAGATGCTACAGGAAGAATCATCATCTAGGTCGGTGCTACTCTCTATAAGCATTTCATCATATGATCAAGTGAAAGGATCCATACAAAAATGACGCCCAAACAAAAGCCACATGATTTCAACCATTGCTAATGACAGAGGTAGGGAAAAGTCTGCCTGCAGCCACACCCTCTGCCCTCATTTTTAACACGATAATGAGCAGGTTCCTGCAATGCAGCACAGCCATTTTCTTTTTCCTCTTTTCACTCATGGAAACAAATGCATTCCAGACACTCCTGGAGATTTGAGACATTGTCAGGTGTTGTCGAGGGTCAAAGTGGGGTGTTAGCTTTCGGATTTTGCTGCTTCTCCCTGGGCTTCCCCACTTTGTTCTGTAGAACTCCGTTGTGCATCTTCTTCACCTTCTGCAAAAGAAAAACAAAAACAGAATAAAGGCAACATAAAAATTATTGCTTATATTTACCAACTCTCAATATGTCATGTTGGCAACTTCAGAAATACTAAAGAGGCCTGAAACCCTCATAGGGACAAGTATATTTCTTAGTAGTCAGTTCACCACTAAGAAAACAGCTTAAGTTTTCAAGGACTGATTAATTCTGTGAACTTGCAATAGCATGACTCAAAAACAAATAATATTCAAATTTTCAGAGTAGTTAGTGATCAGCTAAGCCTCGGATAAATAGCTCAGAAATCTCATGGGCAGTTTATGTCACTTAAATATACTTTCACAGGTTGCAGAAATCAGAAATATATTTAAGTAGAAATCAGAAGTGGCAGCATGTTAACCTTTTTATGCCTAATTGTCTTATTTGAATAAATAGTTTAAAACTGCATTTTCTGCTTTTTATAGCACTTGATGATAACCTAGCTAATTTCTCAGAGGTTCTCTTAGTTCAAAGTAAAAGCAGTATTGGGAAATAAAAAGACACTATGTCAGCTGGCCAGTCCCTTGTCACATAGTTATAATGGCCTCTGGTCTGCCCTTAGAGAACATGTGCACAATTCCAATAAAACCACCCTCATAACTGCACCCTTTGTAGCTATCTTATCCAGTGATATAATGAACATTAAACCTGAACAATGCTTTCACTCCATATTAGGTCACTTTATGTAAGTGCAAGCTGTTGGCATTTCTAGACTCAAAGATTCAAATATCTGCATGGTTATCAGACAACCAATATAGCTTAGTGGACAAAATGTTTTCTGGTGTTGCAATAATATAAATGAATCAATATTTGCTAAGTGCTTGTTATTATAATTCAAATGAAAGCAGGTAAGTGGGCTGGTCCATTCTTTAGACCATAATGTTATAATGCAGTTTCTCCTCTACTCTTAGAAAGTACACACAAAGCACCTCACCATACTCCCACAACGTTTAATCTTTAGGGAAATTAAAACCAATTCTTCTACATAAAAATATTTTCTTCTAGTAACTGTACCAAGGGTATGACCAGACATTATATCTGATTTTCATGCACTATTTTATTATGAGAGGCTCCCATGATGTGCAGATGGCCTGGTTCTGAGATGAGTAGATCAGCATGCAACAGGAACTTGATAAATAGAAGAAGCTTTCGGTAACCAAAGAAATAAAGTCAAATTAGGGCTTACTTAAGACAGTAGAATATTTAAGGATAAAAGAGATTGTATAAATACAAGATTGAGGAATTTGATTCTCATGGGGCTTGAGACCTTGTAGGTGTCTGGGGACACTTTTCAGAGCTTGGCATTACGCTGCAAACATAGAGGGTGTTGCTATATAGATACTGTTAAAAAATAAAGGTAAATGTGAAACAGCAATATTGCTGAGGATAAACTAAAATGAAGCTGAAAATTTACAAATTACAAAGGAAATTCCTTGCAATTCTCAGTGATGTTGAGTTTGTCATTACATATTTGTCTTTTTTTTATGTTTTAGATCTTCATATTATACAGTTATTATTTTTAGTTTTTTTTGTACTTAGAATAAACATAGTTATTGCTTTTTATACTATGCCTGGTTTTGGACTTTATAATTTGAAGAGAAATGGAAAATGTTACAAGAGTCTAGTGAATTGCCATTAACATGCAAAAATGTTTAGAAAAGCAGACAATCAGAAGTTTAAAGATAACTTATTTTAAATTACTTAATAATATAATGAAAAAAGTTATTTATATTTATTAATACAAAATTTCAATTTATTTTGTAAATGATGTATAATAATTTAATATGTTTTCAGGAAAATTAAACAATCTTAGGGCTAACAATTCTCAACTTCAGGAAAAATAAAAAAAGCAGAACTTAAATTACACTATGAATAAAAATGTCTTAATATTAAGAGTGGCTAAAATTAATGCAGGCTATTTAAAGTAGCATATTTGTATGAAAAATAAAATATAGGCAGGGCGTGGTAGCTCACATCTGAAATCCCAACACTTTGGGAGGCTGAGTCGGGTGGATTACGAGGTCAGCAGTTCAAGACCAGCCTGGCGAAGATGGTGAAACCCCATCTCTACTAAAAATACAAAAATTAGCCAGGCGTGGTGGTGGGTGCCTGTAATTCCAGCTACTCAGGAGGCTGAGGCAGAAAACTGTTTGAACCAGGAGGTGGAGGTTGCAGTGAGCTGAGACTGTACCACTGTACTTCAGCCTGGGTGACAGAGCAAGACTCCGTCTCAAAAAAAAAAGAAAAGAAAATATAAATCTTATGAAAGACTTCAGGAAAAATGTATTTATCCATCTCATGTTACCAAATTGGAATAATTCCCTATACAGTCTATCTCAGAGCTGTTCTGGGAAGTAACTACTGGTGGTAATAATAGCACAACAATGAAACCTAAGATATACATAGGTCTACATATTCCAAAGTGGTGATGTTAAAGTTTTATTATTAATGTCAATTTGAAAAGACCAGTCTGGAACTACTAAGCTTTAGCCATTGAATAACATACTATCCTTATGTATGTTAAAGTAATGTTGCTGAGCCATTTTATTGATATATATATATATAATATAATATATACATATGTGTGTAGATATATAATATATATATTATATACATATGAGTATATATATATGTATATTATACACACATGTATATATGAGTATATATATATAATATATATGTATATTATACACACATGTATATATTATATATATATAAATGAAATGGCTAAAATGAAATGCTGAGCCATTTCATTTATATATAATTATAAAAATATATAAATTATTATATATATTATAAATATATATAATTATTATATATAGTATTATAAATAAATATATATAAATAAGTGTATATATAAATGTATATTGTGTGTGTACACACACACACACTCTTCAGTTTTCTAATAATCTAAAAGATTTGCCTTAAAAATTCTAACAGTGACGACCTATTGAATAATTAGGAGTCGGAATCTGTGATAAGTGCTTTCCATGCACATAATATCAGAGTTCTCTAATCATGAATTCTTTTTACTTTTAAAGGTTATTTTTATACAAGTCTTCTCAAGGAAACACATTCAGCTTTGATTATCTGCAAAAGCTATGGGTGGAGGAACTATCAAGGGACTTATTCTAATACTCAGAAGTAAAAATGTCAAGTATTTTAATCTGTCAGACTTGTTTTTCATTAACAAAGATAGACTCCTTGGGTAAGAATTCAAGGCCCATTAAGAAGACAAATTTTTCACAAACTCATTCTGTCTGGAAAGGGAAACCAAAAGGCCCTTTTACCTAAGACTTACTTACATAACAGATCACTTTACTTCCATTCTTAATAAAACTCGTCCTGGAGACTCTTTTTTTCTAAAATTGTTCTTAGAGTTGAAGTCTGTCATAATTACCTCTGAATCTATCTACTAAGTGTTAGTAAATATTAGAGGTGGCCGATAATGTCAAAGATAGGAGCTCCAACTTTGCAAAATACTGAACGTAAGCAATTTCAGAACTTTTATAGAAATTAGGATTTAAAAAAACACCATGTGTTTTATTGATTGCATTAATACAATCAGATTAAGGACTCTGCATTTGAGTGGGAAGCCTTCTAAAGAGACATCATTGAAAATAGAGCAGGAGTGATTAAGAAAGAGATTAGTCTCAGACTTTCATCTTGCCTTAGACTGCTTAAAACTCTTTATATTAGATTACTTTCAAAGATGGCTTTTAGTGTCTTAATCCCACTTAGTAAAATGCTGCAAATCATTCCATGCTCATAGAGAAATGTGTGCCAGATGACTTACCTGTCTTGTTGATATCAAGACCTGCTAATTTCAAGGCTAATTCATTGCTGTTGCCACTTGCAGAGGAAACCAGGATATCATGTATTGCATTTCTTCTACCTGTTCTTCCTGAAGCAATAAAATCTGCATATGTAGTTTCCACATCAGTCATTGCTACCAAATATCCACATAGCAGGGACTACAATAAAAAGAAAAATTAATAGGTAAATATAATGGTAGTTAATGCTAAACATTTAACAAAGACAACTGTTAAACTACTGGCCTAGTATATGAATGTGAAACACTTGGCCTGTTTACACGTTCACAAAACAAGTAATGCCTTTTCTGGTCCTAAGTATTGAGAATGAAGGTCTGGGAACCTTTAATGTACAGGATAGTGCATATTTAGGCTTTGAGGGTCATATGATCTCTATTCCATCTACTCAACCTTGTCCTTACAGTGCAAAAGCAGCCATAGCCAATATGTAAAACAAATATAATAAACAAATCAGGGAATGGGCCAGATTTGGCCTGCATGCCATAGTTTGTTGACATTTAGTTTATCTCTCTATTACCATTTTAGTCATTCTTCAACTCCAGAGAGGACTTGAGATCATGTGGGGGGCATTGAGTGAAAAGTGGTTCATCCTAGGGGTGAGCAGTAAGTGAGTGCATTGTCTGTATAGTCTGTTAATGCAATGGACCAAAATTCAGTTTTCTTTTTGTTACCACTATGATGTCATGCACCAGCAATTCTAAATATCTTCAGTGATCAAATACTTCTCCCAGTCCAGAAAAACAGCTCCCCATGTACCCCTTGGTAAGTCATTACTTGAGAGGAGTAACAAACACTCTTGATTAAATCTTGGAAATAAAATGTCAAAAGGTACAAAAACAGTGATTACTCAAAACCCTCTCATTTCTGTCATTAAAATTGCCAGCACTTTGGGAGGAAGAGGCGGGTGGATCACGAGGTCGAGATCGAGACCATCCTGGTCAACATGGTGAAACCCCGTCTCTACTAAAACATCAAAAAATTAGCTGGGCATGGTAGCACGTGCCTGTAATCCCAGCTACTCAGGAGGCTGAGGCAGGAGAATTGCCTGAACCCAGGAGGAGGAGGTTGCGGTGAGCCGAGAACGCGCCATTGCACTCCAGCCTGGGTAACAAGAGACAAACTCCATCTCAAAAAAAAAAAAAAATTGCCATACTGCCCAAAGCAATTTATAGATTCGTGCTATTCCTATCAAAACCAATGACATTTTTCACAGAATTAGAAAAAAAAAAAGCATTCTAAAATTCATACAGAACCAAAAAAGAGCCCAAATGGCTAAAGCAATCCTAAGCAAAAAGAACAAAGCCAGAAGCATCATACTAGCCAACTTTATACTACAAGGCTACAGTAACCAAAACAGCATGATACTGGTACAAAAACAGACACAAATACCAATGAAACAGGTTAGAGAACTCAGAAATAAAACCACACTTACAACCATCTGATCTTCAACAAAGTTGACAAAAACAAGCAATGGGGAAAGAACTCCCTCTTAAATAATTGGTGCTGGGATAACTGGCTAGCCATATGCATATTGAAACTGGACCTTTTCCTTTCACCATGTACAAAAATCAATTCAAGGACTAAGTCAATTTAAATTGATCAAAGACTTAAATGTAAAACGTAAAACTGTAAAAATTTTAGAAGAAAACATAGGGAATACAATTCTGAACATAGGCCCTTGCAAAGAATTTATGACAAACACTCCAAAACAAATTGCCACAAAAGCAAAAATTGACAAATGGGACATAATTAAACTAAAGAGCTTCTGCACAGCAAAATAAACTATCAACAGAGTAAACAGACAAACCACAGAATGGCAGAAAATAGTCTCAAACTATGCATCTGACAAAGGTCTGATATCCAGAACTGACAAGGAACTTAGATAAACAAACAAAAAGCAAAGAGCCTCATTAAAAAATGGGCAATGGATACGAGCAGACACTTCTCAAAAGACGACACATATGTGGCCAAGAAGCATATGAGAAACTGCTCAACATCACTAATCATTCGAAAAGTGCAAATCAAACCTACAATGAGATACCACCTAACACCAGTCAGAGTGGCCATTATTGATAAATCAGAAAATAACAGACGCTAGTGAAGTTGCAGAGAAAAGGGAACACTTATACACTACTAATGGGAATATTAATTAGTTCAGCCCCTGTGGAAAGCATTTTAAAGATTTCTCAATAAACTTAGAACTACCATTAGATCCAGCAATCACATTAGTGGGTATATACCCAAAGGAATATAAATCATTCTACCATAAAGACACATACACATATATGTTCATCACAGCACTTTACACAATAACAAAGACAGGGAATCCACCTAAATGTTCATCAACAGTGGACGAGATCATGTCTGTTGCAGGAACATGGATGGAGCTGGAGGCCATTATCCTAAGTGAATTAATGCAGGAACAGAAAACCAGACACTGCACGTTCTCACTTATAAGTGGTAGCTGAAAATTTAGTACAAATGGACACGAAGAAGCGAACAATAGACAACAGGGCCTATTTGAGGATGGAAGGTGGGAGGAGGGTGAGGATAAAAAAACTATCTATAGGAAACTATGCTTATTACCTGGGTAATAAAATAATCTCTACACCAAACCCTTCAAATATGCAATTTACCCATGTAACAAACCTGCATATGTACCCCTTGACCTTAAAATGAAAGTTGGGAAGTAAAACCAACAAACAAAACCAAAAACCACTTCATTTCTAAAATCCTGAATTTGGTAATTCCTCTGGCCACAGCCACCTTTTCTTTCTCTTTTCCTCTTGTACTCAGTGAACCAATTCTTTACACTAATGCTGTCTTTAATTCCTTGAACCACTTTATTTTAGTTTCCCTCTAGGTCTAGTCCTACGTGAATCAGTTACCCACTAGTTTTTGCAGTTTTTTTGTTAGCATCAAGAAGTCCCTTTGGTCTATTGTTATCTTTACTTTTGTACCTACACTTCACTGCTGGGAAAATACTATAGTATATTTTCTCTGATCTCAGTACTGGGTGGCTGAGTGTTACCAGAAAAAGTAATAAAATTGTGCCAACTGGCTGAACTAGAAATTTTGGACTCTATTATTAGAATACACTTGGATGGAGTTGCTCAGAAATTCTTCTGTTCACCTCCAGTTGACTCTTCCTTATGCTATTCTCTGTGGGAATGATTCCAAAGTCTTTCCAGTCTACACACCAGACACCACCTACCTTGAGAGATGACTCTGCATCTTCCTCTGAGAAGACAGGACATCTGTTACAAATTCTCTAAAGATTCTTCCTTTTTCAAACAACATTTTTCTGTATAACCACTATTCTTTCTTTTATGGAGAAATTGACCTTTCTTTTTAGGACACGCTATTGATTTTATTTACTTCCACAACTAATGCCATTACCCATTACCCATTAACATGACGCATGTTGGAGAATATATTTTCCCTAATTTCCCTCCCTTGATATCCATGTCTAATCACTTGCCAGGTCATATTGGTTTTTATTTGATGCAACTCATATTTAGTTCCTGTAAAACATGGGAAAAACATGGGAGCATGAACATCAACCAAATACTGAGTTTTTCCATTCCCTAAGTTTCTATGCATCCCAACCTATCTAAATGCTGTTATCTCAAAGGCCTTCCAGCCTGCTGCACAGCCTATGAAACACATTTTGAATTTTTTTATCATTTTTTTAAAGCTTTTCATGATCTGGAAAGGACTCACTTTTTTTTTAGCTTCAACCACTTGCTATCATATTTGGTATGTTTTAGAATAATAAGAAATATTCCAGAGCTTCTCTGCTGCTGTACTGGTTCAAGTTTGTTATTCCACCTGTAAAAGTATTTCCCCAACAAACTTGCTTGTTAAAGTTGACTTAGCTCTCAAAACTCAGCCAAACATCATCTTCTCTTTTACCTCATCTCCCTGTCTCTTTAGCTAGCAATTTACAGGTTTGATTTGTACCCGTACAGGGCATTTAAATTCTAACTAGCGTTATAGTTACTTCTCCTTCTCAATAGATCTGTTGACTCTGACAAGGTCTATTGGCTCTGACAAGGCAGGAACTGCATTTGTTAGTATTTTAATCGCATACAATTTCTAGCAGAGTCCTTTGCATATGGCCAATGTTAAATAAGAATATGTTGTATAGAACTGATCAGTGAGGAAGAAATATATTAATTGCATTACATCAGTGGCCACAGAAAACTTTCCTGCTTCCTGATTGTACTACATTACTAAAAACTAAAAATTCATCCACTTCAGTCTAGAAGTTTTTATAGATGAAGAACCTGAGGACCAGATAATTCAAGTGTTCTGACCATATTCACATAGTTAGTGAAGTAATCTGCCCATAGTCACAGAGTTAATGGATTAAGTACTTAAAACTTAAGTCTGCAAAGTTTCTGCCCATGCTTTTTACTTTATCAGGCAGCCTGTCTATGAGTAAGTCGGAGTTTGAATAAAGTTTTTGACCTTGGAGTAATTCAGTGTTATTAATTGTAAAGATATTTTCATTGTAGCTGCATTACCATTAACCACCACGGTATTTGGTTTCTGCATTACTTCAAAGGTTTAGAACTGAACATGCACATCAACCTAGCAAATACATCTTATACATATTTAAGGACAGGTGGAGTCCCAAGATATATTCAAGCTCTGTTCACAATGATTTTCACTCTTAGCCTCATTTTATGGCTTTTAAAAACATAGGCTTTAATAAAACGCACAAGTGCTATTATTTCTCATCTGATTAACAATGTTGTAAAGTAGGAAAACAAATCCTCATTTTTCAGATGAAGAAAATAAGTCTCAGAGATTTTAAGTAATCACTAAATCATACATATAACTATGACTTAAACTATGTCTTTGTGTTTTGTGTTAAAGGGCATTCTACTTTGAGGTAAAGATTTCTGTTTTTTGCCATTATCATTTCTAAATGCAGACTGCCATAATAATACATGTCTTTTTGGGGTTTATATCTAATTCTCATTGCTGAAAATAGTTTTTAAAAGATATGAAATATCAAAATGAGGCAAAGAAAAGTGGTAAAATTTTCCTTGAAAAGATACGTATTAAAAGAATGTGTCTTGTGCTATGATTTATTGATTTGGGAATTTTAAAAGACCTTGGTAGCAATTCTACTTATATGGGGGTAACCAACAACTTACTTTGAATTTTCATTTAGTGCACTCCCAAGTAATGAGCACATGAAGGAAGAAATGACGTAATGAAAGACATAAAAATATAGTGCGCTTACTTTTAAAATCTTCATATATAGCTTTCATTTCAATAGAATGAAAGACAATATCGACAATTATGAGAAGAGCTTATTCCTGTAAAGTTGAAATATGTTTTTACTTTAATGTGTGCCCAATTCTGCACCTTTAAAGTAACATGGAAACTAAGTACTGGATACCCAATTACAGTAGCCATTATAATTATTATAATACAAATAGCTATTACTATAAAAGTAATATTTCATTGCTTATTATGCTTTCTTTCTCTAGACAATGGGTCTATTTCCCAATAAAAGGGCAATAGCTAACAAAGAGCACACACCAAATATGTGAATGAAGGAAAGCATACAATTACATTTTTAAAGAAAATATATACTGTAGACTCCAGATGCTATCTATGATTACAGTGCTTTTAGTGAATTCCCATTAGGTACTCAAAAATAGTTATTTTTACCTGCAAGGTGCCTATATTTTTAAGTCAAGCATGTAGACATAGGCCTTCTAACTTAGTGATGTGACTCCGAGACATAAATGTCTTTTACTTGTATACTTGTATAGATAAACTTTTGTTTTGAAATTTTGGTGAATGGTCATAAAAATTATGTCTGACAGATATCCAACCCCCCAAAATTACAAAATTCAAAAAAAGTTAAATAAATGTCAGCAGCAGATGGAAGTTTAATAGAGCAGCAACTAGCACATATTCTGACTTTATAAAAACAATCAGGAAAAATATCTGAAAAACTTATTAAAAGTAGACTTTAATTCTTCACTAGAATTTCCTTTCTATGTTGCTATAATTGGAATTTTCTAGACATGACAAAATGATGATATTGAATATAGACAAGATAATATGGTGATTTTTTTGTATCCAGTTATACAAAAGATCAAATTATACTAATATTCAACCTTATGGGATAGGGAAAGAGTAAAATGGATATTTTATTATTTAAATACTGGACCATTTAAAGTTATATTAAATTTTAAAGCATAAATCTTAAAACCTGACATCTAAAAATTCAATCAAAATCTATGAATTAGAAATAAGCTTGCTCTTTCTTTTCCCCCTTCTTAAAACAGCCTCACTCTCTTATTCTTTAGCAACAGAAGCAATATTGCTGCTTTACAAATCTTTGGATAATGGATTTCTAAACTGAGCCTGATGATCTGTGTTGAGCTTTTCCTTTCTTGTTCTATCTTTAAAAATACCATACACACAAATTATCTGAGAGAATAAAGCAAAAGGAATTACTATAGTCGAATTTACAGATTTAGATAGATTTCAAGAGGCTATGAAACGTATGTACTTACGTCTCCTGTGTTAAACAAACTGAAGTGTTCCACATCGATGGATTCTAGAAGAAGTTAGGCCTATGATGTTGCTAAAATGATTTTTATAGTGACATTGAGTCATGAGCCAAATGGTGACTGGATAACATGCTAATTTTACTCCTGTAAATGGGACACATGAAATGAGACTCACAGACTTGGAGGAAAGAATGGAGAGAATGTCATCAGCAGGCACTGAAGACTTCTCTTTAATCTGAATAGTATGGTTTATTTTAAGTAAGAAAGAAAGTAAGAAAGATAAAGAAAGTAATTCCCTTTTTTCCACTATTACAAATGCAATTATATAACTTCTCAACTTTGATTTTGTAAAATCATGGGAAGGATGTTTAAAAGCCCCTGAGTAGTTTACTATGTGTTTAGCACTTGGTTTATGTTAGTATATCTTAATTGTTTTGGTACAGATATCCATTACATACTCATAATTATGAAGAACCCCACTTAGCTTTCATTCACCAGGATTAAATCTACCAATATTTAAATATAGGAAATTTAAAAACCTAAAAAAATTAAATAATTATTAATTTAGCTCAAATACTATTAACAAACCCATCAGACTTTATATAAATATCTTCAATGAAAATAAAATATATTCTCCAAAGCCAAAAAAAAAATAGTGACAAGTATGGCATCTATTTACATTTGAAACTCACTGGCTTAATTTTGCAAATGTCTGCTTAATAAAACACATCTCGTTTCTCATATTTGCTACTGCATTCAATCTATCTCAATATGTTGTTTTAGTTGAAGTATATAAGAGAATCTGGCCTCATACAGATATTATTTTTTTAGCTGGAAAATTGAGAAGAATTTTAATAGTCTTTTCAGATAATAGTGGCTTTTTTTCAATGTGGAATCTAAAGTCATATCAATATGTTTCCATACTCTGCCTTTAGAAATTTCCCATTGCCTTTCTTGCACGTTGAAATCGTCTTTTGTCCATGCATTTTTTTTTCTTTCTTTCTCTTTTTTTTTTTTACTCTAAGACATTGGTCATCTGGAAAGTAATGCTACACTGGGTTATGTAAATTTCCCAAATGGTAGAACATTTACTTACACAATATCATATTTGTTAGCAATACCACCTATCTCATCTGAAAGGTCTTTAAGAATTGGGAAACTGACAAGTTCACAGGGGCAGATAATAAGTTTTCCAAAATTGTAATTTTTGTTTGAAAGCTCAGATTTTTTTCATTGGCAACAGATACTGATAGATTTAGCTTTCCTAGAAGTGACAAGCTTACTTCGTTCATTTTCAAGAATGTCCAAGTTTGAACAACTACAGTTTACCTGTCACTTTTTCTTTCAAGTAAAAATGGTGATCCGTGAAAAAAGTGTCTGACTCAGCTCTCAACCTACAGTTGCGCAAGGTGTTTTACTTGTGATAATCACCTGTTTGATACACGGCAAAAGTGCTGAATTTATGAGATGTCCTATTCCATCACATGAATATTAAAAAGATATATTCTCAAGGGTTGAGATTGAAGAAAATAAATTTTTTTATTGCTTCATCAAGTACATCCTGGCACTAAAAAAAATACTAATTGTGTGTGTATAGGGGTGCAGAATACATAGATCCCTAGGAGTGTTTAGTGCCACTGACTTGCTTAGTGCAAAAGTGCCAGCAGTTCCCTGCCCACCCCCACCTTGCTTTTGCATAATTTCTGCAAATGTCAGCCTTCTTTTTTCTCCCCTGCTAATGGCATCATTACTTAGTTTCTCCTCTCAAATTTTTTTAGATCAGACTCAAATACTATTTTCCCCCTACAATGTTTAACAAATCAAAACTTTTTAAAGTTTTTTTGTTTATTATGATAAAAATAACATACAGATTTCTCTTTTTTTTTTCATTTAAACAACATTTATTTTCTCATGGCTCTGGAGGCTAGAATTAAAAGATAAAGATACCTGGGTTGGTTTATGGTGAGACCCCTCTTTCTAGTTTGCAGATGGCCACCTTTTTTCTATGTCCTCGATGGCCTTTTTTCTGTGCTTGTGGAGAGGAAGTCGGTGTCTCTTCCTCTTCTCCGATGGACACCAGTTCTTTCTGATTCGAATCCTACTCCTATGACCTTGTTCAGCCTTAACTACCTTCTTCTTTTTTTTTATTGCACTTTAGGTTTTGGGGTACATGTGAAGAGCATGCAAGATAGTTGCATAGGTACACACATGGCAGTGTGATTTGCTGCCTTCCTCCCCTTCACCTATATCTGGCATTTCTCCCCAAGGTATCTCTCCCCAACTCCCCATCCCCTGCTGTCCCTCCCTTATTCCCCCCAACAGACCTCAGTGTGTAGTGCTCCCCTCCCTGTGTCCATGTGTTCTCATTGTTCAACACCCACCTATGAGTGAGAACATTTGGTATTTCATTTTCTGTTCTTTTGTCACTTTGCTGAGAATGATGGTCTCCAGGTTCATCCACGTCCCTACAAAGGACACAAACTCATCATTTTTGATGTCTGCATAATATTCCATGGTGTATATGTGCCACATTTTTCCTGTCCAGTCTATCCTTGATGGGCATTTGGGTTGGTTCCAGGTCTTTGCTATTGTAAACTGTGCTGCAGTGAACATTTGTGTTCATGTGTCCTTATAGTAAAACGATTTATAATTCTTTGGATATATACCCAGTAATGGGATTGCTAAGTCAAATGGAATTTCTATTTCTAGGTCTTTGAGGAATCGCCACACTGTCTTCCACAATGGTTGAACTAATTTACACTCCCACCAGCAGTGTAAAAGTGTTCCTATTTCTCCACATCCTCTCCAGCATCTGTTGTCTCCAGATTTTTTAATGATCGCCATTCTAACTGGCATGAGATGGTATCTCAATGTGGTTTGGATTTGCATTTCTCTGATGATCAGTGATGATGAGCATTTTTTCATATGTTTGTTGGCCTCATGTATGTCTTCTTTTGTAAAGTGTCTGTTCATATCCTTTGCCCACTTTTGAATGGGCTTGTTTGTTTTTCTCTTGTAAATTTGTTTTAGTTCTTTGTAAATTTTGGATATCGGCCTTTTGTCAGATGGGTAAACTGCAAAAATTTTTTCCCACATTCTAATGACAGTTTCTTTTGCCAAGCAGAAGTGTGGAGTTTGATTAGGTCCCATTTGTCTATTTTGGCTTTTGTTGCCAATGCTTTTGGCGTTTTGGTCATGAAGTCCTTGCCTACTCCTATGCCCTGAATGGTTTTGCGTAGATTTTCTTCTAGGGGTTTTATGGTGTTATGTCTTATGTTTAAGTCTTTAATCCATCTGGAGTTAATTTGAGTGTAAGGTGTCAGGAAGGGGTCCAGTTTCTGCATGGTTAGGAAGAATCAATATCGTGAAAATGGCCATACTTCCAAAAGTAACTTACAGATTCAACGCTATCCCCATCAAGCTACCACTGACCTTCTTCACAGAACTGGAAAAAAACACCTTAAACTTCATGGGGAACTAAAAGAGAGCCCTCATAGCCAAGTCGATTCTAAGCAAAAAGAACACAGTGGGAGGCATCACACTACTGGACTTCAAACTATACTACAAGGTAATCAAAACAGCATGGTACTGGTACCAAAACAGAGATATAGACCAATGGAACAGAACAGAGGCCTCGGAGGCAACACAGCATATCTACAACCACCTGATCTTTGACACACCTGACAAAAACAAGCAATGGGGAAAGGATTTCCTGTTTAATAAATAGTGTTGGGAAACCTGGCTAGCTATGTGCAGATTTCTCATTTGAAAGTGTACAGTTCAGTGGCATTATGTACAATCGAAATATTGTGCAGTCACTACCATCATCCATTTCTGGAGCTTTACCAAGGCAATGAAAACTTTTAGAAAGGTTAATAGTTACAGGTAGGCTGGACTTCATTGATGGTGAGCTAGGATCTGAAATTGAAACAAATCAAAACTTCAAAATGAGAAATCTTTACCTGTAAATGTTTAAAATGTCAGAAACATTATCTTTCTTTAGAAAATATTTTTATGATTTTGGCAGAGAGTGACCTCAAAGCTACCCATAAATCCTTACACTCATTTCTGGTTTACCCCTATACTATCCCTAATAAAAAGTTTATTTATATGCTCTTTAAATTTTATTTATATCTTGCTTTCTTACTCTCCATAGCAAATCTTACCTAATAACTTTGTGGAGATCAAAGTCATCATTCATCTTTAATTCTTTTTCTCTTCTCACATTTAAATCCATCCATCTCCTTATTTAAGAGTCCTTTCGCCTACCATTAATACTTGACAGGTGCTCTTGATTCTATCTTTTCCCCTATTATCATTCCTTCAATTCTGCCTCTTGCTTCTGGAGTCACAATTTTACTTCAGTTATTTCACTAATGCCTTTCAAAATTGCTTACACCTTCCCTGTTATAAAATCTTTTATCTTTTAATTCTGCATTTTTTTTCTTTTTTCTTTTCCTTTCTTTTTGAGACAGATTTCCCTTTTTTGTCCAGGCTGGAGTGCAATGGCACAATCAACCCTGAATGCTCTTTAGACATTAATCTCTTTTTATTTTATTTACTCCCATATAGGAAAAGAGGTAGATACTAATTTTCCCTGCTTCCTCTACACTGCTTTATTTTTAATTTTCCTTGTAATATTACAGATATATATCTGTTAACTTAGGAGAATATATATCTGTAGTGATATAAATCACTACAGATATATATTTTATATATATATATATACTTTTTTTTTTTTTTCTTTTCGAAGCATTCTTCTCCCTTGGCTGCTATAGTTACTGTACTCTTTTGGTTGCTTCATAATCTTCCTGTACTTCTTGCTTTTCCCAATACTTACCTCTTAGAATAAATCTTTATTTTCTTTTTAATGCTCTTTCTGGTAATCCCATTTACCCTATAATCTTAACTACCACCTATAAATTGATGCTACTCAAATCTATAATTTTGGAGGCTGATTTTTTTTAAAGCTTTACTAGAGAATTTCTACTGACTATTAAATTTTACTCCACTATGGATGTCTTTAAAATCTCAAAGTATGTTCAAAATGGGATCTTTTGCTTTCTTCATCTTCATCTCCTATCACAAAACTCTTTGCTCTTTCTATTATTTTGTTTATATTTCCACTATTTTCTCAGGCACAAATGATAGAAATCTCAGAATTGTATTCCATTACTCCCTCTCACTAATTCTTCACATCCAATCATTTATCAAACCTTAGCAGTTAATTCCATCTATTCATTGTCTCTTAAATATTCTTCATTCCATTCTTCTGGCAACAATCTTCATCATCTCTTTCTTGAATGTTGCAATTATAGGCTTAAACTCAACTTATCTAAACCCCTTCTTCTCTAATTTACCCTCTAAAGCATCAGCAGAATTAACTTTTTATAAAACATAAATAGTACTCAAAAATCTTCAGTTGTTCCTAGGAACTCACAAAACATATTTCAAAATTTTTGATGGCCCTTAAGAGTTTGAACTACTTTACTAGCCTCTTTTCCCACAATATCTCTCCTGTTCATAATAAGGTCCAATCACAGCAGCACATGCAATGCTCTTGGTATTCTCCTCCTGGTCTTCTCCACCTGTTCTCTTCTTTCAAGTCCACCCTGGAAGTCACACTCATTCTCCATCTCCAGGTAGAATAAATAATTTTGTGATTGTGTTGATTTAATTCTGTCTTATGTGAGAATTTATTATTTTCATGTTAACTTTCTCTTTATGTTATATTTTCCTAGGGATGTGGGTCTTTGATTTTTGAATCCATTACAACGTATGGCACAGAATTTTGTATTTTATTCTTAAATCCACAAAACATATTGTGTAGATTGTTCTTGATTATCTTACTGAAAATCCTTCTTGTTTAAATAACTCGATTGGGGTCATACAGTTGTTCATAGTAAAACTAGGCTAAGAGAGCATGTTTTCTTATTCTTACCCAGTTCATTTTCCTGTTTAACAAAATATTTTTATAAACTTAAGAAGATAAACTGCAATTATGATGTCTAGCACACTTTTTATATTCACAATTATAACAGAAGATTTTAAAAAATAACAGCAATAGAAAGCATCTAGACTTACTAGTAATCTAACCTATTTTCGCTTTTTTGATGGCTCCCTCTTTTAAGTTTTTGTTTTTATAAAATATAAGTGACTAAGGTAGCAAATTAATGCATGGAATAATTTGTTCTGTCTTCTTGTTAAGGCTTTTTATATCATTTATTTAATATTTCAAAGGGTTTATAAATCATTTATCTGCTAATCTTTGCACTACCCCTGCTGAGACAGTCAATTAGCTGCAGAAGTACTGCTGGTTGGCAAATGACAAGTAATATTACTTGCACATTACAAACGAAGAAATTAAAGCAGCGAGAGGTTAATCTGACCAATGTTTTGCCCAGTCAGTGGTAGTGCTGATGTCAGAAAGGGAACCAGGGCTTAGTCACATCAAAATCACAAAAGCATTAAGGGCCTGGGGTTGGTGGTGTTCCTTGTTATGTAATACTTTCCAAATTATTTTTTGTCTTTTCCTTTACTGGCCCTGTAAGAGTCCAAGGAAGAAAGATACTTTTAAAATCTATAACCTCTCATTAATCTATGACTTTTCCTCCTATGATAAATATTTATATTTTCAAAGGATATTAAAACACTGACATATTTCTCAAAATAACTCATAATAACTTTTTCATCTTTAAAATCACAAAAAGGATCCCATCAAGCTTAGTAATATTTTCTGGTCTGTTCCAAGATATAATAATGACCATGGCAGGGCGCGGCGGCTCACGCCTATAATCCCAACACTTTGGGAGGCCGAGGCGGGCAGATCACAACGTCAAGAGATTGAGATTATCCTGGCCAACATAGTGAAACCTCGTCTCTACTGAAAAAAAATACAAAAATTAGCTGGGCATGGTGACGCACACCTGTAGTCCCAGCTACTCGGGAGGCTGAGGCAGGAGAATTGCTTGAACCCGGGAGGCGGAGGTTGCAGTGAGCCGAGATTGTGCCACTGCACTCCAGATTGGTGCCTGTTGACAGAGCAACACTCTGTCTCAAAGAAAAAAAAAAAAAAAAGACCATAAGAATAACAAAACAGCTACAGTTTAATAGTGTCTTATGAATAGCAGTAACAAAAATAAATATCACGTGTGCCAGATTATATACATTACACTCTGTGTATACGGATTATATAATTTAAATTTCTTAACAACGCTCTCAAAATGGTATTCTCATTATTTAATTTTAAAAGGCCAAATAACAAAAGTTTAGAAATCTTAAGTCGTGAAACTAGCAGGTGATTTAACCATTTACAGTTACCATTTTCCAATATTTGTATTGGGGTATTCCAGACTTACTTCATTTTTTGTTAATGTTTGCCATCAATATTTCTCTTTAAATACGTAAGTAGTTTACATTATGTTTTGAGATATTACTCCATAGGGTGATATTCTATTAACATCTCAACAGAATCTGGGTTTTGAATATTATTATTTACTATGCAGACTATTTATTGATACCACCGTCTTTTTCTTGATTTCTGTATTTGTTCTACAAACACTTCCTATTCCACCTCGCACATATCTGATCTAATTATCCAGGTTATGGTCCTCACATTCAGTTGCCTCACTGTCAGGGCTGTTTTGCCTTGTGATAGAAAAATCACACTCTCTAGGGGCTATGAGTTTGAGAAAGACCTACAAATATATTTGACACCTAAAAAAAGGGTTCCAAAATATTTTTTAATGCAAAATTGAGATTAAAGCATGTTTAATTATTATCAGCACTAATATTACAACTCATGAAATGCATCTTTTTAGTTACATAATAAATTATATTAAATATATGATTTGGGTATGTTTTAATATATTTGATAAAATGTAGTGTGGAGCTTCCAAAAGTGCAATTGCCCAGGATGGCAGAAAGCTTAAAAATGGCCCTGCTCATAATGAACTAGAAGTGACTTCGATTGGCAGGTTGTGGCAGAGATGCTATGCCCTGAGAATAAAAGAACAGGGGTACACTGGAGAATACTGCCTGGTGAAATAGGAGCATCAGAAAGTACTGACTTTTTGAGTGGTAAGCATGAAGGTAGGGGATTCTAGGTTGACAATTTCAGAATTACATTTAGATTTCTACCTTGGATAAATGAGAGGCCAGTGCTGTTTAGTGAAGGCAAAAGGAGCAGCAACATGGAAAGTCTAAGAATGCCACTTTAATATGTCACAATGCTACATTTAAGATAAACTCAGCAATCTTTACTTTCTGAATAAATGAAAATACATTAGTTAAAAGCATACATTTTACACACACATTAATATCTGCCATTCTGCAAGCAAATATTTTCTGTAGTGTCTAAATACTACTCCATTTGAAAACTGCTGAACTACTTCAATATACTTCTTTTCAGCCAAAAAAAAAAAAAACAGTTGCTATGACCATATTTCAACATATTTTAAATCTATGCATAATTGCTGCCAATTTATAATATCTTCTTTTCAGATGCTAATTTCCTATATGGCATTTTTATCCCCTTTAACTGCTGAAAATGTCATCGTTCAGTATGATAATTAATGTTTTTCATTGCTATTACATGTCTGAATGTTGTTAGAATTTCTTGTTAATCTTTTTATTAATGGAATGCTCTTCAGTACAATGTGTAATACTCTTCTCTGACACCGTTATAAATTATTTCAAAGAGTTTCCATACACTTGTTTTCAATAGAATTTTCAAATCTTTCAGGTTACTTTAAGTTAGTAGAATAGGCTTCAGAGAAAAGAAAATGCTGAAGAACAGAAATGTGATTTAAATATAAGTGTAAATAAGAAAGTATAAATTTGGTTAATAAGAAATATACCCATATGTATAAAATATATAATGAATATATCAGTCAATAGACATTTCAAAATGAGATTATCCACTGAACTATTTTAAAATATTAAAAAAAGTGTTCAAATCACTCTATTAACAAAATAAGAAAACATTTATACAGTAACAAGATGAACAATATGTGTATTTATTTTCGCCAAGAGACAAGTTGTTATATGGAAAATCATGGCTAGTTGTATATTATCAAAATTGCTATCAATATTGAGCATCTCTACTACTGACTCTACTAACAGGACTAGAAATTATTATTATTACTCTATTCCATTACCAGGAATATTCAATAAAGTATTTAAAATGGTAAACAGTAATTTTAACAAATAAAAGCCAGTCCCTCTGATGAAGAGATTTCAGTGAACTGAGACATTAAAAGATCTCAACATCTTTTCTTTGACTATAATATAAACTACTTGAAATTTATATTTTTCTAGTTTGCACTCTAAATTTTAGAAAAGAGTTTTATGCACAATTCAAGGTACAAAGTCAATCCTTAAAAAATAAAAATGCTTGAATTCATTACCTTATGGTAAAAATTAGAATTTGTTTCATATTTACATAACTACAAGATTTTTATTTCAGCATAATGCAGTAGTAATGTTTGTTTCTAATTTCTATAATATTTTGTTTCAATCAAACTCATTTGAGTGATAATTAGAGGATCTGGTGCTTATCTTCTAGGCTTTCATCATTGCATGTCACTTCATTAATTCACACCAACTTTTAATATTTTATAACACAACCAAAGATTCTATAAACACACAGAATAAGCACTATCCAAATGACTCAGGATAAAACAGGTTTCAGATGTGAAATTATAGCCATGCTTGGCTATACTTCCATCTAAATGCTTCATCTGAATGGAGGTGTTCAACCCAGCTGCATAGATAAATCACCTGGGGTGACTTTAAAACTTACCAATGGCTGGCCCCACTATCAAATCTGATTATTGTCTATATGATAATCATTTTTCAACTGAGAGCTTTTTTTTATTGGTTGCAAAGCAGAACGAGAGCGCGCACACACACACACAAATTCCCAGTACTTTTAGAAATTATAGAACAGGGTTAATCAAAACTATTGACTTAAAATGCTATTTATCAACACGTTAAAATGCAAATGAGTAGGGTAAAAATGAAAGATAAACTGTTTTACATATTTTTTAAGTCTTATAGAAATCCTTAGGAAATTAATATGAAATGGAGAAACACAAAAATCTTGTTGTTTTCTTTACTCCCTCATCTGTAGCAATGCAAACAACAGAAATCACTCTGGGACTTCAATTAAACCATTGATGCCAGAGGATGCAAATTTCTTTTGTGGAAAATCAGACTTTGGTGATGACCTTGAACAGTAGGACATAGATAACTCCCACAGGCTTAGCGTTCCAATAATGAAACACTAGGCATAAATGGGTTAAGGAAGGCTACAATATATTAGGTCTAGCCAACATTGTCTCTTTCTTCCATCTCCTTCTAAGGTATGACAACTCCAGTCCCCTTGTTGTTTCCTAACTATAATCTCCTCTACTAAAATATGTTATTATACTTATTGTCATACAGTAATTCAACTATAAAACACTGCAAATGCAAGCAGAATCATTTAAAGAAGAAAGGAAAATGCTGTCGCAAATTTTTAACACAGAAATGGAATTTTAAGAGTGAGTTATAAAAAAGTAAAATTGAAAAGTATTTCTTACAGGCAATACTTGCAGGTAATACTATCGTCCCTCTCCCAGAAGCAAGAGGGATGAGGCATAGAAGGAACATGGTGTTGAGGGTAATGAAAATATGCGGTTACTGCAATCTGTTACATACTGCATTCAATTGATTAGAAGATAGGGGTTTCAATGCCATAATTTTCATAGTATTTGCTTGCCATTTGATGTTGGGAAAATATTACTTTCTCTGCTCTTCAGTTTTCATGCCTTCCAAAATAAAGAAATATTTCAATCTTTTCAAGGTTTAAAAGTTGCTGACCTTAGTGTCTGTGTGCCCTTCATAAAGGGCAAGTTTCACAAAATATGGGATTCTTCTAAAAGGCCTTTGAAGTAAGAAAAAAGAACTATATTTAGAAAGCCCATTCAGTGTCCCTGGGTGTTCTCATGTCTTGCTGCTATTTATAACCAGGTATAGGCCAGTAGGACAACAGATTTGCTTTAACTAATAGTTGCCCAGGTTTCTGAGAGTTAAAGAGAAGTTTTTCATTTTTCTAAGTGTGGATTTAAGAAATTGTGGAAAACAGGATTTTTTTGAACTTGGTTGCTGAATTGCCCAGTTGTTACATGGCCTGACGTGGATAATTTAAAAGGCTGCATATCTGTTTGGACATATAGTTGTCACCCTGCTGTTTTATTACAGCCCTCTTAACCAGGGTAAACATGTTCAACTGTTTTGAGTTTGTGAGTGTGAATGTTCCTTATGGTTTGTTTTTCTTATAAATTTCATGCCCATTTACTCCAATTTTGAATGCATGTAGAAATATACAAAATTCTTGAAGAACTTATTTCCATTCTTATGAATCTTGTTAATTGTATTTTAACACAGAGAACTTTACTAATTTTATTTTTATTATTACTCTACATTTGTAGAGTAAAAAATCAAAAGAAAACAAAACACTGATAGAGTATGGCTTTGTGTCCCCACCCAAATAGCATGTTGAATTGTAATCCCATAATCCTTATGTGTTGTGGGAGGGACCCAGAGGGAGGTAACTGAATCAGAGGGGTGGTTTTCCCTATGCTGTTCTCGTGATAGTGAGTTCTCACAAGTCGTGATGGTTTTAAAAGTGTCTGGCATTTCCCCTGCTTGCACTCATTCTCTCTCCTGCCACCCTGTGAAGAGGTGCCTTCCACCATGTTTTTAAGTTTCCTGAGGCTTCCCCAGCAATATGGAACTGTAAGTAAAGTAAACCTCTTTCCTTCATAAATTACCCAGTCTGGGATATGTCCTTATAGCAGCATGAGAATGGACTGATACAAACATCATTAGGAAAAGTTTCCAAAGCCTCAAAAAGAAATGAAGTATTGAGGGAAATACATGGTATTAGCACCACTAGACTAGAAGCTGACTACCATTGTAAACAGCTTTTAACTATACTAGCTGCCTGAAGAAGGATTATCTGACTCACGGAGGACTTGTCTTTTGTTCATAATTTTTTAAATACCATCTTACAGTTACAGAAAAGTTGAAATGACAGTAAAAAGATAGTAAAAATGGCTTATTTCTCAAGCCATTTGAGAGTAAGTTGTCAACACCATGCCCTGTCAACCCCCCAAACACCTTATTACTTCCTACAAACATATCCAAATATAAACCTGAAAATCTGACAACCAACACTGATACATTACTATAGTACTGTCTAAACCTCTGGCTTGGTCAAGTTTTGTGAAGTATCCCAATAATGCCCTTAATAACAAAAGGATTAGTCTAAAATCACATTTCATTGAGTTGGCCTGTCTTAATTTCTTTTATCTGGAAATTTTTCCTGAGTTTCCCTTGAATTTCATAGCCTTGCATGCTTTAAAGATACACACTAGTTATTTTTTAGGATTTAGCTCTTTGTATTTGTCTTATGGTTAGATTCAGAAGATGTGTTCTTCGGCAGGAAAATTACAGCGAAGCTCTATTCTCACCACATTCTATCTACAGACAATTTGGGCAAACTTTTCATTGGTACCCTTATTGGGATACTAATTTTACTCATTAGATTAAAAGGTGCCACACAGTCTTTTCCACTGTAAAGTTATTTATTTCTTTTTTAACATTAATACATTTTGTGGTAAGATACTTTGTGCTTAAGTGAGTATCCTATTTATCACCAAACATAATTTATTCAATTTATTTATATTGATATAAACTCATTGATGATTTTATTAAATTAACTATAACCAGTTTTTATTATTATTTATTTTGAAGCTCAGATTGTTCAAGATTTGCCAAGGGGAAATCTCTTCAATTTGGCTCATATGTCCTTTGACATCTCCCTGTCATTCTTTGATATGTTTCTCACTTCTTGGAACAATATGTTCTAGGATCATCTTATGCTTTCTCTGCTCTGAATCAGCCATTTCTCCAGAGAGCTCTGGTTCCTTCACTAAGTTAATTGTATCCAGACTCCAAGACCTGGACACTAGGTTTGCTCATTGCTATTGGGGAATAGCTGCCCCAGGCCTTTACAATAAACTGAGCTATGGGATTTATGTGTATACAGTAATACACACATACATACATGTGAAAACACATTCATCTACATTTATATAGACACACACACACACAAACCTTACATATATGTTTATTTCTCTATTTGCTATATATATATAAAAAAACCAGCACTTTCATTCCCCCCATTTTCACTCAACACCACAGTTCATTCTAGTTTTTGCCTATATCATACTTTAACTTCCTCCTCAGACAGTGAGAAACACTGAACCTTCATTCTCACTTATTAGATCAAGCTCCCTGTATTTTAACAAATTATTGTTGCTGACGCTATTCTACCCCATACAACATTCTCCCCACCTAGCACAGACTATAACTATCTGTACTGAGTGGCTGCAGTGGCCACTCCTCCATGTAGATGCCCCTCTCCCTCCAATAACTTTCAACACTCACACTAGGCTCCTCTGTGCTGACATCCTCCTTCCACTTCTTGGGCTCTAATAGCCAATGCCCAACCACTGTAACTTTGCAGTCTCCTGTATACCCTCCCTGCCCATGGTGAAAAAGGCTTAAGAGGCTTCATCTAATGATTTTTGGACTAAATTGTTTAAGAAGGGAAGGGACAAGGAAGAGGATGAGGAAAGGAAAGTGGTAAAGAATGGAGAGGATCAATATTTTTTCCTAAACAATATTAGAAGTGGTTCTTCAGGAAGTTATAAAGACAACATGAAGTATCAGCTAAATAATGAGGCCTAGATTACATATTTTTTACATATCTATATCTATATTCTCTATATCTTTATATCTATACCATATGTATGCGTCATTTTACAGCAACAAAATATACGTGACAAAATTTGTAATATTTAGCTAAATATTTTAATACCTTACAATTTAAAAAATTATATAGCACAATTCAATTATTAACAGTTCATTTATATGAATGGATTTGCAAGTCTGTGTGCCAACAGTGCTTGGTACTGCAGTGGTGTTTATTGGATTCTATTCCCCTTTTGCCACTCAGGATTCATATCATCTGCCGATTTTCAATTGCATACTGTTGGTGCGCTGCACCAGCCCATGTTTAGTCTCTTGTATCTAAACAAGTATCCCAGCTTGTTAGTTTTGAAAGAGTTGTCTGTAAACCATATGTAGCAGAATAACCTGAAGACCTTGTCAAAAGCCAAGTCCCCAGGCCATCTCGATTTCCTGTTCACAATTTTTATGGGTGGAAATGGTTGTCTGGAACTCACCTCAGGTGATTCTCATGGATTACATATTGAAGCTATCTTGTAACTCACACGTCTATAATTCCTCAGAATTCTCTGTTTAAAATACACACCTTTGCTCTATCATTTTTCATTTCTTATTTAATAAACTTGCTCATTGATAAATGTATGAATAGCCTCCACAGCAAAATGTATCTATCCTTTTCAAAATGTCTCTCACCAAATGTCTTCGTAAAATGAAATGCAGCAATTTTCTGAGGTCTTATATTGAGGTATCTTACGGGTCTTCCAGGTTCATAAAATAATAAGTGCAAAGTTCCTGATGCTGGAAACATCTTTCGTATAAAAACATCCTAGAGGCAAGTGTGTGAGGAGGAAAGTGGTAAATCAGTTTGGACAGTAAGGCAGAAGGAACTGTGACTAAGGCCATGTAGGCCAAAGATGGCAGTTTAATTTTTATTTTAAAAGTGATGAGAGATAGGGTTTTGGACAGTAATGGTTCCTGGTTTAAATTTCTTTGGAAGATTATTTTGATTATTCTACTGTTTATAAACTAGAAGGACTGTGTCAAGAGGGGAAGGAGGAAGATCCTCTAAGAGACTGCTTGTTGCAGTAGGTGAGGCAAACAATGATGACTAGGGTGAAGATGGTGAGAGGGATTCAGGATAGCTTTTAAAGTTAGAGGTGGAAAGAGTTTCTTATGGACTAGATGTAGAAATTTTGGAAAAGTGAAAGTTTAAAAATGAACCCAAACCTTTTGGCTTGAGCAAATGAATGAGTTGCAGAGATGGAAAAAACTGGAGTGAAAGTGACAGAAAAAACTAAAATATTTCATTGTATTTGCTAGTTTGAAGTATCTATGATGTATAAAGTGGAGATATTTAGTAGGAAATGAGAATTATGAGTTTCAAGCTTGGGTTAGTGGTGAAGGCTAAAGGTGTGAATTTGGGAGTCAGAGTCATATGCCTGTTGAAGCAGTGAGGTTAAAATAAATCTCATGCACATAGACAGAAAACTGTAGAGGGCCAGGAATGAGTTTTAGAGCACTCTAACAATAAACACTAAGAGATGGAGGCATCACAAAGGAGACCAGGAGGAAATGTGAAGTGAGAAAGGAAGAAAACCAGAAGAGTATGGTGTTCTAAAAGCCAATCAAACAAAACATCAGTGTTGGAAATTATGAGAGCTTATTTTCCGAAGTTTGTTGTATTGATAACTTAAAACTTGATATTCTAAAGAGATCTTTTAGCAAACAGAACAAAGAATGTGTTTTCCATTAAACTGATTGACTGTTACAGCATAGGGATGGGAAATGTGAAAAAGATATCAAGAATTTAGGTAGAACATGATTTTAAACAAGTGTTCATTTATGATACAAGTACACAATATAAGACATAATATTTTGTCTTTCTATCAACTGCAGCTACAGGATGCCATAAGTGAAGATGAATGATTATAGTTTAATATCAAATTCAGGGGAAATGGGGAAAATATTTGAGTTTTCATAATTTTAAAATATTTTAAAAACCTTTATAGTCTTGAGACTTGTCAAAAGTGAAGCAGAATTTTACAAATGATCATAACAATTTTAGAATCAGAATAAAGTTTACATATAAAATGACTTACTTGAATTCACATGATTCATTTTCGTGGGTAAAGACTAAGACTTGGGTTTTCTGATTACTGAGTATTATTTCTTACTTTAGCATACTGTCTTGAATATCTTCAATCATCATAAGATGACTAAAAAGAGGCTTATCAGTGATATCTTACATTTTAAAATAAAATTCTAAATAATTAGAGCTAGGAGAAATAAGGCTCATGAGGATTAAATTGTAAGAAGATCTTATAAGAGGGGGAAAAAGTAAGATGCATTTTGACATGTAAAGATAGGAGATTTTAGGAAAAAGCAATCAAGATTTTATTTATACATGTTTATATTAGTTTAATAAAACAAATATTGATATCTTGTGAAAAAGATATCACAATACAAACATCACAGGACTAGCATATAATTTTGAATATGAAGACTGATAAAGATTAACATCCATTACACTAAAGACCAGATAAGATAAGATCTTCATTCTATTACAGCATATCAGGAATAAGGATACCTCCTGATACTTTGGTATGTACCATTTTGGGATAATGAACTTTACTACAAAGTGAACATTTATGTCAAGAAGTAGTTTAGTATATAATTGTAGTCATATATAAATACGACTCATTAAATTTAGGTATGCCATGAAAACTATGCTAGGTTACTTTGAAAAGTTAGAAATGACCAGGTTAACTAACCTTTCTTTTCTTTTTTCTTTTTTAATTTTGGTTCACTTTTTAAACTTTTATTTTAGGTTCAGTGGTACATGTGCAGGTTGTTATATAGGTAAACTCATGTCACAAGGGTTTGTTTCACAGACTATTTTGCCACCCAGGTACTAAGCCTAGTACTCAAGAGTTATTTTTTCTGCTCCTCTCCCTTATCCTACCCTCCACGCTCAAATGTCTGTGGCTCCCTTGTTTGTGTTCATGAGTTCTCATCATTTAGCTCCCACCTAAAAGTAAGAAAATATGGTATTTGGTTTTTCCTCTTGAATTAGTTTGCTAAGGATGATGGCCCCCAGCTTCATCCATGTTCCCACAAAAGACATGATCTCATTCTTTTTGATGGCTGCATAATACATAGTATTCCACTGTGTATATGTACAGTATTTTCTTTATTCAGTCTGTCATTGATGGGCATTTAGGTTGATTCCATGTCTTTGCTATTGTGAATGGTGCTGCAATGAATATTTATATGCATGTGTCTTTATAATAGAATGATTTATATTCCTTTAGGTACATAACCAGTAATGTGATTGTGGGGTCTAATGGTAATTAACTTTTCTTTTTAATGCCAGAATAACTGTTACATGAAATATTTCACTATGCCACTGTCAAAGACAAAATCTTGTGACTAACGGGTCCATTGTCTAACCATCTAAAGCTGCACATTCACTCATTAGTCACTTGTGGCTTTTGAATCCTTAAAATGTAGGCTAGTTTGACCCAGGGGCTGAAATTTTTATTTTATTTAATTTACATTTATTTTTTCAAAGAAACATGTGGCTAATGGCTACAGTGTTAGACAGCACTGAGAACACACCCATTATCACAGAAATGTCTATGGAACAGAGCTGACCTACAACATTTAAAAAACTTTGTGCATTCTTCTTTGTTAACAAAATTGAATCTTATTAACAGGTAAAATTAGCAAGATGGTAGATATAAGCTCAAGCTCCAAAAAACTATTTAATTTGATTGTACTTAAATAACAATGAGAAATAAGTATGGAAAAAGTAAATAGAAACTGAACCCAAGATATTCTTCAGAATTTTCCAGAATAGGAAACATATTGACTGTTAAACAGATGAAAAGATTTTCAATCAACTGATAACTAGAGAAATGCAAACTGAAACTATTATAGACTGAATTGTGTCCCCAGAAATTCATGATGTTAAAGTCTCATTCCTCAGTGTGACTGCATTTGGAGATAAGCCCTTTAACGAAGTAATTTAGGTTAAACAAAGTCTTAAGCATAAAACCCTAATCCAATATAACTGGATTCCTTAGAAGAAGAATAAGAGACTTCGGGGATGCGTGCACACAGGGAAAAAGCCATGCGATGACATAGCAGGAAGGCAGTAGTCTCCAAGTAAAGGAGAGCGGCCTCAGGAGAAACTAAACCTGACTACATCTTTCTGGACTTCTAACTTCCAGAACTGTGTAAAAATAAAGTTCTGTTATTGAAGCGGTAGACTCTGTAGTAGTATTTTGTTATGGCAGCCCTAGCAAACTAGCACAAAGGCCACTTGAGGTTTTATACTAACTAGATTGGCTGATCTAATTGGCGAGGCTGTAGAGTCATAGGACTGCAACTTGATTCATTAACTTTGAAAAACATTTTGGCATTATCTTTTAAAGCTGAATATTCAAATTTCCAATGATCCAGCAGTTCTAATCTTAGTTACACATGTTAAGATACATCTTACATGTGTGTAACAGGAGATATGAAAATACATGCTAATAAAATATTGTTAATAACAGATCCATAGATCCAAAACAATTCAGATAGCATCAACAAGACAATATATACATTTTTTTATATCTATACATCATAGTATCATACAGTAGAAACAATGAATAAACACTAACTAAAACAAAATAGATGTACCTTAGAAACATAATCATGTTGAGTGAGAAAAAGCAAACATAGTTACATAAAGTATGATGCCAATTGTATAAAACACAAAAAAACATACATAATGAAAAATACAGAAAAATGAAGTGATTGCTAATATAAAACTAAGAGCAGAGTTACACTTTTCAATGCCAGAAAAAAAGAACCAGAGAAAAGCTCAAAGGAAGATTCAGCAATGTTGATTCTAGTTCTTAGATTTGGTGGTGTGTTTGACATATGGGAGAGTATGTGTGAGTGTTTTGGTTTTCTGGTAACTGGATTATGCTAAATTTTACATTACCTTCTTCAATGGAATGAATTTTGTTCTCTCTTGGAAATGAAGGAGATAGCAACAACAGAATGCAGAGACATAGCTGCTGCAGCTGTACTGCCCATGGAAAAGTATAAATAGCAATATAGCAGCTAGTGATTCTGAAATTGCCCTTAACTGTGTCATTATAAAAATGCTCTAACAAATATGTTTTATAGTATGGTAACTATAGCAAATAACAATATATTGTATATTTCAAGATAGCCAGAAGATTTTAAATGTTATCCCCACAAAGAAATAATAAATGCTTAAAATGATGGATATGCCAATTACCCTGATTTGATCATTATACAATGTATATATGCATTGAAACATCACACTATACCCCATATATGTACAATTACTGTATTTGTTATAAATTTGAAAAAAAGAGAAAAGTTTACAAGTAAATAGTTAAGAAATTCATCTGATGGATTTTCTCCCCATGCCCAAATCACTGAATAGTAAGTCTAATGAAGGTACTGTGCCTAAATGTAAAGGATAATATGTAAATTACTTTAAAAATCAGTCTCAGCTTTTACGTCATGAATATTTCTGTCATAGACCCGAAAAATTGTCAGCTACATCAGCAGTCTCAGATTCAAGCTTTTGCATCATGAATATTTCTGTCATAGACCCTGGCAAATATGTGTTCTGTGTTAGTCTTATAATTGTCCTTAGAATCATGGAGGCCTAATCATTCCTTCAAAAAATTTTATGGCTCATATTTCATGTGTTAGTTATGGTAATGGGTTCGAAGACTACAGAAGCCAACACACAACGCAATATAAGAACAAACTTTTTTCCTTCATTCATCCATTATTCAACATGTGTCTTCATTTTGGGTATTGACAAGGAATCAAGTGCTGTGCTAAATGTATATATTAATAAGTGCATATTAATATAACTGCTAATGAGAAGACTAGCCACTGCTTATGATGTTACTATTGTCTTTCTCTTTTCTTGCCATAAAATGGGATGTCCCTTTGCCCCAGGTTTTGCTCTCAAATTGCAAATGAAAAGAAAATTCTCAGTGGATGCTGACCTGCATAGATAAATGAGAACAGAGCTCCTCTTTCACACGTCCCATTCACCTCCCTTCCAGCTCTCCATATGCACTCACTTTGACTGTGCCAAGACCAAGACTGGAAGTGCCCCATAGGAACCAAACCAACTTCCTCACATCATTCATTAGGACTATTCCTCTTGACCTTCATAGAGGGTCATAGAGAGAACCTATGAAAATAATTTTTCTTAAAAGAAAATACTGAAAGAGTTAATCTGCTGCTTCACAGGTCTAACCTCCTGGGATTAAACCACAAGCATGGAGATCACTAAGTGTACTTAGTAATAACAAGCTAAAAATAGAAAAAAGCATGGTGCTGTTATTGTATGAGTTTCCCTCCAAGGTTTTGTCTGATAAACATCACTACCTCCAAGGGGACTGTAAACAGGTTTTTTGTAGGGTAGGTTAGATACCTGTTTTTTTCAGACAGTCATGCTGTAACCAGTTCTCAGCACACTTATTTTAAGATAATTAAATATTTAAGATTTAGTGTACCTACCTGATTGGAAACCTTCTTGTCTTTAATTCATTGACTATACTTGATCTCTTTTTTCTTGGAGATGACCTACAGATTTCTATCAGAAATCGCTTCTGTGGGGAAACCAGCGCTTCTCAGAAAGTCAGGAAACTGAAATGGAAAGAGTAGGAGAAAGGGAAATTAGCTGTACATATAAGTTTCACTTTTTAAAATTTTTAAAGAAATGTTCAAGCATCTATCTTTTGAACAGTATCATAACTGCAGGAAATTTCGTGATTTACAAGTATGAATTCTCAAAAGACAAACACATGATGTGAGTATAGGTTGCATTTTGGGATTTCAAGTCAAGCAGTCTTCAAAAAAGGCCTGGTTAGCCTTCGTTGAGAGAGAGAGAGAGAGAGAGAGAGAGAGAGAGAGTAGCTTTTTTGTGATGGGGTGGTGGGGAAAGAATAAATCTGTTGACTACTAGTCAGTGATTGAGAGGCCAATAAAGGCAAGTTTTCTGTCTTTTTCTTTAATTTCACTTCCATTCTTCATCTAGATTTCTCTTCTGTCTTCACTTAAGATCTTCAGAAAATTAATTTGACTAAATTATTAATAAAATAAACACCAGAATTTATTGAAGGATATTTTACAGAGACTTTTAATGTCTTTTCAAGCATTGTCACACACAAAAGGATTAGAGTATGTGTGTATAGCTTTTCTTGTGATGAGATGGTGGGAGAAAATAAACCTGCTGACTAGTACTCAGTGATTTAGAAAGATGGACAGATTTAGAAAGATGGATATTAGAGTAAAGTGAAGCAAATTATGCAATAAAATTCCAACACTGTGATTCCGAAACAAATCATAGCAGACTTCCGGGTGACTAAGGGGTAGCCTTCTCATATTATAGTCACACCTGGTATAGACCATCTGTCCACAATTTGTATACCATCATTAATCATTCATGGAAAACAAATGACCTGATCTCTCTTTCCATCCACTTCTTGACTATTCTCAAATACATTTTTTCTATGTTTAACATCATACCTTTTTCCATCTATTTGAAAACAGGGATATAGGAGGAGTGACACACAATAAGCCAGACCTCCACAACTGTACAGTGATGGCCCTAAAGAAACATTGGCCTATTAGGAAACTAGAAGTGGTTTGGGATTGTCTTTGACTGATTTCCCTCAGAAGCAGAGCCTGAGAGAAGAATTTGAATTCAAACTATTCTTGGGCGGTGATCAAGGAAACTCGGGAGCAGAATGGGTACTGAGAATAGAGGCATGGAAGAAAGCCAAGGGTGGTACAGCACTGAACAGGTTACTCTTGAGGAAAACTGTTACAAGTTCCTCAGAGAAGTCCTGTGAAGCACTGCAGAACATTCCCTAGAGTTATCCCTACCAGTGGGTGAGAAAGCTGAAGTGTTTATATTCCAAATCCCCTCTGTCATGGATTGAAAGTTTCAACCAGATACATTATCTCCTGCACACTTCTGGCCTTCCCTATGGAGATATTTGCAGATGATGGCACAATTCTATGAATAAGCACTGGAATGCCAAGTACTAGGGAGATATAGGTGGGCCTCTGACCACATCGCATACAGTGGCAGGGGGGTATCAAAGGTTATCTTGTAAATCCAAATCGATAAACTTTGGTTGACAGTTTTCTTTTAAGGTAATTAAGTACTAATGCACTGATAACAATTTCCTCTATGAAATCAAATCAAAGATCCTAAGTTAATCTCCTGGAAACCTGTTAGTATCTTTGATACAGTCCTAGTTAAAAAAAAAAAAAAAAAGGAATAATTAAGATTTCAAGTTGACTATTCACTCACACATTTAATGCTCACTGAACACCTAATGTATGCTAAGGATTAAGCCAGACATCAGTTTAACTGTTATTAAAATCATTATCTTACCATCAAGAATTTACTTTTTTGGGGCATCCACATAGCACAAATTATTACATAGTGCTATGGAAGAGAGAGCAGGGTCTTAATTCATTCTGTGAACCAATAATAAGTGAGGAATATTAGCAGGTCTTTCTACAGAAGCCAATACTGGAGATTGATATGTAATGTTTAGGAGAGGTAAATTTTTGAGTCAAAGAGAAGACAAATTCACAGTAGAAACAAAAAGAATGGTTAAGGAGCAGAAAAGAAAGAAATGCCATATACAACTGGTATAGTGTTTAGATGGGTGTAAAAAAAGAAGACAACAGAGACCGCGGTAGCAGCCAGATAAAGAATGGTTTGTGTATGCATGATAAAAATGTGGAATTTACTTCTAAGGAAGATGGAAGACACTCAGTGATTTTAACAGAAAAGTTCAAGTTAGAAAGAGAAGAAGATAGAAAGGTTTATTTGCATGACATGATCAGATGTTGTTTGTTTTAGAAAAGTCCCTTTGTAAATATTGGGACTTGATTGTTGGAGAAGGGTAGTTGCAATCCTAGACACAAAAAGATTAGTTAATAGTCCATTAATATAAGCCAAAGAAGAAACTGGATATGAGGTTCATGTTTGGCAGTTCCTTGCTTTCAGTACTTGAGGAATGTTATGCCAATACTTCTGACATCCATAGTTTCAGATCTGAAATCTGCTGTCATTTGAATTGGTGTTTTTCTATAAGTAATGCATTGCTTCTCTCTGTCTGCTTTACAGACTTTTTTCCTTTCTCTTTATTTTTCAGAAGTTCAATTATGATGTACCTTGACATGGATATCTTTGTGTTTACCCTAATTGAGGTTTGCTTAGGTTATTGAATCTGTATGATTAGGTCTTTTACCAGTTTGGGGAACTGTTCTGTCATTTCTTCAAATAATTTTTCCATCTCACTGGCTCTCTGTTTTCATTCTGGGATTTTGATGACATGGATGTCAGCTTTTTATTTTTTGTTTCAAAGGTTCCTGAGATCCTGCCCACTTCTCCACTATGCCTATTTTTCCCTTTGTTTTTCAGATTTGATAAATTCTGTTGATCTGTTCTTGAGATCACTGAGCCTATGCTTTGTCATCTCCACTCTACTCTGGATCCTGCCCAACAAAGGTGTTTATTTTGGTTATTATATTTTTCAGCTCTGTAATTTTCACTTGGTTTTGTTTTATAACATTTATTTTGTTGCTTACACTTTCTATTTTTCTTTTATTTCAAAAAATACATAATTACTTTTTGAAACATTTATGTGATATATTTAAAATCCTTGTCAGATAATTTCAACAACTGAGTTATCTCAGTGTTGGTGTGTGCTGACTAATTTTTTTTTTTCATTTATTTTGTGATTTCCTGGTTCTCGGTATGATGAGTAGTTTTCAATCGAATTGTGAATATTATAAGTGTTATATGACTCTGGATCTTATTTTATCTTATTATTATTTTTAGCAGGAAGTTCCCCTATATTGGGGTGTAGCATGAGGGCTTTAAGGGTGGGAATGTACAGGTTCCTCTGGGCCTGGCTGGCACCACTCTGGCATCAGAGGGATGCTGACTCACATGGCCCTACTGCAGACAAATGAGGTAGAAGTTTAGCTCCTTCTTTGGCCTTGCTGACACCTTCCCAAGGAGAGTAGGACCATTCATATCATGTTGTTGCCTTCAAATGGGAATGGAGGCTCAGTACTCTAACAGGCCCCCTGAACTGGTGAGAGGAAAACGAAGTGTCTACTCTCTTTCTTCACACTACCTTATTCTATCCTATTGGTGTTAGGTGTGTGCAGATGCTCAATTCCTCACTGGTGTCCCTGCCCCCAGGTTTTGAAGGAAAGTGTAATGCCTCCTGCCCCCAGTCAGCAATATCCTGTTGCTGATGTCAATAGAGGTGGAGGCTAAGCTCCCCACTGGACCTCATGGCTGTGTACAGGGAGTCCATTTGTAATTAGCTCTGTCTGGCATGATCTCTTTAAGTCTCCTTCTTGATGGGTAGGTTGGAGGCTCAGCTCTCCATTGAACCACACTGCAACAACTCTGGTGCAGGAACCAGAGTGCTACCTGCTTGTGAAGGGCAGGAGTTGGGTGGTATGCATGAGCCACTTCTTACCTGGTCCCTCTGAAACAAAAGTCATGGGTCATCAGTGTAACTTTGACCTGTGGTTTCATTAGTGTTTGGCTGGAGAGGGATGTATACTGTCAGAAAGGTTTTCTTTTGTTAGAAATCTCTTTTCTTATACTTTGACTAAGAAGCACCGAGTTTTCTTGAAGCTTTTTTTTTGTCTGTGTCTATTGGTGGTTATGGACTGGAGGTTCCTGTCGTGCCCTGTCTGAGCTACGCGGGAGGCAATAAGAAAGCATAGGGAACTCATTGCCATGTCATTTCTTAAGTCCCAAGATAAGTCTGCCTTCCAGTTTTCACTGTTCATGCTTATGTATTGTATTCAATTCAGGGTTTTGGTGGTAAGAGACCTGGGAGAAATGCAGCTACTCCATCTTATCAGAACCAGAATTATGGAGGTCTATTGATGTTAAAAAGTACTGTTGGCTATAAATTGAAGTTTGACAATATACACCATGCCCTTTAGGAATTATTCAGCTAGATAAATGGCTTCCCAAGGGTTAGCAAAGTTATTACAATTTGATTTTCATACTTACAGAAGTCAAGTGTTCTACTGAAGGTGAAATTTATAGATAAGGAAGGCTAGACCATTCATGAGACCATTCATCTACTAAGATGAGAGCTGGAGACACTAATATAAAACTCATGCTTAGCTTAATGTACATATGCATAGCAACATACAGAAAAAGTTATAGATATGTGTATACATATTGCTAGTATACATACACATATATCTTCACTCAGTCAGCTAAGACAACCTAGAAAAAGAGACACCGCAGTAGCCATGACCACACACAGCTCCCAGATCTCGGTGCTAATACCACTCCCTAATAAAGTAAACTAGAGCTTCCTGGAGAAAGGACAAATTCCAGAACCAGGGAAAGAAATATAAAAGATGCAACTAGACAATCCTGTAGTGTCAGAAAATAAGGAAGTGATTTTTAAAAACCCACATTGATTGTGTCATGTCAAAGAAGCCCGGGAACCAGAAGCCAGGGAACCACTGAAGGAGTTTTGAGACATTGATCAGCACCTGCGAGGGTCTGTCCTGCCATAATGGTTAGGATGGAAGAATTTGAGCAACAAAATAAAGTGGTATATAACCCCAAGTATAAAATAATTTTCCACACATTCTTACTGGTATAAACAAGTGATTAAATAAATAAATGGCTGGGGGAACCTTTTCACAAGATGGCGCCAAAAGTGAAGAAGGAAGCTCCTGCCCCTCCTAAAGCCAAAGCCAAAGTGAAGGCTTTTTTTTTAATGGAAAGCTTCACGAATTTGCGTGTCATCCTTGTGCAGGGGCCATGCTAATCTTCTCTGTATCGTTCTAGTTTTAGCTTATGTGCTGCTGAAGCGAGCACAAAGCGAAGGCTTTAAAGACCAAGAAGGCAGTGTTGAAAGGTGTCCACAGCCACAAAAAAAGAGAAGATCTGCATGTCACCCTCCTTCCAGAGGCCCAAGACACTGTGACTCCAGAGGCAGCCCAAATATCCTTGGAAAAGCGCCTCCAGGAGAAACAAATCTGACCACTATGCTGTCATCAAGTTTCCGCTGACCACTGAGTCCACCCTGAAGAAGACAGAAGACAACAACACACTTGTGTTCATTGTGGATGTTAAGGCCAACAAGCACCAGATCAAACAGGCTGCAAAGAAGCTCTGTGACATTGATGTGGCCAAGGTCAACACCCTGATTCAGCCTGATGGAGAGAAGAAGGCATGTGTTCGACTGGCTCCTGATTACAATGCTTTGGATGTTGCCAACAAAATTGGGATCATCTAAACTGAGTCCAGCTGGCTAATTCTAAATATATGTATATCTTTTCACCACACACACACAAAAAGTAAAATAAATAAATAAATGGCTGAGGGATAGACAAGTCTCCAGTGTAAAAAAACTTCCAAATAGCTTATGTAATTATTCTACTCTAAGGATGGGGAGTGTAACTCCCTGCTTCTTATTGTTGGCTGAGCGTTGTGACTTCCTTCTAGAGTATAATACAGAAGGAGAAAAAAAGAGAAACATTACAGTGAAGAAACCTGACAAGCACTACGTCAGCCAGGTCAAGATTGACATCAGTAGTCATAAGTCCTTTGACAAAATTGCCCTTTACCTCTGTAGTCTTCTTCCTTAAAACGCACACCCCCAATCTTGAGAAAAGCATCAGGCACATTTTAGCAGTGGGGCATCGTACAAGTACCTGACCAGTATTATCCAAAATTGTCAAGTTCTTCAAAAATAAATAAAGCATGAGAAATTGTCACAACTAAGAGGATCCTAAGAAAACATGACAACTAAATGTAACTCAGTATCCTGATGGAATCCTGGGACACAAACATGACACAATAAGGTAAAAGTCCAGGAACCATGACAAAAATATGAACTTCAGTTAGTGACGATATATCAATATTTGTTCATTAATTGAAACAAATATAACATAAGTTGTTAATAATAGAGAAAATGGGTATAGTATGTAGGGGAAATCTCTATACTGTACTTTCAAAATTTCTGAATAATTAAAACTGTTAAAATATAAAGTCTATTTAAAAAGTCAAGTGTTTTCTTGTTTTATGATTATGTTTCTACATTCCCCAATAAATATTTGAGTTTGCTTTACCTCACTGATATTGATGTTGAAGAAACAAACTAACTCTAAAATGGTTGGTAATTCCAATTTAATAAGTAGTAATTCTTGGTAATATGTTTTTGGAAGAACTCACTGAATAAATCAAAGCAAACTGTCTTTAAATGCTAAATTTTTTTCAGTGTTTAATTCTCTTTAAGATTAATGTTTGCCATGGGCATTATTCCACTTCAGAGGGCAGCAATTATCATAAACATTGGTTGTAGGCAATGTCTAACATACAGTGAAATATTAATGCAAGATGCTGTAATAACTTTAGCTAAAGTATTTTATGTTTTCAAAATGTATTGTTATTTCAGTCTATGCAGCCTTTTCAAAATACATTTTCTAACCACCTTATCCAAACCAGAAAACTCACAAGGAAATAATACTATAGGATAGCATGCTCATCAGTTTGAAATGGAGGCTCACTTTGCTGGCATGCCTGGTTGCTAATGATACTGGCATACGTATTACTTTTATAAATCCCTTCCTTGGCAAAATCTGGTCTCCACGGGGGATATCTTTGACACAGCAGGTACCTAGAAGCTATATAACATATGGCTTTGTAGCTATATTTATGAAACATTTTACACAGAAGTACAATATAATGTAGAAAATTGTTCTCTTTGCCTTCTGCTACTCAGAAATCACTCACCATCTTACTTTTTATTAGCCAACTAAGACATGTTTCATAAATTAGACTATTTTTTTTAGCTCAACATTCTATCTTAATATGACTAATTCCATATGATTTTTGTTGGTGCCAAATATGTAAATCAACAGGAAATTTTGTGCTTAACTCTTAAAAATAATTAATATAACTTACTCAATACATATTTACACTTTTCCTTTGTGTTTTTCAAAACAGAGCACCTCTTCTAAGTTGGGCTTTGAGCACATAAGTGAGTTGATCATTTTTTCCCACAGTTTTCTCATCTCTTCTACCCTATCAATTTGTTCTACTTTCTCAAAAATAATTTAATAATTAACAAATTAAATCGTTATTGAACACCAATGTAAGGCAAACGCAAAAGGCAGAAAACTAATCTGTTGTTGTTGTTTTTTTGTGTGGTTTTTTTTTTTTTGAGTAATGAGCTCAATTCAAATCTCTGCAGATAACAGGTGTTACTCTATGTAGTGGAAATTGTATTTCCTTATGGGAACTCACACAGTCAGGAAATGAAGACCTAAATAATAACCAAAAAGTGGTAACAGCACTAACTATGTAATGAGTGCCTGCTTTGTACCTGGCTATGTAAAAGAAACTATAAACATTATACTGGCAATCCTCAAAAAAAAAAAAAAAAAAAAAAAAAAAACCTAATCACTTTAGGGTGTGTGAGTATGTATAAGAGAAAGAGGGAGAGAGAAACTTTAATAAAAGACTTCTGAGAAATAGCAAGAGCACTGCCAGGTATCCATTAATCAATAATTTAGGAGCTTCTAACTATGCAAATAATAGTTCTCATATGGGTGAATATTGAGGATCTTTCAGGTTTAGACTAAGAAATCAAAAGGCTTCCAGAAGTTGAGTCCAAATTTTACACTTACATAAAATCCTTATAATAGAAGACCAAATTATAATTCAATAACTGAAGAGTTCTCAAAATAGTGGATATGTTCTTACCAGCATGGCTTCATTATGTGGATAAGAGACAAGAAATTGGCAAATGTACCTGAAGATTCATTGCAGTTGCTGTGAAGGGCAAGATAAGTGAATAAAAATGAAAATAATGAAAAATAATGACTAGAATTTTAGGCAGTTTGCTTAATCTCTATTTCAGGAAAAATACAGAAAAAAAGAAAGAAAAAGAAAAAAAATCTTGAAAATTTTCTAAAAACACTTTTAAGTGCATATTTCTTCTTTTTCTACCAAATAATGTGGAAGTATGAACTGTTACAGAAGTCTAATCTTCTCTGATAAAATAATTATTTTTTTGTAAATGTTAGATATAATAATCAGAAAGTCTTTAAAAAGGGGCCAAAAAAACTCCTTTAACACTCCTCTTAAAGAGCAAAATTATAAAAAAAAAAATACTAAAAAATTTTGAAATAAAAGTAAAAATTCCCATTACTGTTGCAGAGCTTTTAAACTTTTATTTTTGTTTAATTTTGAATAAATATTTATGTTTACATAGTTGTCACAAGGCAGACAAATTTGAAATCAGCTCTCTTCATTAAGCATTATTCTATTTTGCTGCATAGTCTCATAATTGTAATTTTAATGACTGTGTAATTTTCTACTAATTGGATATAATTTGCTTTAGTAAATCATTTTGTCAGTGTTGAAATTAAAGGTGTTTCCATTTTTTTGTTACTACACATGACAGGACAACGAACACCTTTATATAATGATTTTCTAAATATAAATGATTTGAGTGAATTTCCAGAATTAAAATTGATGGATAAAAAGCTATGATCACTTTTATCTTACTAGACATTGCCAAATTACTTTTCAAGTTACGGAACCAAATTAGATGAAGAACTTTACCAAAATAAGACACTATAAAATGTGCTTACTGATTTTGATAAATTAATAAACTGGACCCTCTTGTTCCCTTTCTTCAAATGTTTTGTCAACTATTGAAGTTGAACATCAGATATATGTTCAAAATACGAATTGTATTTCCTCTTAATTATCTTCTCTCACTCTTTTCTGCCTCTTCATAACTTATTCCTAGGTAGCTGGAGAAAAATCACGTGACAGGGCACAATTGTATTCCAATAAATTTATGAACATCAACCTCACATGGGCTTTCAAGACAGGGAATATTGCTCTGACTAACCAGCAAGTTCTTTCTCATTCTACTTAAGGGCTATTCTTCTTCTTCTTCTTTTTTTTTTTTTAAATAAGCCTTCCCCACTCTCGTCAAAATTCCCTCTTTCTTCTTTACTTCCCTCTCTCAGCTGATGGATTGCTTTATATCTCATTAAGAAAATAGAAGCCAGTAAATGGACCACTGTCAAATCCATTTATCCATTAGTATCTTCACTGATCTTCGTATTACTGTTTGTAAGAGTTAATGTGAAAGGCCATTTGCACTGTATGTAGTGGTCATTCCATTTTCCCTTATCTGATCAAGAACTTCACAGCACTGTGTCTTCCACAGCTGACCTACTCTTTATAGATTATTCCCATAAAAATTTAAACATATTCTAGACTACCAGCTCCTATTTAAAATATTAAAAACTGTACATGCAACATGAAACCTTTCTTGGTAATCAAATATCTTCTTTTACTCATTCACATCTGTCCTTCTCATAATTGTTATCTTTATATATTTTTCCACTCCTCATGTCCTATTTACTCAATAGTTTACTTTCATCTGGCTTTCCTCACCCCAATACCTTTGTCCACTGCTCTGAAATTTCACTTACAAAGGACATCAGTGATTTCCATGTCACTACAGCCAATGGAGAGTTTTAGTCTTCCTACTTCTAGACTCATATTTCTAGACCTTTCCTTAAAAAAGAAAGTAAAACAAAAGACAAAAATATTTTTATACTTTTATACCCCTGTAATCTTCTATCTTGGTATATTTTACTGCCTCCCCTTAATCTGATTTCCGAATATGTTATGAGTTCCATTTACATTCAACAAAATATCAAACTGTATGAAAGATTATTCTCCACATTTAATTTTCATAATAATAATACTAGTAGTCAAAACTTCTATAATGTCTGTCTGCCATATGCAAGAAATTTAATTCTCATAGTAATAATACTAGTAGTCCAAACTTCTATAATGTTTACTATATGCAAGAAGCTATTCTAAGAGCTTTATTCATGTGACTATTCCTATAAATCTATATATCTTGTATGGTTTCCACACTACAAATGAGAAAACTGAGCATTGAGAGGTTAATTATAATTTATCCAAGGTCAGATGAACACTAATTGATGTTGCCTCTGGCTGAAATTTTAAAGTAGGGAAGTTAAATAATGTCTCACAGATTGCCCTTAAAGTGAGCAGAATTTAATTACTTGGATAAAACCAGAAAATAATGAAACATTTTGTGTTGCATGTGAACTACTAAGTGATATGTTAGTAACTATGTATGTTTTATTTTAATCGAATGAATGTTGTTTTCCTTGTTACATTGTTCTTTCAAAAGGGGAATATTCTTGTTATAATTTCTCTCACTTTTTTACATTTCTTCACATATTCATTCATTAATTCAACACTCATTTCCGGAGCATCTACCACATACCAGTCTCTGTTGAAAGCCTTGGAAGATTTGGTGGTGAACAGGCACAAAGTCCTTGCTCTTAAGCAAATGTGTGTGTGTCAAGGCAGGGGGCAGGAAGGGGCTAGGGTTCATAAGTAAACAAATTGACAATTGAAACTTGTTAATGGAATAGACAGACACAGAGGAGCTGGTCTCTCTGGCCAAGGTAGTAGAAGTGGCATCTGAAATGATGGGAGAAAAACTGATCTAAGCAGAAGGATCAGTAAATGCAAAGCCATGTGATAGTTACAAGCTTCCTGCATCTGAGGGCTTGTAAAAGGCAATCATGCCTGGAACCTGAGACGTTCTAGAAGAGATGTTGAAGCGGGACAGAGCACTTGAGGCCTATAAGTCTTATTAAGTGGTTTATGTTTTAGTCTCTTTGCACCACATGACCTTTAGAAGTTTCAGGCAGGACAGTGATGTTATATGCTTTGTACTTTTAAAGAGATTACTTTGACTGTTGAGTTTCCTGTAAAAATAAAATAGCTGTGCCTCTATGAAGTGTGGGCTTAATGATAACCAATTTTTTAAGAGCCCAAGAATCTCGAAAATGACTAGTTCACTAATTATCACCATTAGTCCCAACTAGATTTTATTAATATAAGCTTAGTGACCCTGGGATCCTGAGACATATGTCATTTAAAAACTCAACTGTTTTCAAACTAGCATGACTTTAACAATTTCCAATCTTTCCTGGGGTTTGGAAATATTATTTTATTAACTGGAGGCTGGATGAGAGGTTTTGAGTAGAAAAGGGGCAGATAGTTGGCTTCTGTCTATTCTTCCTTTCAGTGGGAGAAGTGATGGTTCAGGGCTGGCAACTACTCTGTTGTTGGTGCATTACCTAAGTTTTAGAACTAATTCAATCCGGTAAATATTTGCTGAAGAACTACTAGATGCTAGAAGGGAGCTGGGAATGGGGATACAAAGAAGATAATTAATAATAGAGCAGCTATTACTGACAAGAGGCAGGTACTGTGCAATGCTTAAAATGCATTATACCATGTTACATGAATTCACACATTAACCCTATGAGGTAGGTACATTTACTATTCTTTTTTCTGGAAAAAACAGATACTTTTCAAAAGTTTAAGTGATCTATCTAGGGTGACATAATTAGCCAGAGATGGAAGCAGTATTTGGACTCAGAAAGTTTGACATCACTGCCAACCACTGTGCTCTACTAACTACAATGGCTCTACTTGAGGAGTTCAAGATTATACATCCATGGGTATACCTGACACTAAGACTGCCTGGCACAGACTTTGTGGGAAGGGCTAGATTTATGTGAGATGTGCTTGAGGTGGAGAAGATTGTGACAAAGGGTCACTAAAATATGCTCCCTGTTTAAACAAAAAAACAAAACAAAACAAAAAAACACTTGGCCTAGCCTAGGGCAGTGGGGAAGGTTAATTACATAATGTTGAGGAGGAAGAAGCAGCATTCTTTTTCTCTCTTGTCCTATAATAGATTACATTGTATCTACTTCACAGTATCAGAAGCAAACCACAGTATAATGGACAGTTTGTGAACCCATCTTAGCTTGTATCCTAGTATATGTAGACCAACACGGGCACCTATATGTAGTTAAATACATTTTAATTCTCTTTAGCCTGAAAGGAAAATAGTTTCTTATATGTATAATTTGGGAATGTCTTTGGAAAAAATACTTAAAGCCCACTATCTCAGGGGAAAGCCATTTTGCAAAAGATCTACCAGCATATGCAAGTCCAAACATACCAATCAGTTAGTGAGATTTGTACTGATATACCACATCTCATATTGTTTATTTATGCATTTTTTTCTGGAAGAAGGCTCATAGAGCTCATCAATTCTCAAAGAGATAAAGAACCATGCTGATAAGGTAGAAAGATCTTTGCTCTGGAATTAAATCAGTTTAGGTTTTGCAGCTTACTAGAATTAGGTAACATTCTTAATCTTCCCGAGCCTGTTTTCCATCTACCAATAGAGATAACACAATCACAAAGGGATATGGTTAAATTAAATGACTCAGATAAAATGCTATATATCTTTCCAGACTGTTCTGTTAGGACATGGCTAGTAAATGTTAAACCACTGGCAAATACTCTGATTTCTTGACATGAATTGAACCCATTCTCATGTTCTTCATGGTTTTTCTTGGCCACTGGTCTAAATATCAAGACCATAGTTAAAAATTATCCCTGTCCCTTCACAGTCCATCTGCTCCCCCAAAGTATTCTCCTTGATGAATTGAGTCTCAATATTAGTAATATTCATCACATTAGTTATTAATGTTCATATCTTTAAGATCTTTTAATGTAAGATAAATCATTACTCAAGAGAATAGCTAACCTGGCTTTGTCAAAGATTTCAGTGAGATACCAGTACATCTTAATCAGAATTAACTTTCAAAGAAGAGGAGAGCAACGATTCAAGGTGTGAATAAAAAAAAAAATTCTTTTTGTACAAAATGTTAATGTCATTTTTTCTAGTGGGGAAAAAGACAGCTTAGATTAGCCTAATTTACATTTTATGATTAGTTTAAAGAAAGCATCATATAAATTTAGAATGAAAATAAATCAGTTTTCTTTAAACAGTAATGCATATTTACACAATTTACACGTCTTTTTATGCAAGTTCCAGAAGGAAGCATTATTTTGTCTGCAAATTCCCAGACTCTGCTCTAGTTTTAAAGGCTAACGACTCTGAAATGCAAATATAATCAGGGTTCCAGATGTGGCAATCAGGAAATGATTTGTGTACCCGCTATTTTTAACAAAAGGCTTGCAAACATGGTAAATGAATAGTGAAAGACAAACTGATATCAAATATGCATGAAATCAGCATATATATAATTATAAATTACCTTTGGGGATTAATTATTACATTACTTCAGAGAGATCTGTATGATTTAGTCCTATGGAGAATGCAGATTCAGGTGATCTAGGTTATCACTTTGGCACTGTGATACTACCAAAAATCTTTATAACGTGATAGAAATGAACACATCTTACAGGAAGAACTAATCAGATGAATTCAGATTTCATTTATTCTTTAAGTAGATCAAATTAGGTTTTCTGAACTAGATGCATAATAACTATAGATAAAAGGAACTATGCTTGTTTGCCAGAATGTACAACACTGGCTGGAGTGAGGGAGCTGTATCTATGACCTTGGGAAAGCAGCTCCATAGCCTCTATCTCCATCACAGACATTTAGTTCAGATGTTAAAGACAACTTGAGATGAGTAATTTCAACACATCTCAAAACCAGTTATGTTTAAACATGAAAGGATGGACAGGTATCAGTTTATTTTTTTTTCAAACTGCATAAAAGTATCTCTCTTCGGTTTTTATCAAAACCAGACTTTTTAGGTGATCAGGGTCCACAGTTCTTAAGCAAGCAATGCCTGCCGTAAATTGCTTCTTAGTCTCCCCATCAGTACCCATTCCTTCTCTGCTTAATGTCTTGGTCAAATCATCCCCCAGAAGCACCTTTCCACTTAACTGCTGACACCTGATCATGTTGATATTTTGATCACTTTAGCTACTTCCTAGAGTCAGAAGTATATGTGTGAAATAAAAAATACTCATAAAGGGCCAGGCGCAGTGGCTCACGCCTGTGATCCCAGCACTTTGGGAGGCTGAGGCAGGTGGGTCACTTGAGGTCAGGAGTTCGAGACCACCCTGGCCAACATGGTGAAACCCTGTCTCTACTAAAAATACAAAAATTAGCCAGGCATCGTGGCGCGTGCCTGTAATCTCAGCTACTTGGGAGGTTGAGGCAGGAGAATTGCTTGAACCCGGGAAGTGGAGGTTGCAGTGAGCAGAGATGGTACCACTGCACTCTACCCTGGGCAACGGAATGAGACTAAAAAATACCATAAAGTACTTAATGCACAGTTTCTAACATAATATGAATATCCAGTAACTGCTGGCTAACATAACATTTACATTAAAACATACATACATTTACATTAAAATATACATAACATTTACATTAAAACATACATAACATTTACATTAAAACATACATACATTTACATTAAATATACATAACATTTACATTAAAACATACATAACATTTACATTAAAACTAATCTGCACTGGTTTAAGTATTGCTTAGTGATTGATTCTGTTTCTTTCATACACCTGTTCTTTTAACCCACCTGGGGTAAAAGAAATAAGTGAACATTTGTTGATTACTGATATGGTTTGGCTGTGTCCCCACCAAATCTCAATTTAAATTGTATCTCCCAGAATTCCCACGTCATGGGAGGGACCCAGGTGGACCTAATTGAATCATGGGGGAGGGGGGGAATGGTATTTCCGTGCTGTTCTCGTGATAGTGAATAAGTCTTGTGAGATCTGAGGGGCTTATCAGGGGTTTCTGCTTTTGCTTCTTCCTCATTTTCTCTTGCCACTGCCGCGTAAGAAGTGCATTTTGCCTCCCGTCAAGATTCTGAGGCCTCCCCAGCCATGTGGAACTGTAAGTCCAATTAAACTTTTTTCTTCCCAGTCTTAGGTATGTCTTTATCAGCAGCATGAAAACAGGCTAATAAAATTATCTACAGTGAGAGAGGCAGTGAAAAGTATGTAATTAGTGAAGTTCAAGCCCGAAACTGACCTGGGTTTGAATTCCATCCCTGCCACTTACTTGGACCTCTCTATGCCTCAGCTTCCTTGGTGTTAATTGAAGATAATAGTTATTTTAGGGACTCTGCAAAGATTATAAATAAACCAATGTGTGGATCCAGAAGAGGTATACATTATCTGATTTAATGCAGACTATCAGATAATTCGATTTTGTTTTGAGAATCTGACAACACAATCTGACTGCTCTGCATCCCCTTACTAAAATAAACAACTATAAAGAGTATTTTAGATGTAATTTCAGATTTTTGCTACTACAGAATCAACAGTTGGTGAAAAAAAAGGACAGCTTAGAGTTAGTCTAATTTATATTTTATAATTAAAGTGTCATATAAACTTACAAAACCAAATAGTTGGTACAAACAATTCAGAAAAAAAATTAAGAACTGTCATTAATGAAACACAGACTATCAGATTACCATCCTGGAGAAAGACAAACAACATTGTACTATTGTCAAAATTTGGATCAAAACTATAATGATATCTCTGCAAGGTTTCATTTTAACTGGGATTGGAGTTCCTGATATAACTGTCCCCATCATAAGTATAAATACCCACGAAATAACCTGCAGTTGAACAGCCTCAGTCCCTTTTCTATAAAATGGGTATTTAATAACATATTGGCAAGAGCCTTATGAATATTATGAGAACATAAATAAATTTCCCTAGAAGCTGATAGCCAAATAATTAATCTTTCAACCCTTTCCTTTTTCTTTTTTTCTGTGCCCTGAGTTCTCCTTATACTTCATGTCCCACAATGCTGAAGTAATTGAAATGTTTTCACTCAAATAATCTCATAAGACTTCTAGCATAATAAACAAGGAAAGCTTAATACATTGTTAAGTGTTGTCACTATTACTTCATTCTGATAACCTGATTTCTCCAAATATGTAACCATTTGATTCCCCTATAATACTAGTGCATCTTATCAATGGGCACAAATTGAGTGTGTATCAGAAATATTAAGTCCCTGGAAAACTACTAGTGATGCCATTTTGGGTTCTATTCATATGTAACAGCTTCCCTAAAACCAAGTTATTATCATTTCTACTCTTCTTCTGTTTTAATGTCCTCAAAATGTGGCTTCCAATTAGCAATTATATTAATTGGCATCACATTTATTCTTGTTTGCATTTTTCCCTGATTATAAGAAGAATTATCTGACTGTAAAGTTAGTGAGATGGGCTTTCTGATAAGGAAGGCTGGGAGGAACAAAATGACAAGTAGGGTAACATATGCACATACAAAATTAGAGGATGCTTCAACAGTAACAAAAACAGTGAAATTAGAGTCAGTTAATTAGTAGTCAGGAAGATTTTTGTCATGTGTTGCCATTAATTGACCAAATAGAGTAACAAGACTCACAACAGAAAGAGTGGCAAATCTATCATTCCTGCCAGCTGCTTCTGCTAGTCATCAGAACAATTATCTCCTAGTTTATGAAAGGATAAAGATGTAGTGTTCAAATTTAAATGTTACCAATATAAGATGTGGAGATATCTCCATAAATATAGTTTTATAGCATCGTAAATTTCACAGTAAAATCATCCATGAGAAATGTAAAATTCATACAAAGTACGGTAATATTTTAAACCTCAAAACATTAAAAAGCATTGCTGACTGTGTCTTGGCACATTTTTTCTCTGTTTGTGAAATATGTTAGAGCCAGCCTGCTTTTGATGAAGAGCTATTGTACTGGAGAGAAAGCCTGTATTCATATTCATCATGATCAGGCAAATTGAAGAGCTGACTTGCTTAAGATCAGGAAGTGCTTTTTTTCCTCACTTCTTAACAAAGAACAGAACATCTGATAAAAACCCCAAAATTCCATCTTTGTTAAAAATAATAGTAAACAATGGAATATTAGATAATTTATTTTTTTACTTTCCACATAAAATGATCAATAACTACTAATACTAGTTCATAGTTATATTAATTGGCATCACATTCGTTCTTGCTTGCTTTTTCCCTGATCATAACAAGAATTATCTGACTGTAACACTAGTGAAACAGGCTTATATGGGCAAGTAAATACTGACTCTTATAAATAACAGGGAGCCTTCTTTGACTGCCTGATTCTGTTAAAAGAAAAAATGCATCCATATTCATCCAAAGAAAATGTTCTTTTCATAACTGAATAAACATAATAGGTAGTAGGATAAGTTTTTTAATTTACATAACTGCTAAACATAAAATTTAGTCTTTTTTTCACTTTTTCTTTTTAACTTTGTGTATGAAACAAAACTGTACTTTCTATCATATTTTATTTTTTTGCTCAACTACTGCCAACATTCTTAACTGATGGTATTACCTGTTTGTGTCCTTTCAGACCAAACCCCTTTGCCCACCAGTGCCATAAAACCAAATCATAGACTTGGGAGATATTTCAAGAAAGTCATTACTATTGATTTGTTCCTCAAATATGAGTTGATATAGCAATAGAATGATTTTGAAGTTAATAGTTTCTTTTCAATGCATTAATAACTTTAGCAGTTTTAAATGTCAATAACTGGCAGTTTTAAATGTCTGGTTTCCACGCAGACATACACACATACATCATTTTGACATTTGCTTTTCTTTTATAATTCTACACAATTTTTTCTTGCATTCACCAACACCAAGGCCACTTTATCCAGCTCCTTTTCACTGTTGGCCAGTTTGAGATCAGAAAACAGGGATTGATTTTAATGATCTCCTCAGTAAACCTACATTGTATTTATGAACTAAGAAGAAGTGATTTTTATTTTTGTTTTCCTATATTTGAGCCTTTTGAAAGACTACTTCTCTCCAACTATGTGGCTTATATGACTAGTCTTATAATTGGGAAAAGCTGAAAAGTTCATCTCTTTGCCTGAGAACCTCAATACTTTAGCCTTTCTTTTCCATTGAAATCCAAATATCTGTACTTTAAGATCTTAGTCATTTTTTTTTTTACCTCAGCCTGAATGATCCAAAAGCAAGTTTTGATGATGTGGAGGAGGGAAGAGAATTTCAGGGCATACAGTTACTGTAAAGTGTATTAGATAACAGAGTGAATAAATAGACTCAAAGGGGAAAGAAATTCAGAAAGAGCTTGATAAAACTTCTGCAAATATGAGTTTGTCTAAGGTCTAATTAGTTAAAGAGAAGGCTGTGAACGTGACTGTTCATTCGTAAAAGTTTGAAAAATGCAAACTGTAAGTACTTTGTACCCCTTCATATTACAGAATATGTAATATGATTCACACAGTGCAGAAAACGCAGGTTCCCATAGTCTCAGTCATACACAATTTGGTAGCCTCTCCACCTTGAGCATCAGAAGGTAGATTGAAGAAATTTGATTCATCTTATTTTATCTTGCTCATTTCTCAAATTTAAGACAAGCTTTTTTAAAAAAAAAAAAAAACCTAGTTTCCTTAAACCACAAAATACTGTAAAATTATTCATTGAAAAGAATGTAACATTTACTACTGCTATATATGATCTGCAATTTATTATGTCACCTAAATGCATGTTTATGTATGGCATAATCTAAAATGCATATCAAGTATAACTACAATCGAAATCTTGTATCAACCATGAAAGCCTTTTATTTCTTTTTCTTATTTTTTTTTCTTGAGACGGATTTGTCACCAAGCTGGAGTGCAGTGATGCGATCTTGGCTCACCGCAATCTCCACTTCCTGGGTTCAAGCAATTCTCCTGCCTCAGCCTCCTGAGTAGGTATTACAGGTGTATGCTATCACATCCAGCTAATTTTTGTATTTTTAGTAAAGACGGTGTTTTATCATGTTGACCAGGATGGTCTCGATCTCCTGACTTCATGATCTGCCTGCCTGGGCCTCCCAAAGTGCTGGGATACAGGCAGAAAGCTGGAGAAATCCTTTGTTACAAATATCTGTCTCTGCTTTTTATCATTGTTTTTGTATTAGCGTCATCCACATTTTTCAGTAGGTTACTCTTCATCCTGGTAAACTTCTAATAGGTCACATCTGAATCACTGAAAAATACAAACTGCAGAGAATTCTCTATTTCTATTAAGAATTTAAAAAATTTCAACTAAATGTGCAAAGCCTTCAACAATTTCTGTAACTTGCTCTTTCCTAAGCCTACTTGCTGCTTAGGCAAATATTAAGTTCCTAGATTTAAATATTGTTGGCTTTCCTCTTAGGTGTTTCTCTGTTAAAAGCTTTCTCTTCCTTTAGAATCCTTAGTAAGGGAAGTGGTATTTGGAAGGAAGAGAACAGTGTCTTCCCTACTTAGCTGTCAAGACGTTAGGGCCACATCCTAGGTTGCATAGTGAAAAACCTGGCCTGGCACCAACTGGTGGTGTTAAAAATCACTTTTTCACTTCTTTCCAAATAAAATATTTCCACTATTTTATCTTTTCATTAAAAATGGCATGAAGAACCCAGTATGGGTATGGCCCATGATTCTACTTCTGTGACTTGTGATCTACGACTTACTGCTTCCAACATCCTTATAAATGCACTTTACATATTGCTGGGTGCCAGGCTTTTTTGCTGATACTGGTTCCCAACAGTCCAGTGTCATGGGTCATCTCTGGAAATTATTTCTGTAGCTTGCTCTTCTTTTATGTGTCTCTATAATTTTAAAGATAATATTTACTATGTCTATGAAGTATTTCTCCTCTCCTCCCCATCCCATATTCTGTTGCTCATTTAAACTTAATATTGGTAAACAGTCCACTGAGTTTGTTTTGTTGATGCACTGGCTGTTTTCCAAGATTTTGTTGTTAATCTTTTCTGACTGCTTAAGGATGACCTTTTGTGATGTTATAAAACTCTCAAGAAAAGGAAAACAGATTTGGTCATCTAACCTTCTTCTCAAGGCTGCAAAAAAATAAAAATAATAAAATAAAAAATCCAGTGGTTTTAAGAGTGGTTTGATATAAAAAGCTGGAGCATATTACATCTACACCTGCATGTTTTCAGCTTTCAGGGAACAAAAATCAGCCCTGCAACATATAATCACACACAAAAGCCAAAAAGAAGCCAGTAGGGAAATTTTTCTGCCTGATATTCTAACAGTGTTGGCAAATAGGCCTACCGCTTCTAGTATTTACATAGAAACAGCAGTCAAATAACCAATTCAATAAAGCAAGCAATTCTTCCATGAGAAAAAAGAATGACACTACTTAAGAGTGGATGAACATAAACTCAGAAGCATTAGATCTGAAAGGGATCTTAGAAGTCTCATTTTAGAGATGAGGAGTATGAGTCGAGAGTGGTCAAAGCCAGAAGTAGAACTAGGATCCGAGCTGGGATTCTGTGCCTCCACAGAGAGGACCCTGAGTGTATTCCTTGACTGAACTTTTTAGATGTTTATGCATTATATCAAGACAGCCCACATGCACTGGGTTTGTTTGTATTATTACTAAAAGAAGCAAGACAGTGCATTTACAGGATTGGAGTATAAAGTGAGCCTACGTCAAATTAGTCAAAAGTACTCTAGAAGAGACAGTGCTTTGCAGACTTTTTTCTTTTCTTTTTTTTAACTGCAAATGAGAATTAGAGAGATACATCATGTATGTGTGTATATGTAAATGTATATTATTCAAATTTAAAAGATAAAAGTACAGTTTTTGAGTTTCTGATAGTTTAAATTATACATAACATAAAAATAAAACCCTTGTAGTTCATCAAATATTTTGTAGCATTTTTTAAAGAGCCTTCCTGTCTTTATGTATCTCTACAATTTTAAAGCTGATTGCTCAAAATAGAGATATTATGCATTGCTGAGCTAACCTTAATAAACAATCTAAGTGCCTTAAATTATATAAAGACTAAAAGTATCATTGTTCTATTTATTCTATAGGAAGACACTCATGATTTAGCTATAAAATAACACTCAGAGAAAAAGTCTTAGGTTAAAATACTCATTCTCCCTACGACGCATTTTCTTTTCAAGAAGATTTAGTTCAAATAATTGGTCTTTTTAAGGCTCAATTATGTTTCACCATTGTTGCCATGCATGTTCCTGTTAAGGGTGCCTGATTCTGTTGCTAAGCAACTTTGCAGTCTTGTTGGGGCATAATGATAAGCTAATAACTATTTTAAATAAATCTGTTTGGATATGGCCCCTTTACGAATATCCTGTTACTTGTAAGAGGCTATACAGTTTTTTATTTTGACTCACAGTTTTGCAGGACCATAAATGATAAAATGATATTTTCCAGAAGAATTGGAAGAATGCCAACAATGCATCAGACAAGCATTAAGTGGTCCATTTTTCCAGTATGCAATTTTCTTTTTCTGTTTTTTTTTCTTTTTCTTTTTTTTTTAAAAAATGATAAAATCAGTCAAATGGCAAGTCCAGGATTTCAAAGAATTGTGAGGAAAGTAAGTAATTCTTTTATTCACTAGATGACCATTAGTTTTTTCTCACCACAAATTCTTGAGAAAAAGTATCAAGCCATATTATTTTGAAAATAGTATCACATCAGCCCAACATGGGTATCTGAATTTTGTGGGGCTTTCAGATGGAACCAAATTGTTAATTAAGTTCTCTCCACTTTGGCTGCTCTTGTCCCAGACATCACGCCTTAATTCAGGATTATACTCCTTTACAATGTTTGTTTAACCAGATAGGACTGGCTCCAATCAGCTATAATATTTCTTGTCCTGACATACAGAGATATATACAGGAACTATCAATACCTCTCCAGCACATAATAGGAGTTAAAGAAATACCATTCTCAATGCACATCTGAAAACACAGAAAGATTATTCCCCTAAACATCTTTCCCATGATAATGAAACAAAGGAAACAGATACGTGATTAGCAAAGAATCACAGAGAATATTCTAAATACCAGAAAAGGGCCCCACTAACTTCCATCTCAGTGACCATCCAAACCAGATGGTCCAAACCATGTGGTTGGACCAGACTATCCAAACTGTTGCATTGCCGATGGTTCTCCCAAAAAAAAAAAACAGATTCTCCTTGTGTTGACACTCCCTTCAAACATTTTGGAAGGTACCCTAAACCATACCCATTTTTATCCTTCCTTGTCTCTAGCATTTAAATATATGTCTAATACTGCATAGACTGTATTTATATTTTGTGGATGATCCTTTCTTGGGGGTATCATCTAATACGTAAACTTAAAAGTTCTATTTTTTCTGTTATCTAAAAATTAAATGATTACAATTTAAGTTTACGGCAACCAAGTTTAATGGCTTTATAACTTGCGGCTATTGAGGTGAGGGTAAGCATAGCTATATGGCTATGCTATCTGTCAGTTTTCCACTTAGAAAGTGGAGTCTGTAATACTTTTCTTCCAGATGAAGGACTAAATTAGATATGCTTACATGGTGTCTACCATATACCATACCTTAGACATAAGTTTCCTTTCCTGTCTTTACTGGGTATGACACACTTTTAGTTGTCTAGAATTTACTTACTAGAACAGTTCATACCTCTAGGAACATGTCTCTGATCCTATTCCTTTACAGCCTTCATATTACCAAACTAAAGACTCTTAATTGTTTTGTGATAACCACACTCATTCACATATCCTTATTTCTTATTCTCTGAAATCTTTAAAATTCAGTCTTTTTTTTTAACGAGTATTAATTGAATTACTATGAGGTGAGGGGCATTACTGTGAATCCTGAGATTACAAACACACAAGATTCTTGTCCTTATAAATTTCATAGTCTCTTGTCAAGATTAATAAACAGACAAAAAAAATTGCAATTCAGCCAGATAAAATCTGTGACATTGGCAATCTTGTGCCTCCATGGTAACACATAAACCAAACGTTGTATGTTCTGACTCATAAGTGGGAGCTAAACTGAGGATGCAAAGACATAAGAAAAATACAAATCTTGAGGTCTGGAGAGAGAGAAAGAGTGGGAAGGGAGTGAAAGATAAAAGGCTACAAATTGGGTCAGTATACACTGCTTGGGTGATGGGTTCACCAAAATCTCACAAATCACCACTAAAGAATATATTCATGTAACGAAATACCTGTTCTCCCAAAAACCTATGAAAAAAATTAAAATAATGGAAATAAATGAAATACCTAAGTCAAGTAAGGGAGGGTGGGTGATCAGGGGAGCTTCTGTCTTTTCAAACTTTTCTCAGGAGTTGGCAGTCAGATCTGAATCTGTGTTCCAGGTTTGGATTGACCAAGACAGCCTCAAAGATCCCACTCAGCTTGATGAACTTCAGGCAGGATTCTTCCTTCTGGGACCGCAGACCTCTAACTACCATTTTTCAAGATCATTTACTTTTGAAAACTTCCAGTTGTAAATTATTTCTCTGACTCTTTGAGCTGTAAATATTCTACCACCCAGGAAGGTCTTTCTGATAGACCTGCGGACCATCTTTTTGAAATGTAATAATCAAGAAAGATTTCGGTTTCCCAATCTGCACAAAAGGACAGGACCTTAACTTGGCTAAGCTCCCATTCGCAAACACAGATGTCTAATCACATTGACAAACTTTCCATAATGTCCTCCAGCATTTTTCACTAGCTCACCACAACATTTAAAAACTTACCTGCCTTTTATTTCAGCAGCGTTAAGTTCAGTCTTACCCCCTATTGAAATAGTCTTGAATACATGTTTCCTTGCCTGTTTAATTCTGTTCTTTAAAAGGATGCATCTAGATTTTGTACAAGGAGAAGAAATGGATCTTTGCCTAATGTTCTACTCAGTAACACCTCTACTCAGTGACATTTTGTCCTTGTAATTGCTGATTAAAATAAACCTATCATATTACTGTCTAGAGGAAACTATTTACAATGACTCTAAACTCTTTCACTAGCAATAAATGAAACCTCAGAGTTCATCATTTTCTGATTGTAACTAGAATTTTTTTTCGAAAATATATTTCTTTACATTTATGCACAAAATGGACCTTTGTCTCAGTCAGACTGTGAATAGGCTAAAGTAATCTCTTTTCCTAATAGCTGTATGCTTTTTTTGTTTTGTTTGTTTTTTGTTGTTTCAATGATTTCAAGGGTTCAGAATTGTGAGAAAACTTGGGAACAATTAATCATGTCCATTTATAAATTAATAAGGACTCTCTGCTGATTTTCAATGAAGATTATTGTAGGATCAAATAAGGTACTTGGCTTCATGGGCAGTCTTGATTGAGAAAGGATTTCAGATAACTGATGATTTTATATAGAAATCTGAATTTTAAAATTTGCTGGTAATTTCTAAATCAATGATACAAAATTACAAATAATCTTAAAGAAAGCCACATAGCAAAATTTTCTAAATATTGCTGTAAAAGTTAAGCTTAAATTTGAATTTAGTTCTAAGTTAAACAAATATTTCTTTCAGTGTGTCACCTTTTTAATTATAAAATTTGTAAAACCAGATTTTTGCCTTTTAGCGTGCATATCTGCTATTCTAGCATTTTCTCTTCTAGAAAAAAGTTTTAGTAACTTATATACATCATGTCATACAACACATAGCATCTGAGCATTAAGGAAATACAGGAGAATGGCTTTATCTCTTCTTGCTACATTAAAATTATTACTTCAAACTCCTTTGGACAGTTTTTAAAAATATGCCAGTCATCTAAAGCACATAAATGTCCATATACGTATACCCAATACATCTTTCTTGTTTGGAAGCAGACTTTTATTGGTATAAATAAGTGATAATTAACGTTAGTGATAATTAACGTTAATAAGTGATAATTAACGTTAGTGTTAATTTTCTGTAGTTATAATTTAAGACAAGATAGAAATGTGGTTTTAATGTCACCACATATACCTTTTTCAAATATAATGGAGACTCATGTAACGACATGATAGTGCATGTATTTGTCTACTAAATAGGGCTTAGAATGTACTTTATTATCACAATGAGTTGGATATGATAGTATGGTATTTAATAAGTATATCTTTTGTTTCATCATATGTTGTGGATGTAGAGTCATAGGTGAGAAATATATCCTATGCATTATAACAATATAATTATTGGAAATACAATAGTCTTTTAATATCTAATTCAACATGGAATAAAAGACTTTCAGCAAAAGGAGGGAGTTGCATATATCTGACTTTTATTTACAGTCCTATTTGTCTCCAGTAATTACCCAATCTCTATATGATTCAGTGTTTTTAAGGAAATCCAACTTTCCTTTCTATTTAATTCTTTGTTTCCACAAAATACTTGCCAAACACATAGCTATTAGATCTATGTGAGGTGGATGTATTTATTAAAATTTTTTCACAAGCCACTTAACCAAGGTGCTAAGTTTTCCATAATCCAAAACCAATCAGTTTAAGAGCTAGGTATGCAAAGATCATGTAATACTCTAGATTCCAATGAGCTTCAGTTTTTATTAACTCTGTATTACTCAAGAAAGTTAGATTGAATCTTTATGTTGAGTTTAATTAATATATGGTTAAGAACACAATTTAAATGCAATTACACTAGGAGATCATGATTGGAAATGCATAAGAATAAAAGCAATGTATAAAAAATAAAACAACATATATTCCCTAATTGCTTTATGCTGAAGAGAGAATCTCAACTCCATAATGAGGCTATTACTATATTACATGTTTCTGGTAGTAAGTTTTCAGCTTTTAAGAAAATGCATCAAACCTTATATCTGTGTAGTTTAATCCCTCTTAAGATATATTTTCTAATATGCTGTTACTGTTATTTTTTTAAACTTATTTCAACTATTTCAATATGCTTGTGAGATAATTATTGGGACATTTTATTAATATTTTATTTAGTCCTAGAATTTTAGAGAACAGTATACCTAGAGAGGTACTCACCTCGTTCAAATTATGTACATGAAAATTCTGAATTTAAGTAAGCTGGACAAAGTAGATCACTAGATTAAGAAAACTAAGATGAGCTTCATCTTTCAGCCCATTTTAGTTGCATTTGGATTAATCTGGGAAACTTAACCCAGATTCAAAAATTAGTAAACCTTCTAATTTTTGAAAGTGGAGAATTTCTACTGTTTGGCTGATTTTTAAAAGATTGACCTGAAAAGGGTTACATAAATCAAGTTAGTGCAAACAACTTGCTGTCTAGTCATCCACCAATCACTTTCCTAATTAAATCTCAAGGTAATTAACTACTCAACTTATGTCTTGAAATTTAGAAAGCCTCAAGCTAGCAACAAGTATTCATATGACTCAAAGTAGCAGTGACTTTACAGAATGATTTTGGTAGATTTATATTTTTCTCATTTGTAACATAAGTGGTTAAGATATATAAATTATTTATAGAGAAGTCATATTTTTTTTCAATGGAATAAGTCCTACCTCTGCGCTCTCTATGACTATTTGTGTGCAAAATTTAAAAAATACTGGTAAACTTCTTTTTTCTTTTCTGATTCATACCTTCAGTGTGTGTGATGATTAATTGTATGACTAACTAGACAGTAAGATCCTCAAACAGTTTTTAACTTCTTAGAATAGTCTTTTAAATGAAATAGCATCCCAGTAAGTGGGTGTTGAATGAATGAGTGGACAGATCTCATTCACATTATTATAATGCTTGGATTAATATGTACAAACACAAGGTTTAATTTTGTGGTCAAGAAGTTAATAATTCCATTTGATTTATAACGTGATCTCTATCTTCAGTAGCTGGTTAAACAGACTAGTTTTACTGGTGGCTTCAGAAAACAAATAGACTAAATTGGTTACAAGAATCAACATACTTACGGTATCCAGATATCCATTTAATTGGCGTGAGAGCTGAATGAATAGGAATTGCAACAACAATCAGGTGCGAATTTCAATTATGAAGTTTGAATGGCAAGGGTTTCAAACTCCACTCCACACCTCCTTTAATTTTAACTCACTTTATAATCTTTCCCAATCCTGGCACACAGCCCTTATTTTGAAGTGATATGATTTGATTTTTTTTTTTTTAATGTTACACTGAAAGCTAGAGTCAAAAGTTTGTATGTGGCATGAGAAATGTGATACTTTGGATATGTGGCTATTTATGATAAATGCAGATCTATAGAAGTTTACCTGAAAGAAAAAAATGCTAATTAAAATTTCAGCCTTAAAATAATTACAATTTTGTAATTGTAAATTGTAATTATTGACAATCTCTTCCTTCTTAACTATATGGTTCTATACCTAGGCTGACTAGTTGTGCAAGATACTGAAAGCTCTCCACTGAGAGCTTTGAGGATATGCCCTCAAAGAAGCAAGGTTGCAAGGCAAAGCAGATTTTGCAAGTAGTTTCCAAATAAAGTAGTCATGTTCTCAGCATAGTCACAGAATTAGTAGTTTTAATGTATTAGTGGATGTATGAGACAAAGCCATACATTTTATTCACTCTTAAGGAAATGTTTATTGTATGAAGATAGCCACTGTGTGGCTAGTGGGCTAGGTCAGATTTTGTAAACTCTAGCAAACTTGAGCTCATGAAATAATTTAACTGGCATTCTTGATCTAACTTCAAACAGAATGGAATTAAAATACATAATTATTTGCAGGAAGTTTGGATATTGAAAATATCTGTCACTTAAGATGGCAATGCAAATGAGGCAAATGGGACTGATGAAACATGATCTTTCCAAGGAAGGAGTCATGATGATTTTTATTGAGGCTGTCAGTAATTCCACAAGCCTCTGTTTCCAGTAGGTTATATATAGTATCCCAGAGGAACACTGAACACACATAATTGGGTCTTCATAAAGAACTAGAAAAATATTTTAAATTCCCTTGACAAGAAACCTCAAGTTCTTTCATTGATAATGAGAATTATTATCAGTACAGAATTATAATGTTATTAAAGATATTTTTACATGCAGGGAAGACAGACTGGTATCATATTAGTATTATGTCAATAAAAGCTTTTTAGTATACAAAATATGCTAAGCCTACACTAGGGATTCTAACTTCTGATCTTAAGGTTATGCCACTTTATCCCAATTTTCCAGCAAAATTGTTGATTGGACTTACTGTACATTATCCCACACCATATCAGAACTATTTCAAATGTGATCTTGTTAGTCATCTCCATTAAACAAAATCCAAGCTATGCCTTTTCTATGAAATTTTTGGTGGTTGCCATGGAAATGGTATTTCTATCTCAGCCTACAACTGATATTCTTCAGCTCTAACCCAAAGTCACCTGATTTGCTTGCTAGGTGTCATCTTCTAAGATTCCAAAAGGTATTCCCAATGTTTTCTCCGAAGACAGGAATCGGAAAAACAATAGCATTGCTAAATGTTGAATTAAAAAAGAAATCATATATATATTTGCAAAATCCATTCAAGTCTTTTTATTTTAATAAGGAAGCATATTTTTACATGGTTACAATTATAGAAAGCATGTAGTTTAGCTTTTTTCTTTACTATTTCCAATAGTGAAAGTATTTTCCATATATTACAGTTTGGGAGAGCCTTTAATAATAAAGAATATATAATATGTTATGGATATAATCCATATTTAATCAGGTCTCTAATATGGGCTATTTAATTTGTATTCACTTTTTCCTTACTACAAATAAATCCACAGGTAACATTTTAATAAATACATCTTTCTTCCTAAGAAATTATTTCTTCAGAATGCTTTATTTAAAAGACTGGTTATAATTTTGTAAAAATTGAAATAATAATAGAATCTAAACTATGGTGATATGACTGGGAATACAAAAGAGAGTACAGGTAGGGGCATCTTGGTATTTGGTACATACCATAATATTTTTGTCAAGCTGTCACTCTGTGTTGGGAAAACAAATTTTTAAAAATTGTTACTATTTAGGAAGAAAAATGAAACCAAAACCTAGCATATGGTAAAGATATAACAGATTCTGGAAAAAAGCAAACTTGTATGCTGGGACTACAAATTTTAGTATTAACAATATATTAATTTGCAGAACATATAGTGGTTGGACTTTTAAATTCCTGTTGTTTACAATATCTTAATTTCTGGTCACCTCGCATATGCTCATTTGACCTTTTATTGTTGCAGTGGAGTTTGGAAGCCTGAATTTTGAGATGTGCATGACAAATGAAGTTATGAGATAGATGAATATAGGTGTTGAAGCTAAAGAAATAATAGAAACAAAGTCAAGTTTGTTGATTACAAATGGACACTGGTTCTGGGGTGAATATAAGTGACCCGAACAGAAAGAGGGCTGTAGTACTTCCTAACATTAAGTTCAAACTAGGGCAGTGCAGTATGGGAGTAGAAGAAAAAACAAAGTGGCATAAATACAAGGAACAACATGGCTCTTCTTATTTTATTTTATTTTATTTTTTGAGACAGAGTCTCACTCTGTAGCCTAGGCTAAAATGCAGTGGCTCCATCGTGGCTCACTGCATCTTTCAGGCTCAAGCAGTCCTCTTGCATAGATGGAACTACAGGTGCATGCCACCATGCCCAGCTAATTTTTTAAAATATATTTTTTGTAGAGATAGGGTCTTACTATGCTGTCCAGGCTGGTCTTGCTGGGCTCAAGTGACTCACCCACCTTGGTCTCCCAAAGTGTTGGGATTACAGGTATGAGCCACCATACTCAGCCTCTGGCTCTTATGTGCTTGAAAGAGAATGCTAAACTTTTGTTGGAGACAGTAGAAGGGATCTAAAAACAAAATCCAAATTTTAATTGAGCTGAAGAAGTCAGAAAATGTGAAGAACAAAGAAGCCTGTTTTGTTAGGAGCATGGACATCAGAGTTAATAAAAACTAGTGTTAAAACATGGTTTTGACACTCTTTAATTACCATTTTAATAGTTTTATACTATCCAGAAAAATATGAACAATAGTGCACATTAAGTCAATGTTGAGGAAGGTGATACATTTATTTGAAGTACAATTCAACTGATGTTTTGCAATGCTTTAACAAAAGTTCACATTACTATATATGTAAATTTATAAAATAATCAAGTTTAAAGAGAGATCATGTTTAATAAGAATGTGTTATTTTTTAATTCAATGCTACTGTGAGAGAAATAGAAGAGTTCAATGGAAATACATTTCTGTCAGATATTTCCACCTGAAGCTGTTGCAAATATGGGATCCAGTATCTGCCTTTCATTTCTCTAAAACAGTAGTTAACTTTTTTGAGGTGGGTTTAGCTTTATGATTAAGAGCATGACACATTCAGTTGAAACCTTTGGGTCTGAATCCTAGATTACCACTTGCCAACTTTGCAACTTTTATTTGTAAAATGTGGATAAAATTTGGAGAGTTGCCGGGCGTGGTGGCTCACGCTTGTAATCCCAGCACTTTGGGAGGCCGCGGTGGGTGGATCACGAGGTCAAGAGATCGAGACCATCCTGGTCAACACAGTGAAACCCCATCTCTACTAAAAATACAAAAATTAGCTGGGCATGGTGGCGCATGCCTGTAATCCCAGCTACTCAGGAGGCTGAGGGAGGTGAATTGCCTGAAACCAGGAGGCGGAGGTTGCAGTGAGCCAAGATCACACCATTGCACTCCGGCCTGGGTAACAACAGTGAAACTCCAACTCAAAAAAAAAAAAAAAAAAAAAAAAATTGGAGAGTTAATTGCCACTGATAAATAGTAAACAATATAAATTTAAATGCCTAATAAATTGCAGCTAAGAATATTATTAGGAGGAATTTGGAGAATAGATGATGATAGTAAATGTATTCATAGGGGAAATGTAGAGATGCTGAGGTTGGGCTGAACTGAATTGGAATAGTTTCAAAAAGGTTAAACTGTTTAAAAAATTTGTAAATGTACCTTGTAAATATATAAACATACATAATATTTGTCAATTTAAAATAAATAAAATTTTCCAATTTAGTTTTGAAATTATGCAGAAATAGCTTAGCAAAATATCTGGTTAATGTGCTATTCAATATTACTTTTATTTTAATAAAGTGATACAGGCTTCCTTTCGGAAGAAGAACCGATTGAATTTTTCTTAAATATAATTATATGTAATGCAGGTTTTTGTAGATGGAATCATTTTTAGAGTATACACATGTGACTTTTACGAACACAAAAAGAATATTTAACAAAAACTAACAACTGAAAGAAGTCCCTGTCCCATCCCCTCTTTCCCTCTACCAGAAAAAGCAGAATGGTTCACAGGAAAAAGAGAGCAGGAGTTGTAACTGTGGCTTGCAAACTATTTATTTATTTAGCTTTTAATTTAATGTAATTTTAATCCTTTTAGAAAGGGCACAGTCTATACCCAGTTTGTCACAGCCTCTCCTGTCTTTGTTGGCTTTGATCTACCCCAGTTTGTTTGGCCCTGCATGTATTTGACTAGGAGCAGCACGCTCAAAGTGCTTTACACACGCAATCATAAGAAGCTAAATACCATCCAAAAGAGATGTGAATATATAGGTCTATTTGAGGGACTATGTATACAGTGTCTCATTTGAGAAGTCAGCAAAAGCTTAGCAGATGGAATTCTTACTCTCTCTGATACTTGCTAGGTAGGGGCGGGAGATCAGTGGGGTGGCAGAGTTGGCACACTCAGGACTTACATTTTTATTTTTCATTTTCCTCCTAGCATCAGAACTCCTAGGGAAGCGAGTTATACCCTGTTATTGCCTTATTCATTCTCTCCATGTATCTTCTACAATCAGGTTTCTGATGCGCATTTTTTTTTACTTCATTTTCTTCTCTGATGTTGTAATTGTAAAAAAAAATGAACTTACCACACTCCCCTTTCTTCTTGACCCCAATGAACCATGAAACTGCTAAATATATTTTCCTTTCTCTTATCTATCAATCTATCCTCAAAGGTGTAAAATCATACAATGTGTAAGACGGAATTGTTCTTTCATATAAAACTGTACTTGTGTGTGTATATATATAAACAGAAATCTTCACATTCAAATTTAGATCTTTACATTAGAGAATTATACGTAATATAATTGTTTATTACATTTAATTATATATTATGAATAATTTTAATTTGAAGATTTCTCTAATTAATTTTCCCTTTAAATGTAAGCCCTGCAGGTAATAAATACTTTTATCTTTGCGGACTACATAATCCAATATTCTTCATTTTTTCTTTTTTTTTTAACCTTTTAAAAATGCAAAAAGCATTCTTAGTTAAGAATCTGTTTGGTTTGTAGGTTATAGTTTACTGCTGTGGATTATAGATTGCTCACTGCTGCTTTAACATAAAAAAAAACCTCTGAGTTAGAGAAACAACAAAACTCAATAATCAATACTATTGTTAGATGTTCTACATCTCAAGAAGTGCTATGGAGAAAATATACTTATTAATTCCCAAGAAATCTGAGGAACAGAATTAAATGGAGTCAGATCTTTTATAAATAAATCAGACAAGTTCTTATCCACTTGCTCATGCCCCCGAATCTCCCTTTTTGTTTTATGCAACTGCCATTTCCCAAAGATGATTTCTTCCTTACACTGCAACAGGGTTCTCATTCTCACCTCAGATTTCCTCATGTGACAAAAGAATTATCATATTCATTTTCTCAATCTCTTATCACATGCCATTTTCGTCTTTGATATAGCCCAAATGTTACTGTTCAGAAAATTCTGTTGCCCATTAATTGGATCTCATCATCCTTTTCCTCCACATTTTTTATACCACATTTAATTAACTCAAATTATTCACAGCTGATTTCCAGGCCTGCCAATATACCACTTGAGCCTTTCATTACTCACCTTGTTTCTCTGTACTTTTTTTGTCTATCATTTTTGCCTCAGATTTCTCATATTTACAAATCCTCCCTGTAATAGCATGCATAATTTACTCATAGATATGGAAGAAACCGATGTAATACCTTTCTGCCAAGGCACCCACTCTCTTTCACAATGCCCAGTCATTTTTCTTTGGGTTTTGTGCAGGATGGGTCCTTAATATCTTTCCACATTCAATACTGAGCCACATACGCTACTGTAACACATCCAAATCCTGCCTGTCTCCCAGGCTATCCATTTTAGATCAAGCTTTGTCTCCTGATCATCTTTCTTCCCTAGGGGAATAATTTCTAAACTGATTACACTGTAAATTTCCTATATCACCTCTGCACACACCAAGAGATGCCAGATGCAGTAAAGTGGAGAAAAGTATCTGAAAAGTTTTATCAGGAACTACCACCATATATATCTGACACTTTACTTAGGAGCTTAATATGGCAGTGGTTGTCTTTGTGGCAGTTTGGACACCGGAATCACTATTACTTCTCCAAAATAAGCTTGACGGCCTAGTTTCTTTTCCTTGAGAATTATTCTAGTTAGTCTTGAAACTTTGATGTAGCTGATCTTCAAGTTGGGTGTTGCCATAAGTGTTCATGCTCTTTACTTTCAAGAACGCTCATTACTCTCATATTTCCCCAGGATAACAATAGAAGTTTAAAACAATAAAGATTAGCTTACCATGAGAAAAAAATAAGGTGAGTTGTTGTTCATTTATTCAATGTTTATTAATAGTTGTCATGCACCAGGCATTTTGCTTTTGACGCCAGAAATAGAAAACAGTCCTTGCCTTCACTGGGTCCATTAGCAAAGTCCATAATGAGTTTGCATCAGAGAAAATAGTATGAAGAGTGGGTTAAGGGCCAGCATAGGGTGTGGGAGTTATATGTCAGCATAGGGACATAGAAGAAATAACAAATTTATCATGAAATACTTTTGGAGAGCAGGACACCTGATTTATGTTTTGAAGAAAATGTAGGAGTGTGAAAGACAAGAAGGTTCAGAAGTGAACATTCTAGGGAATGGCAACAGCATAATTTAAAGCAAGGTAACATAAAGAGTGATGATGGCTCTAAAGAAATGTCAATGGGTAAATATGAAGGCAGCAGAAGGCCCATCTGAGGCAGTAGCACAAAAGATGCCCTGCTTGGTAGCACAAAATTTGCAGTGGATAACCTACTGTAAGCATACATCACCTTTTTATTTTCTTTCATTCTTGAAGTATTTAGTGAGTGGCTCCTGTGTGCTAGTAATTATTGCAGGCAATAAATAAACAATAAAAAGCCAAGACCCTTCACGGAATTTGCATTCTAGTTGTCGGGGGAGACAGGTGGGGGTGGGGGTGGGGTTAATAAGCTAACTTAACTTGAAAATATATTGATTATCAGATAGAAACAAATATATGGACAAAATCAAAGACTTTGGTAGTACTGGAGACGGTGTAGATTAAAAAGGGCTTTGTAGATTATCTCTTTAAGGAAAGTCTAAAATTTTTCATAGAGATAAATTTTGCTAAAAGTTTGTAGCTCTCTTTTACTATATCAGAGTATTAGATGGATAAATCCAAATAATTTTCCACCTAGGAAAAAATATTATCGTGGTATGCCACGGAATAAAGTTATGAGTGAGAAGCTAAAAAAAACAAACAAAACACTAAACCTTGTTATTTGGGGAAATTTTAAGAGAAGAACTGGCACAGAGGTTTAGAAAAAGGAAGTGACCTATAGATCCCTCAAGCCCTTTGTTACTGGTCTCCAAGGAGTTCTATGTAGGTCTAGGTACCAACTTTCTCCTGTCATGTGCCCTGACACTGCTTAGAGGAAGAAAGGTAAAACTGGAGACTCAGAGCATTATTTGAAAAAAACACTCAGATTTGGGGATTGACTGAGATGCCTGGATTAAAATGTATTTTGTGTGTGTGTGTGTCTGTGTGTGTGTGTGTGTGTGTGTGTGTGTGTGTATAAGAGAGAGAGAGAATATATGTTTTCTAGCTACCCAGATAAATTATAGATTATATAAAAACATATTTTCTTTCTGCAGTAGAGTTGCAATCTATTTTGTGATCCTGCTGCAGTAGCAAGATATATAAATATTTCTGGGTAAAGACATAGACTATTCAGGGTCAATAGAAATTCTTATATATGCTTTTTCAAAGTTCAAAAAAAAGAGAAAAAATAATTGAGTCAGTAATAATTCTCATGCATTGTTTCTTCTACCTTCCTTGGATTTTTCCATTTCAGAATGAGATGTAGTTGCCACCTTTTCCTCAGGCTAGTTAAGAGTATTTGTACCTTTTTAGACTATGGACTATCATGAATAAAAAGATAGTAACTAGAATTGGGTTGTCTGTTGCATCAGATTCCTCTTCTTTTTCTTTCAAGGCAATTTATCCTGACTACTTCCAGAGTCTAACCAGAGCTCAGATGGGTTTCCTTTATTTTCATAGCCTCTCATTGTCTCTGAAGCAGCTCTATTTTTCATAAAATACATTATTAGTTTTTTTTGTGATATTATTTTTGTTTGGAATTGCTTTTTTTCTTTATAACCAATGTTGGATAAGAAAAAGTTATCATTTGGCAGTGTTTTATAAATAGAAAAATATATTCTCTTAATTTTAAATAGTAGTAGAACAAATTTAAGAAGCTCAAAATATACAGGTCGTACCTTGCCAGTCTTGATAAGGTTTTGTTTGTGGTTTTCTTTGGTCTTTTTTTTTAATAACAAGGGAGATAAATTACCATTATTATTTGAAACTTAGAAAGACTGGAGCAGAGGGAGGTTAAAAGATTAAACTGTGAGCCTGAGCTCGAGCAGAAAGTTAAGGATTGTTCTTCCTGATTCCCTTAGCCAGTCACTGATTCAGAGGAAGACCATTTGCAATCATGCCCTGGCAGTATGCATGGGGTGACTGGCTCCAGGACACTCCCATATCAAAAATCGTGGATACCAAAATCCACAATGCACACCTTTCAGGTACTCTAAATTCTGTCTAAATTGCTTATAATACCTAATTCAATGGAAATGCCATGTAAATAGTTGTTATAGTCTATTATTTTATTTGTAATAGTTGTATTGTTATCTTTTTTTTCCTTGAATATTTTCAATCTGCTGGTTGAATCCACGGATGCAGAATCCCAGATACCGAGGGCTGAATGTACTTTTAATATGTTCCTGAGCAGCAGTGATTACATTCACAACATACTGGACAGTTTGGGTGAGAAAGTCCAGGGTCTGGCTTAGTGCTTCATAGTTCTTTCTTCCACCTACCCCAGTAGTTCTGTTTCAGCAGTGATTGGTCAAATGTGAACCACAGAGCAGCAGCAAAAGCATTTTCTAGGAACTTGTTAAAAATGGAAGGCCTGTGGTCACACTTAGGTTTACTGAGTCACTCACTCCAAGTGGACCCCATCTCTAAACCTTGAGATCTACTGCTCCTCTTTTGATCTGGGAGAGAAACAGAAAAAAGAAGCAAAAAAAATCCCCAATGCGAGTATGCTGGAAAGTAAATTTGAATAGCTCTTTATATTGTGTACTTAACTGTGGGTAATTTATAAATGATTGAAAGGAACCACAAATTAACACACAGCAAATTTAAGGTCTCTTTAGCAGAAATCAATCTTATGTCATGGCAGTTCTCCTATACTCCAGTCTTTCACTTGATAGATCACTTCCCCATGAGGATGACCTACAGCAATTCTACATGAATTGCTCTTTATATTTAAACAGTGCTTTTTGTCCTAAGATGTCAAAATGCTTGACAGTCAAAAGGTAGCTCACTAATTTTTTCAGCTCATGGCAGTAAATAGCCAGCACCTACCATCACTGCTGTTTACTCGTGATTTCTTGGCAGGGAAACTTTAAAGGCCTTAGCAATGTCTAGGAAGTCAATGACTAAAGAAGAAAATATTCATTTTGGCTTTCATAGGGCTGTATTTGATGAATTGCTCACTGACTTCTCAAGAATAGGTAATGACATTCATCAAGGGCAAATCCCAAAGAACAGTCTATGCTTTCCTTGATTGAATCTGATTTTTGAGAAATTACATGGCCCAATCTACAATTAATTGTGATATGAATGCTACTTAACTTCCTGTTACTTCTGGTCCCATATAATTGATACTACTTGAATAGTAAGAAGCAGAGGTTCACGACATTTAGGATCCTTCGAGGGCCAAGTCTGTGCCTTAGTCATCTTTGATGCCTCAGTGACCAGCACCTTATCTGGAATAGTATATATGATCAGTAACTCAAATGTATGTATGTATTGAATGTATGGCACATGAATGAGTCAAGGCACTTTTAGAGTTGGAAGCAATCTGTTAATGAGTAGGAGGAGAAAAAGTAATGAAAAAACTTCTAATTTCTCAAAACCTAGTGCTGAACTGAATGTTGACAATAACTTGACAATGTCCTTTGGCACTGTGGACCAACATCTACCAATCTACCAAGAAAAAGAACTTCAGAATTAAAATTTGACTTACGTTCTTGAGCTGGGGATTTCTCTCACTTACCTTCCGATAGAACTTGAAACCCTAGAGTCAATAGTTAATATACTAGTTTTTCACTTAAAACTGGAACATTTTAATCCAATTTTAGAGGCATGAAAACAATCTGATGGGAAACTCTTGGAATTTTTTTATCAATGGATTAACCTAATTTCGAAAATGCTGAAGGTTAGTTTCTTGAGATATTAATATTACTACAAGTCACAAGTAAAAGCATTCTCTCTTTGATAAGTGAGAAAGCGTAAAGCTGGATAATTGCTATCTGGTTTTCTGGCTTGGTTTGAATAAACAATCACTTTGCATGTTTTAAATAAAACAAAGTTCAGCTGAAGCTACAATCCATCTTTAATCTTGTAGAGCTTCTGTGCTAGATGTTTTCTATCTCTAAAATGCCAAACATGCATATTAAACTGACTTTTTACATATGATTTCTGTACCCCTTTCTTGTTTTGTTTGTTTGTTTTGGTTTGCTTTGGTTTAGCTTTGTATTTGTTTAGAGATGGGGTTTTGCTCTGCAGCCAAGGCTGGACCTCTGAGGCTCCAGTGATACTCCTACCTCAGCTTCCAGAGTAGTTAGGACTATGGCACCCATCACTATACCTGGCTGATTTTTTTTAAAAACTGCTTTTTGTAGAGATTGGGGTCTTGCTGTGTTGCCCTGGCTGGTCTTGAACTACTGGCCTCAAGCACTCCTCCATCTCAGTCTTCCAAAGTGCTGGGAGTATAGGCGTAAGCCACTGTGCCAGCCCCCTTTTCCTCTTTGAATTGTAAGAACCATTTCATAACAATCTTGTTTGGAAATTAGAACATAGATTGTACACCATTCTGTTTAACGTTCTATGCCAGCACCTAGTACAATAGGTGCCTGCAATAAGGTACATAACAAGTATGTAATAAAAGTCCTAAAGTATCTTGATTAAAGTCTATACCTATTTTAATTTTAAGTACTTGAAGACAGAATTAGATTCAAATTGCAAAAGAACATGTGAATAATCAAATCAATGTTAGTGTAAGTACAAATTATCTGCTGATTAAGATATGGAAAATGTCTCAGATTTGGAATTACTTTCAGAGGCATGGCAAGGGTATATTTAGAGCATGTTAATATTTACTGAGACATATGTAAAGGAAGATGTTGAGAAGAGGGAATGTAAGATTTGCTGCGCTCCAAATGAAGCCTCCTGACTCAATCTGCATGGGACTAACAGGCAAAAAACATAAGAGTCCATTGTTCTCCTGGATGAAGCCCACCCTGGTGCATGGAATGAAAGAGGAGAGGACCTTGAAGGCCCAGGCTTCAAGGATACACACTGTACTTGCTCACACAAGGCCAGGCACTAGACAAATGAGAATGTGGGTGCCATTGCTTTGTACATTTTTTTTCCTGAGACAGAGTCACTCTGTTGCTCTGTCACCCAGGAGTGCAGTGGTGCCATCTTGGCTCACTGCAATCTCTACCTCCCAAGTTCAAGTGATCCCAAGTAGCTGGGATTACAAGCATGCCCTACCATGCCTGGCTAATGTTTTGTATTTAATATTTTTAGTAGAGAAGGGATTTCACCATGTTGGCCAGGCTGGTCTCGAACTCCTGGTCTCAAGTGATCTGCCTGCCTTAGCCTCCCAAAGTGCTGGGATTATCAGTGTGAGCTGCTGTGCCCTTTTCAATACACAGTGACCGCATGCAAATGTAAAATATGACTTAGTGAATGTTCAATTCAATCTGACCAATCTGAAAAATTTCTTCTTTCTTAGAGCAGTAATTATGATAAAATGAGCAGGGGTGGGCTGGAGTGGAATGAGGGTACTTTCTTTCTGCTAAAAGCTCTACATTTGTTTTGTTTTCGTAATTCAAGCCTAATTTAAAACCTTACTAAATTTTATGGACTTCTAAGAAAGAGAAATATTTATTAAAATTTAGTAAGCTGAGAGTACTGGGGTGAAAAAAACACCTAATAATTATTTTAAGAAAAGGTAGAATTCTTGCTGTGAAAAATACTCCACTTGGAAAAATAGGTACTAGGCTTAATACCTGGGTGATGAAACAATTTATACAACTAACACCTCATAACACAAGTTTGCCTATATAACAAACCTGCACATATACACCTGAACTTAAAATTTAAAAAAATTACTTGAACTGTATTTGTTCCAAATATGAGATTGCTATTGCATTTCAGTTATGGTTATTATTAAATAGAAATTTAATAATTTCTATCTCCTTGCTATCTCCTTCTGATAATATTACCATACACTTCACTAGTGAACATTTAAAACTATTCGTTCTTTACAAGTCCTTAAATTGAACATCATTATAAGTTATAGCACACCCATATCAACCAGCTAAGAAGAGTTTGCCATCTCTACTGCCTTTCTTCCTCTCTCTGTCCTCCTTTTCTTTCTTTTCACAAAACAATTTAATGGGCATACAACAAAGAGTAGGGATCCAAAGCCATATATTAACTCTAAGGGCGGAATGTGGAGTCACAACAAACCACCTGTTTAAATCCTATCTGTGCTTTATTAGCTGTGTGACTACAGGCACTTTACTCAGTCGTTCTGGGCCTCAGTTTGCCCATCTGTCAAAAAGGTAATAATAATGCCTAACTTTTAGGGTTGTTCTTAGGAGAAATCTATTTGATTTTAGAACAGTGCTTAGTGCAGAATAAACATAACTCATATTATTTTTCACTGCTGTGAATATACAAAATATTAACATTTATATTCATAGTCTCAAAAGCTAATGATCACTGATGGGAATAGCCGATTAGCTAAATGGAGGGAAAAAATGCTATTTCTTTAGTTTCTCATTCTGCTTTTTCAACTGAAAACCAGAATCACTAATTTCTGGCATATCAGTTGTCAATAAACAGTTGTCACAAACCATAACATTATTTTTGAGAAGGTTCTGAATATTTGCAATGAAGAGAACTAAGAAAGGGTAGAACATAAACTTTTTGATTTGGTGATCCCAAGTGAAAGACGAAATTAATGATGAAAAATGTAAAAACTCTGCTGAAAATTCACACAGAAAGAACCTCGAGTACTTGCAATGTACTTGAAATTCAAATGACAGCAAATGACTAATTCTTAAATCAAGAACTCTTCACTAAAATAAAAAATATATATGCTTTCTTTTTCTTGCTTTCTTGTGGGTGGTGAAAGGGTACTTAGTACATGTCAGACTATTTTAAAAAGCAGGTTATAGTGATGATATTTCAGAAGCATTAAAAAACTAAGGCAGATCCTATAAGTGACCTGTTTTCAAAAAATTTTATCCTTAACAAAGCTTAGTAGAAACCCATTAAAACTGCCTGATGTAGTTATATGAGAGACTTCTGTGAATTTCAGTTATCTTTTAAAATGATAGATTATATTACTGTGTCTTACAATTAGGTTGCCAATTATATGTTCTTGTAAGGACCAAAACTTAAATTAGACCTAGTAAATTGTGTGTGTGTGTGTGTGTGTGTAATAAATGATAGAATCTCATGAATGTCAGCATTACATAAGTGCAAATTAGACTGGCATAATTAACACAGCTAAGTGATCGGCAATATGTTTATGTGTTAAGCAGTGCAACCCTTTAAGCAAAGCTATCGTATACTCAAAAGGAGTTGTTAATAGATACAAAGATATGGTGAAAAAAAAGTTTAATTAAATCTAAGTACCTGTTTAACATGTTCATCTTCGGGTTGTTGAAAGTAAGTAACCCTTACAGATTGTCCTAGTTCAGGATCCAGTGGGGTTTGTACCCAGAAGCAGACCAGGCTTAGTTCCATGTTTGTGCTTATCTCTTAAACATGCCAGTTCCTATAGGATAGACGGCAGCACTAGATTGGCCATGACACAAAACAGGCTTGAATTCTTGCTCCAACACTTAGTAATTGTACATACTGCTTAAGAGAGCATATTAGTAAATTTCATGGACTTCGACTTCCCTGTCTGCAAAATAAGGGCAATTCTAGCTCTACCAACTTTAGAGAGCTGGTATTGTCCAGTAAGACAATGTCTATAAAAATGCTTTGAAAATTATATGATACTTTAAAAATATAATTTATCATAGTAATTTTAAGATGGAGGAAAACTTACCTTCTACTATATTCAATATTTTCAAGGCCAGCCTAGATTTTCCAGAAATCTACATAAAAAGTGAACATTTTAGCCATGGTACATTTTTCTTTAACTCTTAGCAATGTTTTGATGGTTAAAAAAAAAAAATCCAAATATGTAAATTTCTTTTTATGCAGCTCTACATGTAATATATACACATTGAATAAATTTGGAAATAAAAAATGTAATCTCACTGACTCTGCTTCTTGACTTAACCATTCATAATTGACTTTAAAATTTTAAATTTCCTTTGAATGTTTTCCTCTATGTATATGCATCATTTTATTGTTTAATTCTCTGGTCTTTGCACTTAACATCTTACAAAAAAATAATTGTTTATATGTTATTTTCTACTCTTAAGAATCTTATAACACTTAATAGTAAAGGCAACAACTGTGACCTATTATGTTTAGCATAAATAATCTAAGTAAATATATTCAAAATTCATATGCTTTAAAGGATATTCCCATACTTCTGTTTGATCATTTCATATATTTCATAGACTTTCAATATTTATATTTAATTAAAAACCATGTACAAATTTTAATTAGTATATTTAAATAAAAAATATTTTTAAAAGACTGATCCATTTGATTTGAAAATGGACATTAAAAACTCTAGAAAACTTCCTTTTACTTAAGTGAGGTGGTAGATATAAAAGCATAATAGGAATATTGATCATATTTGAGTTTAAATGAAAATCTGATTACAAACTATAGAATTGTTGCCCACTCCATATTTTGTTAATTATTGGTAAGATGTGAATTACAGAGAATGAACATTACTAGTCATCTATCGATCACACTATTGACATAATGCTGATGTGGTACAATGAATTTGCAAAAAAGGAAGTAGCAGGTATATTTTATTGTCAAAGGCTGCCTGTCAGTTGGAAAACCATTTTATAGGCTATGATCTAAACTAAATCATTTTGTTAATATCCATATCCATAGCTATATCTTAGTATTTTATTAATAGGGCAGACACTCTAAACCATGTATATTTTTATTTTTCTGATGCATTTATTAGAGGCACCAGTTACTGGAAACCAAAACAGTAACTTCAATAATCTTCAAATTAATATTGACCCTAAAGTTTTAGCAATTTCAACATTAGTATATTTACACTAAATTAAAATTTCTAAACTAGAATTAAAATGAATACAAAATTCCTATGAAATATAAGTAGATAATATTTAAATTAAAAAAACTATAGAAATGTCATAAATATTCGTGTTCTAGAAATGATTTAGAAGGAATTTCTGTTTTTTTGTACAGAGGAGATCTTGTTAAATTGTACAAGCTGGTCTCTAACTCTTGGCCTCAAGTGATCCCCCCGCCTACCTTGGCCGCCCGAAGCACTGAGATTACAGGTATGAGCCACCATGCCTGGACTTATAACTGCTTTTTTCTTTTTTCCATATAGACAGGGTCTCACTGTGTTGGCCAGGCTGGTCTTGAACTTGTGGCCTTAAGTGACCCTCCTGCCTCAACCTCCCAAGTCACTGAGATTACTGACATGAGCCACTGCACCCAGTCCCAGATTATATGTATTTAACATTAAGAGAGATGTATTAGAGTTAATTTTAGAAACATCATTTCTATTGTGCTTATATCTTCTAATTGACAGGTCTGGCCTTTAAGCATTTTTGTACTGTAGAGCTAATCAGCTATAAAGCAGAAGAAAAACCCAATGATCCAACTCATGGAATTTGTTATAATAATCCTCTGCATAATAGGGTTATGAAACAAAGTTAAAATGAAGCAGAAGCAAAATAGGCACCATTAATCAATAAATGGTTATGTTTTTAAAATCTATTAAATAGTATAGTACTTGGTTTAGGGTAGCGAGGAAGACTAAATTAAATGCCAGACCAAGTTTGGTTCTCTTACTGTACTTGAACAAATTTTAGTATCTTTGGTCTGTGTCCTACCTTGAAGCTATTTAACTGCAGTTCTTAGCTTTCTAGCTTTACTAAGAGAAGGCATGTTATCAGCTGTAAATATAGAAAATGAACTGAAATGCCCCATGGTACAGTTTTCTTCCTCCCTTTCTCTACTCATTCTCCAAAATAAAAAGGGAGAAAAACCTAACAAACAGATCTGACAATTCACAAATAACAAGTCTATATTCTGAAAAACTTGATTTAAATGAGGATCTTCCAAGTTAGAACTCTTTGAGACACTAAAAAATCATGGCATGAAACACAGATGTACAAAATAATTTACTATGCATGGACAGTGTATTCCTCAAAACAGAAAAACTGATGGAAGGCCAAATAACTTACGATTCAAAAAAAATAGCAAAATGGAACAAGTGCATTTTCCAAGCAGAAAAGCAACTATGCTATTGTTTTCACATTATTGGACAGTAGTGATAACCTGGTGAGATCTAGCTTAGAAAAGCTTAAATAGATAAATATATATTTTAAAATTAATATGACATATATAGCAGTCTGAAATAGGTAAATTCATATTGATACTCATTTACGAAATCACTTTAAAATCTTAAACATTTTTATAACTTTGAAACATAAACTGCCAATGAAAAAGTTTTCCTTGCTAAACTTGGCTCTGGAAAGAAAGATTTTTCACATGCTTTTCCAAGCGCTTGTCTCTTTATTTTAAATGGAATCCAACTTTCAAGGAATCAAATATTTGAAATAGGAAGAAAATATTAATGAATACATACACATACACATATATATAATTAGTTATAGTTTATAATATATAAAATATGTGTATACTTATATGTACATATATATTTTAAACATGTATTTTTATTGTTTGCAACATCTCATCTTAAAATCAGAGTAGGCTCCAAATTTACCCCTCACGCCTTTGGTAAAGAGCCAGTCAGTTCAGTATTTCAATAGGAATTAGCAATGTTGGCTTGGAAATTTAAGACAAACTTGTACTAATGATTTATATTTTTTACTTGAAAGAGTGAAGTTATTCTCAGGAACACATGAAGAGACTCTATTAACTGCAATAAATTATTGCAAATTTGGCTGGAGTTCTTGCTTGCCACAAAAGTCTCCCCTGGGAATAACTGTGATTTTCGTATTAAATATAAGGTCCTAGGCAGTTTTTGTACTTGTTTTTTAAAACCCAAATAGCCCATATCAATAATAGAAAGCCATATAAGAAAAATGAAACGTAAAATTCTGTGCTTTTCAAGTCCAACAAAAATTGTCATCATACGAATGCAAGTATGTTCATTAAAAATGCAGCCTTTATAAGCTGATGTTTCTTCTAGTAAAGGTTCCACATTAAGTGAGGCTCTATTTTTTGTTTTTTTAATTTTAGTTTACGGTCTCGTTGTTCATCAAATCTAATAGGTAGTACCTGGTAATAAGCCCCTGAATAATAAAACTTACACTGTCTCTGTACATTCTTTGGGTGTCAATAAAATAGAAATGTATAACAGACCAACAAGAGTCATTACTATATGATATACAATGGAGTTAAATTTTCCTTTTTAGCCAACTTAATAATATGAAACTTCTCCAATAGTTACACATTAAAAACAACAACAACTATTTGAGTCAGCCAAACAGCAGACTCTTCATAGGCTTTTGACGTTTCTATTTTATATAGCACTTTGCTTCTGAAATAAACACCCTTATTTAATGCCCTATAATTTCTGATAATGAGTCAGTGAAACAAGTGATTAGACATATGGTACTATTCAAAGAAAGTAAGATGGACAATTACTAGCCAATTGACTTTTACCGGGTGATCCAATCAACTACTTTAAGAGTTAAAAATAGAAGCTAGGTCTAATTCCCATGGCCACTGCTGATCAGAGCCTAACAACGTTGCATCATGGTGGCCCCAACCTCTCCTGACCCTAACAATATCTTCATTAAGACATTTTCCAGTGAGATTCAGGGTTATCTCAAGGCTTAGTCTGACTTACATGGGGGAGGGTAGAAAAAATAATTCATGAATATTTGGGAAAAGATGTGGTAATGAAGTCTGGCTGTGTAAGTTATCAGTGAAAATAAAAATGGTAAAAATGGAAAACATTAACCTTTATCATATATATTTCAGACACTTCACTAAGTTCTCCTTTATGTTATCGTGTTTCATCTTAACCACAACTCTGTGATTTTCCTGTTTTAAATATCAGGAAACAACTCACAGAGGTTGAGTACTGTATAAATCACACAGCTAGAAAATGGTTAAGGTACAATTCATAGCCCAGATTCATTTTCTGAAAGACATGATCTGGACATAAGTGGTAGCCAAAACCTCCCCAATAAATAAATTAAAAATAAATAGCAAAAGGAAGAAGAAAGCTCAGTGATCAGAATATAATTAAAGATAATGGTTAGAGATTTGACTGAACTTGAAAATGATCAAAAGCTGCCTGAGAGCTCTAAGAATAAAATTGTTACAACTTTACAGTCAGACATTTTGAGATTAACCTAATTGCTTTGCTTTCATATCTCTGTAATGCCATTTTATTTCATTTTCCACTTTTTTATTAGAAGAAATGTAAACATTTAAGTATTTTGCCTAAATATGTTAGTGATTATTTTTTCTAAATAGATGAGTGAGATGCCAACATTCTCTTATTTAATAGACTGTTTGTTGTCAGATAATTTTAGTGTCAGATTTGAATTTTGTGGTGAAATAGTCACTCCAACACATCTTGTGAAGATGTGACAGACAAGCCCACTATCTCACACGTGTATGCAGGTTGACAAAATTTTCAATTGACAGTAAGTGTCCTTTCTCTATGATTATGTTCTTTACAATCAATGAGATTGAAAACGTGATGCAGGCAAAAGAAGTGCTGACTAATACTCTATCATTATAGTCTCTATCTTGCATTCTGAGTTTTCTAAAAGTCCCCATCTGCTGTAGTTGAAGAAAAGAGGTATGTCATGTTTACTGCCCTGGGTAAATAGACAGTATATGGTTAAGTGTCTTGAACTGCTTACTAGATAAATTCCAAACTAAAATATGTTTCACTTCTAATTTCCGCCTTGTAATACCCCACATGGAAGAGAGTATGCTTTGAAAAGAACCAGGGGAGAGGATAGTTCTAGCTATAATTCACTCCTACCACATCTGTAAAATAAATCACAGTAAGCTTGTGTAGAAAACCAATCATTTTGTATTGAGGGGTAGCATTAAAACATAAATAGTATTAGTTCATTTTGTTGTTCAACTAATATTTTGTCAGCTCCCATAGTAAAGCCATGTACTATAGTGGCCACTTGAGTTACAGAAATTTTTGTGCTGTTGACATTTTACTTATGAAATAATACAATTTACATTTCTTGAGTGCATTGATAAAATATATCAAATGCAACTTTTTCATGCTTTGTTTTGAAATCCCAAGTTATTCTCTAATATGAAGAAGATGAAAAAACTAATTTAGATTTCTCTTCTATTGTATTACTTAGCCAACTTTTATCAATAGGTATACTTTTAGTTATCATAAAACCCTTTTTTATTGGTCATTATGTAATTCTAATAAATATGGGCATGTAACAAATAGTTAAGAACATCAGCTCCATTTTATCTCAGCTTGACTCACTGCACGAAAGCACAAATTTGAAGAGAGCCATTTCCCCAAGAACTACTCACTTCCTTGAGAGCCAGGTGACAGATTAACTTGGATGACAGTGACTTGTCACAATTTATTTTTGATGGCATTTTAAAAAGTGGTAAAATAGTCTTTTCAAAATGAATCTACTTTAAAAATACATTATTCTCCAGTGAGTATGCCTTATAAATAGAAACCCATATATTTATAATGTTCCTTTCCTAAATTGTTAATATATTACCCATAGTTACTCTGTATAATTTTTTGTTCTTTAAATCTGAATTTGTATTTGGATGATTTTGACAGATTATTCCCAGTGACTTCACTGGATGCCCACCAATATTAGATTCAATGTTATTTCTGCAAGTCCTAGCAAGATTCCATTTTGTGAATAGATAGGGGGTCTTAACATTCTGGTTATTTTCCCCTGCGTTTCAATTATCAGAGAAGCTGAGTATGAAAGATCATGGAGAGTTATACAATAATTGCATTAACGATATTACTGACTTTTCTATGTTTATGCAGTCAGATTCTACAGTATGTAAGCAAGCAATGCAGCAGGTTGTATCGCTGCACCTATTGCAATGACCAAAATAACTGATGCTTCTACCCTTTGGTCTCATAACCACAGCAGTGCATTAAGAAGGTATGGCCATGTGGTTGTTTATTTGGGCAAAGGTCAGAATGCTGATTTGTTTTATGTCTGCTTTTCAAAGAGGGTTTAATCAGACAATGATAAAGGTAAACCATAAGAGAAATGTTTATTAATAATTCCCTCCACCCCAATTAACTGAAGACAAAACATACTTTAAAATGCTGTTGTGACATGTCTGGGATCAGCTACACTATGGAGTGTGTCTGTCCAACTAAATGTTCTTGCAACCCTTCAGTTTTAAGTAGCTACTCAAATATATAAGACATGTTGCTTTATCTTTGCCCTTTCAGCATTTTAGTGTTTAAGTAAAAACTGATGCAATCTCCAGCAAGTCTTCTGTTTCTCTCCTCCTGGCCAATGCAATAGAGACTGTCTTCTGCTGAGGAAGGAGGTTAAAAGTCTTGCCAACTGTTTATATTTCACATATGCTGAATATTTCATAGTTTAGCTTAAGTAAGACATTCTTACTTTATTATTCTATTTCAGGAGCAACTAAAAATAATAAAGAGAAACTAAGAAAAAAATAAAAGGTTTACCATTATACAGGTACATAAATTTGAACAAAAAAAAACCCAAATTTTAGATTAGGTTTGATACAAATAGCCTATTGCTGGTGAGAAAAAAAAAAACAACCTAGAAACTAGCTAGAGATGTTTCTACTCTTCCACATTGTTATTACAAGACTTGACTGACATTTATGAGGCATTTTATAATATCCTGAGATAACAAAATGCATGACTGAGAGACTTTAATTCTCTCAATATTTGTGTATAGTATTTTTCCACCATGAAATGGAAATGAAAAAAGTGAGACTATTTCCTTGCTCAGATCATGTTCAGTGGATTTTCTTATAGTATCTCCATTTGTTTTTAAGGCAGTATGAAAGGGTACCTCAACATGCAGTAATAGTATCTGTTGCAGAATGTTAGAATTTTAATAGTCCATGTACATATTCAAACTATAAATATCTGGGCATAATCTTTGACACAACAATACCACTCCAAGCATTCTTTGATCAAAAGTAAAAGCACCAACATATAAAAACTACTAATATGTATTAATACTACTCTGTTTATTACCATATAGCTTGAAGACACAAAACAATTTCAAATTAGATAAATGTTTTTCAATGGGTTTTGACAGAATAACTTATGGCATCCTGACAGTATATATTACTCGACATCTATGAAAGATAATATGGTGGTGTTATAATAGACAATGTACTGAAAGTGTTTTGCAATTCAAAATTGCCATATATATTATATACATACAATGAAATAGTATTCAGCCTTAAAAAGGAATGAAATTTTTATACATGCTGAAATATTGATGAACTTTGAAAACATTTATACTAAGTAAAAGAAATCAGAGACAAATGGACAAATACTGTGTGATTCCACTTATGAGGTACCTAGAATATGCAAATTCATAGGCACAGAGAGTAGAATCCAGGAGTTGAGGGAATGAACAGGTATTGTTTAATGTTTTGCTTGTGGTGAGAAAGTTCTGAAAACTGATAGTGATTGTTGCCCAGCATTGTTAATTATACACTTAAAAATGGCTAAAACGGTAAATGTTTTCTACATTTTACCAGAAAAAGATTTTTAATTATAAAATCTATAAAGTATAAACTTACCTTATATGGAGCACATTATAAAGTTTTCATAACATTTTATTTATTTTAGAAGCTTATACAGTTATAATCTTATTTTGGTACAAAAAGGATATTTGGGAAATGTAAAGAAAGTAACAGCTTAAGTTGTCCTTTTGAGTTTTTTCCATCTCTTTTTTTTTCTAGATTAATGTTGCTCTTGTCACACCCCTTTGAACACTCTTTAAATATATCAGCAGGAAGCATGCTTGCTAGTACCAGTCCCCTTAAGTATCATCTGAGAATTTGAATGCATTTTTATGAATCTGAAATGATATGCAGCTCTTTTAGGCTGGCACTTATTTTAGAGCCTAGAAGAGGTGAACATTAAATTACCATTTTTTGCTTAACTTGGCAGAAGCAAATATATTACTGCAGATGGTATTACCATAAAGAAATATTAATAATGAGGCAGATATAAGTCCATCCTAAGAGAACTGAATCTGTTTCAAACTGGACCACACCAATCAACTTCTGGCAATGTTCTCCGACATATGTGGCAGTATGATACTCTTAAGTCTGAGAACCATTTTTTTTTTTTTTTTTTTTTTTTTTTGTAAAAATAGCATTGATTGGAAAACCCTAAATAAGTCATTTGGAATGTGAAATGTTCAGAGCTCCCATTCTTTGCTTTTTCTGTGAATCAATGTTCTTTGAGTTACTATTCTCACTTGCACTTGCTTCCTAGTCATCAGCTGTCTTTGTGTCAGTGGTACTGAAGGGCTCTCATTTCAGGTCTTAAAGCAGGGAGAACAATAGAAGAAAAACTTCATCTCAAGTACTGGAAATATAAGAGCTAATAAAGGACACCCATATTGTCCAAGCGAGCAAAAATAGATGTTCTTTAACCATTCTTAAAAGAGAGCTTTAGTGAATCCACAAACAACTGCATTTGTATGCAAAATTATATGTGCATGCTTCTTTATGTACTTGGGGAGAAGATGTATAGAGTCTATTGAGTTATCAAAAGTTTGGGATGTTAACTTAAAAGTTTAAAAAACATTGGAAAGATTGATCACAAGGCAATTTGAAACTATTTTGATGGCTCTGACTTTGTGTTTTTACAATGTTTTTCCTCACTGTGTTACACTTCAAAGAGCAGGTGGTAATATGGAAAAAAATCTCTGCCATTCAGGTGACATCTCTGAGACTCAGTTTTCTCAGTGTAAAATTTGCATATAGTAGAAACATCAAATGAGATACCAAAGATGAAAATCTCTAGCGGAGTGGCTTGAAACAAGATAAATGCTCATATGTGTAAGATGCCTTCCCCTGCTTAGAATGCAAGAATATCGAAAGCAGGTGCAATATCTTCATTAAAGTTTTGTTTTGCTAAGCTTACCATGCTTTTAGTATAAATTTAAGGACATTAAACTCACAAAACCTTTTGAAGATTATAATGATTTCAATTTACTGTCAGTGTATTTACTATTATTATAAAGATTAAAAAAAAACAAATTAGTATTTGCACATATACAGAGAGCCTAATATGGCTGGTGGAGAAGACTAGGTAGATAGATTTATAAGTCTGGACAATAACATGTATCTTCACTAAAATCAAATTGCTGAACACCTACTATACATATATGTAGTGGGGCACCACAGAATTAGAGGTAATAAAAACGTATTCCCAGACCTTGCTTTCAAGAACTTTTTAAGAAGAGCAGACAAAGCATGTTCACATGAAAGGATAACCCACAATAGAATGTGCTACAGGAATTTAGACAAGAGAGGGGCACATTTGATGGGGGAAGGAAGGTGGGTATGGAGAAGGCTTCATAAATGAGGCAGTATCTGATGAGAGCAAGGTTTCAACATGTAATAGGATGGGCTAAGAGAATAAATGAAGATACATAGGAATGCAACCATGGGGTAAAAATTGGAAAGAAGATCCATTTGGTTTAGGTTGGGCATGGGGTACGTTAAGGGAATTAGAGACAAGTTGGATTAAAAGATATCACTGTGCCTGATACATAGTACTTATTAATAGTAATGCCTTTTAAAAACATTTAAAGAAACACTTAGAAGAGAACTTATAAAGATAAAATAAACAAGGTGAAATATTATAGAAATCTGGTAATTAAGGTCACTGGCCACTATGAAAATAGCACTTTTTTCTACCCATTCTCAGTGAAGTCACTGGTTGAATAGAAATGACATTTCTACTTGAGCCTTATTATTACTATACTTTTTCCTTTTCCATTTCAAAATTTCTTAACTTTTAAAAAATTATTTTTTAATTTGAGAGTGTCTCATTCTGTTGCCCTGTTTGAAGTATAGTGGTGCCATCATGGCTCACTGCAGCGTCAAACTTCTGGGCTCAAGCAGTTCTCTTGCCTCAGCCTCAAATGTTAAGGCTATTTCAGTTGTAACTAATGGCAGTAATGCAGCACCAGAAAGAGATATTTTGTTGTGAGAGGCCAACTTTGACTCCTAAATTTTTACTCTCTAAATTTCTGCCTAGCAGAATAAAATTTATTTTTACGTGATTGGAAAGCAGTCGGTTGACTTGAGGTCTATGTTGTCAAACACAAAAGTGCCTGCAGTTCCTTTAGCATCTAATCATTTAGTATCTAGTCATGCACATCCTTCCATTTTTCATTCCTCTTTCAATTCTGAACACCAGCCAATTAGTTTTTCCTCTCCCTGAGAAACATTTTAAGGAAAGGAAATAAAGTCATAAATCAGTTTCACACATAGAATCATACATCTATTTCTGCTTAGGGTTCTGAATTTAGAAACTTTCCTCAAACTTGTTTAAACATAACAAAGTCCAAATTCAGAAATCCCTTCAGTTTGATTAACTTCCTCAGTTGCACAGAAATGAAAATTAAATTTTCTAACTTGTTTTCTTTCTTCTCAATAAGAGTTCTCTAACTCCAGTCCAGAACTTAGTGGGTTCAACTCACCTGCAAAATCACCGGCAAGTATTATTCCACCTTCGGTAGCACCAGTCTCCTAATCCTGAATCTATTTCTTGCCGAACAGTTTAGTTTCTTCAGAAATTAAATAATAGACACTTTCAATTTTTAACCATCATTAGAATATTCTCATGTACTTGCTCCACAATAGAAAGATGAATGTCAACATTACAGAAATTGCACTATATTTCTAAGATCAGTTTTACTAATCTGTATTTCACGTATCTTAGGTTAATTTATTTAAAAGACTATGTTAAAATTCATTATTCTATATTAATATTCATTATTCAGAATAATTTATATTGTTAAGAATTTTAATATTAGAAAAAAGGTGGTAGAATAGAGGGTTTGTTGTTGATCTTGTTCTTTGTTACCTCTTGTAGTTGATGTGACTGAGTAAAAATTCTAGAATCTCAAAAATTTAACATTTCAAATTAAAGCCCTGTTTGACACATAATAATAACAAAAAGGGGCCATAGGGCTGTTATTAAGACCCCAAGGGACAGTTCCTGGAGTAGTCACTCAGTAGTGGGCTTTGTCCCACCCCTGCCAACTCCCTATGCCTCATATACTGAAGATAGAGACAAAGAAACAAATTCAAATCTTTCTAAAGTGTTATTTTGTAAAAATGAAATTTATAATCAGAAAGGCAATAATGATATGTAATTAACATGATTTTCCATAACTAGTATCTTTAAAAATAATGTTGAAAGAGGAAAGGAAGCAGAGGTAAAATTTTAAGCTACAAACTCTCCCCTTCTTTTTCATTGATCTTCTAATTTACTAAAAATTGCATGGCTGTTGAGTCAGACAGTCTAATTTCAAGTTTAAAGATAACAGATCTCCCTTTAAATAGAACATTGGCACACAGATACCCCACAATCTGGCTTATTGCAACTGTTCCCTGTTGGTGAAGTGGCACATTTGCAATCCTTACAACAGCCATCTTAAGCATTTCACAGCATATTATTCAAATGTATATCTCTAGGTGGCAACAAGCACAGGTACTTGGTCTCAGTAGCAAGGGGTCTGTGGGGAAAATTCTAGGAGGAGGGATAGGAACCTGTAAATGGCAAGACAATCTAGAGGATACTCAAATAACCAGAGGCTTACATTGGGCAGCTCCAATGGCTTTGACTGCCTATGGGGAAACCTCACCGGAAACTCTTTTGAGGTTATTGAGGAATCCTAGAGGCAAACGGACTTCCCCGCCTTTTAGAAAGGATTAGTCCCAAACCTTAAGAGCTAGCTCTTTCAAAACCTAGCTGGACTAAAATCGCTTCAGGAAAAACTAAGTGGCCTGCAATTCACATTTTTACTTCAACCTACGCCTATGCACAGGGAACACCCCTCACACTTCAATAGATTCTATTTGTCCTCTCTAGCTTTCAAGCCACAGTGACTACATGGAAGGGAGTTAATGGGATACCATGTTGGTACAGGGCTACAAGCAGGATATTTCGTTACATGCATTTGGGGGAAGGACACAGGTAACAGTATACAGGGATAATACCGAGTAAGAAGCCTGTGTGAGGCAGTGCCCTTTCTGGGACCTTGACAAAATCGGTCATGGAAACCAGGTGGTAGATAACAGCTGACAAGAGTTGGCCTGTGAATGGGCACAGCATGTCCAAAAAAAGATCAATGAAATGACTGACAGAGAAAATGGCAAATGAAGGGAGAAGCGATATCAAGTGCTGTTCAACCCAAGCTGAACTGTAGGAGATAAGAGAAGTTTCCCCTCCAAATAGAGGCTCCTTCTAAAGGTTCAGTCTTGAAGCAAGTGTTTTGACATTGAGAGGGGCACAGACCCATTCTGATAACTGGAAAGGGAGAGGACCAAGGACTATAGGAAGAAAAGGACGATTTCTGATTACCCCAGGCTGCTGCCAGGGACCTACTGCTCCAAATCCTCAAAATAGTCAAGCGAAGGTAAAAGGCATGAAAGGCAATAGAGTAACTCAAATTATTTCACATTTTGAGTCCTCTTCACTGTGTACGCGAATCTGGCACTGAAACGGTCGATCACGTTCAAAAGAATATAGAGAGGCAAAACGCCTTCTTTGTTTGCCCAGTAACACCATTCCTCCAACCTCTGCACTTGGCCGCCTAACATTTCCATCCTAGTTGTTGCTCCTTTTCCCACTGCAGAATTCAGCGGGGTTCTCTCATCCTTCCCTCTGTGCAGCAAACTCCATTATTAACCAAGCGGAAATCGCACAGCACGGCCACGGTGCACAGGAGCCAGGCTGCTTACCTTCACCGTACCGAGTCAGCACAGGTCCCCGTGCCCGCCGTCACGGGCCGCAGTCCCACCGCGCCCGCCGTGTGCTCCGTCAGCTCGCGCCCCACCTGCCAGCTGCAGCCGCCGCTCCCGCCGCCGAGCTCCGGCCGCATGAAGTCATCCCCGCCCCAGCCGGATCACCACATTCTGCGCCAGCCGTGGGGGGAGCGAGGCCGCTCCCGGTCCCAGGGAAAGGCGCCTGAAAACGGCGCCAGAGGATCGCCGCCCCACGAGGTTGTGGGTTGATTTTCTAGTAAAGCTTTTACAGCTACAGCATCGCTGGATTATAGACCGAGAGAGAAGAGCCAGAGGGCTTTCTCCGCACAGCGTCCTTTCTCCTAGAGCTCCCCCTTCACCCCTGCTGTATGGACTACTCCATTCGCCTGTGTGGGTTTCCCACCCTCTTCGTCTTCCTCATCAGCATTGTTCATTTGGTTGAATTTGATAGCAGGAATTGTCTTTTAGGATAAACATTCAAGTGCTGAGAAAACAATTTAAATTGGTAATGAACGTCTCTAAGCCCTTCGTAGCTCGTTTCATCGGCCCCCTCCAACAGGCACACATACACACGCGCGCGCACACACACGTACGCACACAGCCAAACTACTCAGTTTTGAAAGCTGGAACCTTTCGTCTTCTCGCCTACATAATAGAACGGGAATCTCTCAAAAGACTGGAGAAGTGGGACCAACCCGAGAAAGTGCTCAAAGAAACAGTAGGGTGGCCCCAGGATTTTGTTGTTTATGGTGCGCTTGTGCACAGATGTTTCCTCTAACACCTCTTCCTACTCCCTCCTCTCCCCTGGACCCCCTCCCCTCCCTGCCACTTAATTGGGCAAACTGTTGTGGTGACAGCTGTAACATTTGGAAATCAAAAAGAGAGTCCAAATTAGCAGATGAATGTATCTTCCTTTCCCTAAGGATTTATGAAAATTTGCCTTAGGAATGAAATGAGCATGTATTCATATAAGCCCTTTCCTTTCTTTTTAAATTGATACTAGCTGTTAACAAGATTGTTCTTTCTTCCCCCCACCATCCCCTTTTGCTTTTTTCCCAAATCTTTTCATGTTTGAGGGTGAGTGTTTAAGGAAAGATGGGCCTAAATTTGCTCTCTTTGTAGCTGAGCCAGGGTTTCCCCCTAACTGTTGAGTCATTTTCCAGTAGGGAGGTTCCTTGACACTAGGGTTCTGTGGAATGGAGTTTCCTCTTTTAAGTTCCCTTGCTGTTCGAATTGATCATCACTTGATATAAGCCAGCTTTGCACTATAGACTTGTCCAGCAATCTAAACGGTGCCGTTGTGCAAGGCCAGGGAAGTAGCTTTGCTAAATGAAGTGCATCCATCCCTCTATCGGTCCCAAAGTTAGGCAGTAATGTAGCCAACAGCTTTCCAACAAAATGTAGTTAGAATTCTTGGTCATAGAATGTGTGCTCTTTGAAAGCCAGAACAACTTAATACATCTGAGACCCACTTTCATAACATTAGGCCATTAATATTACCATAGAGCAGGAGATTCTTAATCTTTATAAAAGGGGTGTATGAATAGAATTCCAGAATGTGGAATTTGGATGAGAAAATTTCATTTTTAGTTTCACTAACCTCTAACTGAAATTTGGCATTTAGCACATCCTTCAATGCAGGCAACCAACCACCAGAATGTTAGTAGTACCTGTGACTTTGTTACCAATAGAAACAACAGCTAATTCCCTATTGCTGTTTTTATAGATATCTCAATATATCACTATACTGATTTTATAATCAAATCATCACTACATTTTGTTTTATTTAATAGACTCTATTTTTCAGTTTTTGGTATCCAGAAAAATTGAGAAAATAATACTGGGTGTTCCTATATATCCCATTCCCATTGTCTCCTATTAACCTCATACATTAGTATGGTACCTTGGTATAATTAGTCCATTCTGGTATTGCTATAAAGAACTACTTGAGATTAGGTAAATTATAAAGAAAAGGGGTTTAATTGGTTCGTGGTTCTCTAGGCTGTACAGGAAGCATGACTGGGGAGGTCTCAGGAAACTTATAATCATACTGGAAGGCAGAGGGAAAGCAGACAGGCCCTACATGGCTGGAGCAGGAAAAAGAGAAGGGGAGGTGCTACACAGTTTTAAACAACTAGACCTCATGGGAACTCACTATCACCAGAAAGGCAAGGTGATCCCCCATGATCAAGTCACCTCCCACCAGGGCCCCCTTTCAAAATTGGGTATTACAATTTGATATGTTATTGGGTAGGGACACAAATCCAAACCTTCTTATTTGATTACAATCAATGAATCTATATTGATACATTATTATTAACTAGTCAATAAATAAATTCTAACTACATTTAAGTTTCCCTGGTTTTTACCTAATATTCTTAAATCTGTTCCAGGTACCCATGGAGGCTATCACACTGCATTTAGTTGTCATGTCCCCTTAAGCTCCTCTTAGCTGTGACAATTTCTCAGCCTTTTCTTGTTTTTGATGACCTTGACTGTTTTGTGGTATAATGGTCAACTATTTTCTAAGATAATCTGCTGTTGCAATTTGTCTGATGCTTTTCTCATGATAAGACTGGAGTTGCAAACTATTGGTAGGAGAAAGAGGTAGAGTCCCATTTTCCTCACATCATATCAAGGTACTATAATATCGATGTGATTTATGACTGTTGATGTTGACTTTGACCGCCTGGCTGAGGCAGTGTTTGTCAGGTTTCTCCACTGTAATGTTATTGCTCATCCTTTCCATACTGTACTTTTAGGAAGTAACTACAGGAAACCCAAACCTGAGGAGTGGGACTTCAGCTCTACCTCCCTGAGAGCAGAGTGTGTACATAAAGTATTTGGAATTCTTCTGCCTAGAAGATGTGTCTATTCTCTACCCAGTATTCAATTATTTATTGATATCAACATTATAGACTTATGAAGATTTATTATATTTTATACTTTTGGTAATCAATTACTAGTTTATTTTGTTGTTCAATTTGTTTCAGGTTGCCCATTGGAAGCTCTTTCGGTAGGTTCCTGTGCTCCTTTGACATACCCTCTTTGATTGTGTGTGTGTGTGTTTGTGTGTGTGTGGCAGAAGTGACAGGATAGTTAACAGTCCCTTACTTTATGGTATTATGAGTTCCTCCAGGCTCAACTTGTATACTTCCTGCTTCATTCCTAGAATCAGCCATTACTTCAAGGAGCCCTTGTTCCTTTTACTGGAGAATGGTAATATAAATCAAGATTTGGGCCCTAGACATGGTCATTATTGGTGTGGGTCATCATTTTGTTTAGGGCTTTCAATTAAGACAGTGAAGAAATATATGTGTATACTCACCCATGCATATATACGTATTTCTATATGTAACCATCCTGTACCTGTATTAAGCTATATATAAACATAAATACTTATGTCTCCAACTTTAATCTTTTAGCACACAGATCATTCTAGCCTCCTCCCTTTGTCTGTAAATTCCTGTTTCAATAGTGAGAATCATGGCTCTCACCATTCACTGTTCTAATTGTTCAATTTCAGTGTACATGTAAAGCAGTATAAAAATTGTTAGCCCTTTCCCACATTATCACAATTTTTAAATATAGTAGTATATAGAACTCTTTTTTGAGACAAGAGTCTCTCGCTTGCTCGCTCGCTCGCCTGCTCTGCACTCGCCAGGCTGCAGTGCAGTGGCGTGATCCCGGTGCACTGCAACTTCCGTTTTCCGATTTCAAGCTCCTGCCTCAGCCTCCCGAGTAGCTGGGACTACAGGCACACAACGGCATGCCCAGCTAATTTTTTGTACTTTCAGTAGAGGCGGCGTTTCACCATGTTGACCAGGATGGTCTCGAGCTCTTGACCTCGTGATCCACCTGCCTCGGCCTCCCAAAGTGCTGGGATTACAGATGGGAGCCACTGTGTCTGGCCTTTTAAAATTATATTGATAATGGTATTTTAAAATTGGTAATTAGTTTCCTTTGCAGTTCTACATATTACATTTTATGCAGTTAAAAGCATTATTTTAAGAGGAGTTATGTAGGTTGCTTCAGATTGTCAAAGGGAGCCATGGCAAAAAGTTAGGATCTAAACCGTAGACTTACTGTGATGTGAGGCTGTAATGAGATGGTCTGTAATTGCCATTGCAGAACTTCAGGGGAGCTGATAGTCTATAAGTGTTTTCCTTGCATACTTGGGCAGGCGTCTGTCTCCTTTCTCCTTTGAAAGTTCTAAATACCTTGAATGAGACAACATGCTCAGCCTTCATAATTTATCATTTAGTTGGAGGATTTGTTAAGTACCTCACGTTGAAGATAAAGGTCCTTATAAAATAAAAAGGCAGGAGGATGAGAAGGTGAAGAGAACTGGAATGTTGAGATGACTATGAAGGTTAGAGGTTTTGTAGCTGAACAGACTTGGGCTTGGATCCCCATCACTCACAGCCTGACTTTGTCTTCTTTCTGAAATGAAGACAGCAATTGTCTCAAGAGTGAAAGATGTTTCCTTCAAGTTGTCTGAGGCAGTAGGGGTGCATCTGTGGCGGCTTAGGACAGTCCAGAACACACTTTCTTGTCCCTCCGGTGTAGTTTCCATCTGCGAAACCAGACTCACTGAAGATAGTTTCTGGTGATAATACAGATGCATGCATCTATCAAAATAATCTTACCAGGTACTTTTTATTCATGGAAAGGGATCATTGTGTTGATGGTGTTAAAGGCAACAGTCAAAGACATTAAATGGCAGGATTGAACTCCTTCTGATACCATAGCATGCTAAGAGACATAGGGAAGCCAGAAAGAAAATAGGAAAGATACCGGGAAATGTCTTATGTCAATATGTAAAGTTTGAATCTGTCTTCTTTGAACTTGACATACACCAATATGTAATTTTTTTTTAACCTATGACTTTACATTGCCCCTTAAAAAACAAACCAACAACAAAAAAACCCCTAAACTTTGGATCTTGACTTTGAGTTCTGCAATGCTTCCTTCCTGATAATCTCAAATTAGAGATCAAGTGGCCTAGTGATATCATGAGTCTCAGCAAGGGAAACTGTGAAACCAGAGCCAGAGGCCCTGTGTGCTGGGAGCTGTCAGCATTTAGAACCACTCCTTTGGGTTAAGAGAATCCTTCCAGAAGGGACTCATTTAAATGCAAATACACTATCAGAAGGAGTAACTGAGTATCTCATTTGCAGCTATTAACAATTTAGCAGAGATTGGATTCTCAGATTTATTATTGAGAGGAGTTGTCAGGGTGATTTGGCTCTGGCATCTGTCACCCCATTGCCTGCCAGGTCTCCTGTCCTCATCACCCCATAGGGGGCTGCCTAAGCTGGGAACTTGGTCTACCAGGAAAGAACTGGGCACTTAGTGAATAATAATCAATATTGTTTTACATAATTTTGACTTAAGAGAAAGGGTAGTAGAAGGATTTCCATGGTAATAGTACTCTGTGTGCCTGTGTATGTGTGTATGTCTGTGTGTCTGTGTGTCTGCTAGGCTTAGGCTGATTAATCATGCTCTACAGAAGCTTTACAATTTTATGACAAAGCATCTACTCTTTTAATGAGGTCAGAAAGTGGATCATGTAAAATATATACAAATGTAATGCAAAGCTAGCAATAGAAACAGTTACATTCAAGTAGCTATAGGTAGGCTAAGAATTTTCTATATTAATATGAAAACACTTTGATATATGATAGGAGGAACAAAAACCTATCATTTATGTGAAGATTGGTATTAGGTCTTGAAGAGTTTCAGCAGACTGAACAGAAATAGGACAATGCAAGAAGGGGAAGTGACTATAAACAGAACAGAAACTGTTTTGACATTAGTAAGAATTCACTTTGTTTATGCTGGTAAGGAGTTGACATGAAATTCTAGATCTATGTAACGCAGCTACTGTGCTGTAATCAGAACTCTGTATTTAATTGTGAAGTGTCTATGTGCTTAGGTGATATACCTAGTAAATGGCACATGATTCATTCAATAGTATGGTGTAATACTCAAACATTTAAAAAATTATCATTATGGAACCATGAGATAAAACAGCCTGCTTAGGTAATGCTTTACATTTTATTTCACTTTTTATATTTTAAGAACCTGATGAAACCAATAAAATCCCCTTCTCAAGAAAAGTATGGTTTAATGAAAACTTTTCTATTGTGATGAGTCGATTATCAAATAATATTTATGAAGAATTCTGTTTCTATCATTCTTCATGAATGAGAAATTTCTTCAATTTCTTATATACAATTTAGATTATCAAATAATTTTAATAAAGAATGATTTCTCTATCATACTTCATGAATGGAAAGTATTTTCATCAATTTCTTATATACAATTTAGGCTAATAAAAAAGGTAAATTTAAGTTTCATTTAAAAATAAGCTTCAATAAAACTGTGTTCAGACAAGTTGATACTCATTCAGTAGATTATTTATGGAGCATAATGTATTAGTACTGCTGTTCTAATCACTGAAGATACAAAAATGAACAAATACATCTCTTCTTCTGAAAATTTTGTCCAAGTAAAAGGAGACTGAATTTTTGCTCTGTGTCTCCATGGCCCTTACTACCCACTAATATGCCATATTAGTTGGTGGAAAGGGCCATGAAGGTGCAGAGTAAGAATGCAGGTATAGGGAGTTATTTAAGGTTGTAGGGGACACTTGGGCGGAGATTTGAAGACAATGTGAAAGCAAGATAAGTGAACACTTGAAGAGGTTCAGCACATGCAAGTAGGTGAGCACATACTTCATGTGTTCCAGGAACTGAAAGGTTAGTTTTTTTGTAATGAAATGATCAAAGGGGGAAATTATTAGGATATGAGGTTAGAAAGGTAGGTGCATAAAAGTTAATTTAGAGCCCTAAAAGGCAATGAGATTTGGGGGATTAAGACTTTGTTTTTGGACTTGCTAAATTTGTATTTCTGATCAGATCTGTGGAGGTGTGAAGTAGACAACTGGATGTACTAGTCCGACATTCGGGGGAGAGATATCATGGCTATAGATGAAAATCTGTGAATCATCATGGTCTCTAAAGTCTTTAGATCAGATGAAATCACTTTAGAGGTAAGTGTAGGAAGAGAATAGATGATGTTGGTGGACTGAGCCGTGGAGCATGCCAGAGGATCCAACAAGGGGTTTGAAAAGAAGTGAGCAGGGAGATAGGGAGAGTTGTCCCAGAAGCATAAGTGAAAAGGTGTTAGAAGGAAGAGGGAGGTTTTATTGCTCCTAGCTGCTAGTAGATTAAGATGAAAACTGATAATTGGATTTGGCAACATACAGATACCTAATTACCTTGACAAGAACAATTTCTGTGTTCTTATCAAAAGAACAAATCACCTAGTGTAAATGAGTAAATGAAGTGAAAAAATAAAGAGCAGCCTTTTAATAGTAGTTTTGTTATAAAAATAAAGAAGTGGGCCATAATTAGAGCAGGATATAGGAATACAGAAGAATTTTTTTTTTCTTTGAGAGGGACATTTTTGTATGCTGATGGTAACAACTAGTAGAGAACAAATAACTGATGATGCAGGAAAAAAGAGACACTCAAAAGAGAATGGATCTAGAGCAGGAGAGAGGATTTGACCTTAGATCAGAGGACAAGCATTTCTTCCCCGAAAGAAAAGGGGAAGGCAGAGCATGTGGTATCAGACAGACCCAGATAGATTGGTAAACTTGATGTTCAGAGTTCCTGGAAATTCTGTTTTGATCTCACCTGTATTTCCAGTGAAATAAGAAGCTGAGAATTTAGAAAGACAAATTGGTACTGGAGATGTGAGGAAAGAGAAGTGTCAAAACATTTACCTAGAAGGAAGTGAAAAAGAACTGATTGGCATTGAGTTTTCTATAGGTACTACTAGCAAGTTCACTGAGGCTTATGATTATGAATTTAAACAAGACAAAGTAACAAAGTTTCTGGGTTTTCTCTAGCCATGGTTAGCTGACTGGTGCGGGTGCTGAGTTGGCCTACGGTTCTGTTTTGCTGGGATTGGTATTTGTACAGCCAATACAACCAAGAGTGATGGTCACTGGAGCTTGGAGTGAATACATCAGAGTGATTCCAATGGGAACCATGGACTCTGATCTGGGTAAGCAGGGAATTGAAACGTTAAGACTGTGGGCACTAGTCTTACACTTAATTTTAACTTTTTGAATCACAAGGGCTGAAAACCCTGACTTAAAACAGTGTGTTAAGGACAAACACAACTAGAACTCAGAGTTCACTGTATGGTACAGAAATTTTCCATTTTTCTTTTAGCTGAACTCCTGTCTCTAATTTCTTGACTCTTAAGACGATGATAGCATCTTAGGTGATATACACATTTTTGATAAAGTAATCTCAGAAATATATTTTTAAAAACTACTTTTAATATGTAAAGCTGTCAGATTACAAATAAGTACAACAGAGCTTACAGTGTTTTCAAGTGCTTTGCTTATCACTAAAGAGACATTTGTATGATTTTGTTATGTCTGACCCTAAATTTCAGATGTACGTACTTCCTCTGGCATTAAAAATAGGAATAAAAAGTAGAAATTAAACAAAAACCTTATCTTCAAAGAGTTATGCTAACATTGTTTTTTTCTAATATGGGCTTAATGTCATTAATGACTCAGTTGCCATTTTTATTCTCCAGTGAGTCCAGTTTATTAATTTTCCCTGCGTTGTGCATGTGTTATAAGTTTGCCCCCTCGTGGATAATTCTGGAACTGTCAACATGATTTTTTTTCTTGTTTTTAGTAGGAAAAAAGACTTAAGGGGTAGTAGATATTGTGGTAAATAGGAATTATTTTTAAAGAAATGTTGAGACTAATAAAAACAGGTTCAAATTGTTGGACATTTACCTCTCTTGTATTAGTTTTCAAACTTGCTATTATGTTAAGGCCCCCACTGAGTTTGGAAATGATGATATTCAAAGAAGTTAAAATGTTAATATTATCTTAAAATATAAGAATACAGAATTACATAAGAGAGATAGATTCACGATTATTTAAACATTAAAACTCTCAAACTTTTCAACTAAACTCTGTATGATATGATGGCTTTACCTTGAGAATATATTAATATAAATACAAGGCAGTCCACAATTAATTAATCTTCACTTGTTAGGGTTGCATATGGAACTATACAAATTATGAGAAATCTCATTCTTAATATTGTGCATACATGAGTGAGCCCAAACTTTTATTAATAATTTTCTATTCCATATTAGAAAAAAATAACTTTGATGCACTTAACAAAGCATTGTGACTTGTAGCATAAAACAATCATTAATTTTTTATTTACTATTTTATTTACAAAACATTATCTATTGATAACTTGCTATGTGCTTGGAACTATTTTATGTTCCAGGAATAAGACAGTTTTCTTTCTCAAAAGAGTTGCAATCTGATGAAGAACACGCAAACTGCAATAAAGTGTTATAAATTTCGCTGCAGAATTTTGTACATAATATGAGTGTAAGCAACATGTTTTAAGCTAATTCTAAAAGAGTAGTTAAGGAAAGCATTATATAAGAGAGGGACCTGAGCTGCCTTATGAAGTCCTTAATAGTTGAAGAGTGAGAACAAAGGGATAGAGGGCAGAGGTGTTTAGCCTGAGGAAAGAAATTTACACAGAGGTAATCTTGTGGCTTATTCACCTGTTCTTATTTTGTACACCTGCTGGTAACTTCATCATCATCATCATCATCATCATCATCATCATCATGGTGGCAGGAGTGGATGTACACTTGCTGCCATAAGTCAAATAAGCTCTGAATAGGCAGTACTTAAATGTGTTTTACCGTCCACTTTATGTTACAATTATTCTTACCTTACACAAAAGAAAAGGAAAGCTTGGTTAGATTAAGCTGCTTGCCTGAGCCTAGGTGTTACACTTTAAACTTTATGCTCTGAACCTCTGCACTTTGCTAGTTAGAATGATTTGCCCATATTAAGAGCTCAAATATTGGTTAGTAAGCATAATAATCTCATAAAAAACAAAGCAAAGTGGTCCACTTTGATATTTATGATGCAGTTTAGTGAACATGCTTAAGGGATAATGGATGAGGGATCAAGATGGGAAATATTCAAAGAATAGGGAAAATTGTATTATGCATGTATAGTGGTAAAAAAGAATCCTTTCTAATATCTAACTTCTAGTTCATAGCATGATGTTTATACCAACACAGTTAGGCAACATCAATGGAGCGTTCCCTTCTCCTTTGTCACAGAGCAATGTTGTCGATGCATGGAAAGAAAATTGACAATACCTGTACCCTATAGATAAATGCATACTCTAACTCCTTAGAAATAAAATCCTTTGGGATTTTTTTTTTCATTTTATTTGTCAACTGGTGTATATGAATCATTTAAGGCTAAGAATTATTGCCTGATTGGAGATACTATGTTTGAATTTTTTATAAATAACAATAAACAACCTCTTCCAGTTTTAAAATGCCACATTTGACAAATGAGTTATCATGCTAGGGAGTGATCAATGCCATGATTTGTCTGGAATCTAAAATAAATGAGAAATAGCTAAAGGAACTGGGAATAGATGAACGAGGCAAGACTAGGTGGTAACTAGGTGACATCAGTTCTAAAATATTTGAGACATTGTCCTATGAAAAAAGGGCTAGGCTGTTCCAAACAGATGTTAGACCAGTGAGCCAGGCTTAAGTTCATAAAAGGATGAACATTTTAATGGTTGGAACCTTTCAAAACAATATAGATAGCATTTTAAAATTATAAACTCCCTGTCTGAATATTTCAGCAGAGGTTGAAGCTAAGAAGTTGAAAAAAATAAATTCTAAGGGCCTTTACAGTGAGAAAATTCTATGATTCTATGGTTTTCTAATGCCCCCAAAATTTGTGTAGTTCATGCATTCCACTCATCATGACACTTAATTGTATAAGGTTTTGAAAAGTCATCATTCAGGGTTGACTGTTTCCTTCACCACACCTTATGAATCTTTTGTAAATATTATCTTCTCCATCAAATTTGTAATATTCCTAAACGAGATGCTTTTCTTCATAGGAAATTTTAAAAGGTTCAGAAATTTTCAAACTTTTATTAAACTATATTATTAAATTTAATTTACCAAAACATTTCAAACATAAAGGCGTCAGTTCCCGTATAGCCTTTACTCAGCTTTCTCAAGTGTTCATATTTTACATAACCGCAGTGCAATCATGGAAGTCAGAAAATTTGCACTAATACCAATCTATTAACTGCCTTACAGACCATACTTGAATATTGCCTATTGTCTCTCAGTCTAGGTTCAAATCCAGGTTCATTTATCTCAGTTATTTGTTATATCTCCTTATTCTCCTTCAATCTAGAATAGGTCTTAGGCTTTCATGACCTTGAGATTATGGAGAATCCTACGTAGTTATTTTGTAGAATGTCCTTCAAATCGAGTTTGTTTGATATGTTCTCAAGGTTAGACTGAGGTTATGTGATACTTGGCAGGAGCATCACAGAAATGATGTTATGCCCTGAGCAACATGGCAAAACCCCATCTCAACCAAAAAAAAAAAAAAAATTAGCTAGGTGTGGTGGCACACACCTGTAGTCCTAGCATCTTGGCATGAGTTATATTTACTACTACTCAAGTTGCCTAACTGCCCTATCAGCAGACAGAATTGACATACACACCTTAACATCTGTTTTTATATTTATTTGTGTGCTTATATGTGTGTATATACCTGTGTGTGTGTGTGTGTGTGTATGATTATCAGTCTATAAAAGTGTAAGTGCAAATTGATACCTGGATTCCAGTCCAACTCAGGGTTTATTTTGCCCTTATCTCTCAATCTTTTTTAATTTGTAACTTCTTTCTTTCTCTTCTTTTTTAAAAATTACACTAAGTGCTGGAATACATGTGCAGAATGTGCAGGTTTGTTACGTAGGCATACACGTGCCATGGTGGTTTGCTGCACCCATCAACCTGTCATCTACATTAGGTATTTCTCCTAATGCTATCCCTCCCCTAGCCCCCCACACCCTGACAGGCCCTGGTGTGTGATGTCCCCTTCCTGTGTCTAGGTGTTCTCATTTTTCATCCCCCACTTAGGATTGAGAACATGGCAGTGTTTGGTTTTCTGTTCCTTTGTTAGTTTGCTGACAATGATGGTTTTCAGCTTCATCCATGTCCCTGCAAAAGTCATGAACTCATCATTTTTTATGGCTGCATAGTATTTCATGGTGTATATGTGCCAAATTTTCTTTATCAAGTCTATCATTGATGGGCATTTAGGTTGTTTCCAAGTCTTTTCTATTGTGAACAGTGCTGCAATAAACGTATGTGTGCATGTGTCTTTATAGTAGAATGATTTATTGTCCTTTGGATATATACCCAGTAATGGGATTGCTGGGTTAAATGGTATTTCTGATTCTAGATCATTGAGGAATAGCCACACTGTCTTCAACAATGGTTGAACTGGTTTAAATTACCACCAACACTGTGAAAGCATTCCTCTTTCTCCACATCCTCTCCAGTATTTGTTGTTTCCTGACTTTTTAATGATCTCAATACTAATTGGTCAATTTTAATGATCTCATTGTGGTTTTGATTTGCATTTCTCTAATGGCCAGCAATGATGAGCTTTTTAAAAGTATGTTTGCTGCATAAATGTCTTCTTTTGAGAAGTGTCTTTCATATTCCTCACTCACTTTTTGATGGGGTTGTTTTTTTCTTGTAAATTTAAGTTGATTGTAGGTTCTGGATATTAGCCCTTTGTCAAATGGATAGATTGCAAAATTTTTCTCCCATTCTTTAGGTTGCCTGTTCACTCTGATGACACAGTTTATTTTGTTGTGCAGAAGTTCTTTAGTTTACTTAGGTTCCATTTGTGAATTTTGGCTTTTGTTGCCACTGCTTTTGGTGTTTTAGTTATGAAGTCTTTGCCCATGCTTATGTCCTGAATGGTATTGCCTAGGTTTTCTTCTAGGGTTTTTTTTTTTTTTTTTTTATGGTTTTAGGTCTTACATTTAAGTCTTTAATACATCTTGAGTTGATTTTTTAAAACTCTCAGTAAACTAGATATTGATGGAATATATCTCACAATAATAGCTATTAATGACAAACCCACAGCCAATATCATACTTTATGGGCAAAAGCTGGAAGCATTCCCTTTGAAAACCAGCACAAGACAAGGATGCCGTCTCTTACCACTCCTATTCGACATAGTATTGTAAGTCCTGACCAGGGCAATCAGGCAAGAGAAGGAAATAAAGAGTGTTCAAATAGGAAGAGAGGAAGTCAAGTTGTCTCTGTTTGCAGATGACATGATTGTATGTATAGAAAACCCTATCATCTCATCCCTAAACCTCCTTAAGCTAATAAGCAACTTCAGCAAAGTCTCAGGATAAAAAATCAATGTGCAAAAATTACAAGCATTTCTGTATACCAATAATAGAGAAACAGAGAGCCCAATCATGAGTGAACTCCCATTCACAATCACTCCAAAGAGAATAAAATACCTAGGAACACAACTTACAAGGGATTTGAAAAACCTCTTCAAAGAAAACCACAAATCACTGCTTAAGGAAATAAGAGAGAACACAAACAAATGGAAAAATATTTCATGCTTATGGATAGAAATAATTAATATTGTGAAAATGGTCATACTGACCAAAGTCCTGTATTGATTCAGTGCTATCCCCATCAGGCTACCATTGACTTTCTTCAGAGAATTAGAAAAAAAAAACTACTTTAAATTTCATATGGAACCAAAAAATAACCCATATAGCCAAGACAATCCTAATCAAAAAGAACAAAGCCGAAAGCATCACACCACCTGACTTCAAACTATACTACAAGGCCACCGTAACCAAAACAGCCCAGTACTGGTACCAAAACACACAAATAAAAATTGAGAAATTTTTATTTCTAAAGACCAAAGGAACAGAACAGAACCTTCAGAAATAACACCACACATCTATCACCATCTGATCTTTGACAAACCTGACAAAAACAAGTAATGGGGAAAGGATTCTCTATTTCATAAATGATGTTGAGAAAACTGTCTAGCCACATGCAGAAAACTAAACTTGGACCCCTTCCCTACACCTTATACTTCTTTCTTTAACAGTGAGAAACCAGATTTTCACTATCCACATTCTATTTACTTACATTTGTTCAGTCCTAGAATACACATAAGAATTTTGTGAACTATGAAAAAAAATTAATAAGTTGATATGGTTTGGCTCTGTATTCCCATCAAAATCGCGTGTTGAATTGTAATTCTCAGTGTTGGGGAGGGACCTAGAGGGAGGTGATAGGATCATGGGGGCAGATTTCCCCTTGCCGTTCTTGTGATAGTGAGTTTTCATGAGATCTTGTTGTTTAAAGGTGTGTAGCACTTCCTTGCTCTCTCTCCTGTCACTCTGTGAAAAAGTGTTTTCTTCCTTATCACCCTTCTGCCATGATTGGAAGTTTCCTGAGTCCTCCCAAGCATGCTTCCTGTACAGCCTGTGGAACTATGAGTCAATTAATTCTCTTTTCTTCAAAAATTACCCAGTCTCAGGTAATTCTTCATAGCAGTATGAAAATGGACTAACACACAAGTACAGTATTTGTGTACAGTTCTTTTTGTCTTTCCCCTCACAGTATGTGTAAGCTCAACAGTGTATGGTTAAGATACTGTTTTCTAAAGTTTTAGTTTAGTTGTTCTCCACTTTCTTCAGTGTAATTTTGTTATTTGTTTGCAATAAAGTTAGGCTCATTTGTCACAGTTTGTGTTCCATTTTGATATCTTTCCAAATCCTGCTTGATTTAAAATATTTATTTACCTAGAAATGTAAGATTTTTCCATTGTTTCAATGTCAGGATTATACAAAAAGGTATACTCCTAGAAATGTCATTCCTTCTACTCCATTCCCATTCTACTGTTCTTTCTGCCCAGTTTCTATCTGCTTCCTATAGATAATCAATTACACTAATTTCTGGTTTATCATTTCTACATTTCTTTTAGCACAAATAAGGAGATATATGTGCATTTTCTTTTCTTTTTTTCTTTTTTTGAGATGGTGTCTTGCTCTGTCGCCAGACTGCAGCGCAGTGGCGCAAACTTGGCTCACTGCAACTTCTGCCTCCTGGGTTCAAGCGATTCTTCGGCCTCAGCTTCCCTAGTAGCTGGGACCACAGATGTGCATTTTCTTACATTTTCTTTTTTTTGCATGGGAGTTGCTATTATTTGTAGATACTCATTTATACTTTCCCTTTAAGGTACTTTGGCAATCACTCTATATCAGTTGATATTCTGGAAATTTTTTCTCTCAATGAATGGCATGACAATTTGTATACTGACTCAAAGCAAAACCTGGGAATAAGCCGTTATTCTTTAGTTTTCTTCATTTTTAACACAGAATACATCAGGGAGTTTTCTATAATCTATATTCAAGTTTATATATATTATATGTATTATATATTCTTATTTCTTTTCATTTTCATCGTCATCATCTTAATCTATGCCATATAATTTCTCCCTTGTTGTACTTTGAGAAATTTTTATGTAATTTTCCCTACAAATCTGATCATTTCAACTTTTTTTTCAAACTATTTAATGACTTTAACTTGCATCTAAAATAAAATCAAAATCCTTAGCCTTGTAGATTTTAGCCCCTATCAATCCTCCCAAATGCATCTTGTCTGCACTTCCTTCATGCGGGTATTAGATTGTTTACCCAGATACGCTATAATATTTTCCATTGCAGGGCTTTCTAGTAGCTATTTTTTTTCATGTAATGTTCTTATTCCTCCTCTTCATCTGACTTGCTTCTTATTCTTTTTTTTCAACTTAAATGTCACCTTGTCCTAAAGATCTTTTCTGCCACCTTTTCTAAAATAGGTTATCATCCCTTTAGTCATTCTTTAATCAGTTTGTGCCCTTCACAGAAGCTCGTATAAGTAATAAAAGGTAGATTTTTAGATTGATATGTAATTGTTGTACACAACTTTGGGGTATATGTGATATTTTGATACCTGTGTACGATATACAATGATCAAATCAGAGAAAGTGGGATATCCATCACCTCAAACATTTAACTTTTATTTGTGTCAGAACATTATAATTCTTTACCTCTAGCTATTTTGAAATATACAATAAATTATTAACTATAATTTTTCTTCTACACTATTAAATACTGGAATGTATTTCTCTAACTGTATTTTTGTATTCCTTAACCAACTTATTTTTATTCCTTCCTTTACTGTTCCCTTCTCAGATGCTGGTAAACGCCATTCTTACTCTCTACCTCCATGATACCATTTGAGTGAGAACATGCAATATTTGTCTTTCTGTACCTGGCTTATTTTACTTAACATAATGTCCTCCAGTTATATCCATGTTGTTGCAAATGATATAATTTCATCTTATTTAATGGCAGAATGGTATTCCATTGTGTAGATATACTATGTTTTCTTTATTCATTCATTTATTAATGGCCTCTTAAGTTGATTCCATACCTTGACTATTGTGAGTATCATGCTTCAATAAACATGAGTGTGCAGGTATCTCTTTAATATGCTGGCCTCCTTTCTTTTGGATCTAAACCCAGCAGTGAAATTGCAAAATTGCTGGATCATATTGTTGTTTTATTTTTACTTTTTTGAGGAACCTCCATAATGTTTTCCATAATGGCTCTACTAGTTTATATTTCCATCAATAAAGTGTAGACTGATAGATACTTTTTTATATCAAAATTTAGCAAAAGTTTTATTAAAGTGATATTAGTGAAAGCATTATATGATAAATTTCCTGAATTGTTCATTAACTTGAGGGGGAATACCATCATGTATCTTTTGTTTTCCACATTAAAATGTGCTCAGGTTCCTATTTGCCAGATTGTGTATGTCAGTATTCCACTCTTGTGGAAACCTTCTGTCCTAAATGATCTTAAAACTCTGGAGTTTATGCATTTCAAGAGGGTAGCAGGCCAACATTTGCTTGAGTGTGACAAGGATGGACTCTGATCAGTCCTTCCTGTCACTGCTCGTTGATGCCACATTGGTAGCTGCAGACAGATAGTCTTATGCATCAACTGGTAGATAATGCTATCAACTGATCTAGCCCCCACTGTTGATCCAGATCTTTGTGCACCACATTGAGCTTCCAGAGTTTTGCTTATCTCTTAATGAATGACCAAGATTCACTGAACTCCCAGAAAAGCATTGCGATTCTTACTATTCACATAATTTATTCTCACATAATTTATAACCATTGTCCTTTGCTCAACCAACTGAAGGCATTAGAACTCTTTAGGCATTTGCTCCTGTGGATCAAGAACCACTGACTCTTTTATTTTCCTTAGGATCTACACTACCAGTAGTTAGAAAACTTTGTTATTTGACATTAAAAACACATCTTCATGAGGGCTCATAACAAGATAGTATCCAGGAGTTATTAAAAATCATCTCTAAAAGTGATTTTTAACATAGAAATTTTAAAAGTCACATCTAGTAATATCCTAAAAATAAAATAAAATAATAAGATTTTAAAATATAAGTATATAAAACTTTATCTATAAATATAAACATACATTTATAATGTATAAGTATATATGTATTTATGTATATGTATGTTTATGTTTATGTACAAATATATATGATACATTGACAATAACAGCACATATTGTGGATATTGAGTTAATTTTAATTTTTTTATTTTTTAATATTTACTAAACTTTCTAAATGAACACACTTTACGTTCATACATTTTCTAACGTAGACATACTTTCTTCAATTGAAATACTGTAAGTTTTAAATACCCTGAGTTTGATTCATGACAAAAGGAAAGTGGTAGTTTATTGTACTGGAGATCACTGGTTTTCCAGTATTTACTATTTGCACAAATGCAAACTTGGATCTTGTCTTTTCTTGCAAGTTGTATTTTCATATTTGTAAGCATAGATGCACATGCACACACACACACACACACAAACACACAAACACACACACACACACACACACACACACACTCACCTATGACCCAGGAATGTTAATTGTTTAGTCTTTGTTTTTCCTTTAATTCTAGCATGAGAAAATAAGGAAACAAAGTTAAACCAAAAAAAAAAATTAAACTTTAAAAATATATTTGGAGACAGGCACAGTGGCTCACGTCTGTAATCCCAGCACTTTGGGAGACCAAGGTGGGCAGATCACCAGGTCAGGAGTTTGAGACCAGTCTGGCCAACATGATGAAACCCTGTCTCTACTAAAAATACAAACATTAGTTGGGCATGGTGGCACATTCCTGTAATCCCAGCTACTAGGTAGCTTGAGGCAGGAGAATCGCTTGAACCACGGGAGGTGGAGGTTGTGGTGAGCCAAAAAAGCACCACTGCAGTCCAGCCTGGGCAACCAGAGCAAAACTCCACCCCCAAAAAACAAAGATTAAAAAATGTATTTGAATGGTATTATTTTTCTCTGGAACATGCCTCTAAAGTAGTATTGTCATTAATGTCAGTACATATTAGATTTTTTCCCCCTAGAAGGTGAATACATGGTGATGTGGTCACATTAGAAATTGGAATCCAAGCTTTCACATTCAAATTCTATCTTTAATCAACTGCAGTATATCATAGTGATTAAAAGCATGGGGATTAGAATCAGAGGCATCTGAGTTGAGTGTAACTTTTCTCCTTACAAGGTAACCTTAGGTGAATCATTTTATCTCTATGCCTCAATTTCTTCATTTATAAAATGGTCATGGTGAAAATATTAATATTCAGGTTTAATGAAAGAAATTCATGTAAGTGCTGAGTATGCTTCAGGCAATTAACAAAGTAGTTAACATTAGTTGGAATTATAATTACATTTTGTTTGCATGTATGCACATTTTCATGATTTTCTTGTTATAAATGTAAAAGTATATTTTCCCTTATAAGTGCGTTTTAAGATGTTAATAAGGCAATTTAAAATGTCTTCACATTATTTTTCAATGCCTAGTGCCAATATATGCCTTAGATTCATCATCATGAATAAAAACCTGTTAGTAAAACTGTCGAGTAAGTTGCCAAAACATTTTTGTTAACTGCCATTTATTGAACGTGAAGTCCTAAGAAGGCTTTCTGATGCAGTAAGGCATCTATGTTTTATACTGTTTAAGAACTAATACCATCACTGTTCTATTTTTGTAATTAAAGACTAACCTCCTCCATTTACTTCGTAAAGTACACATATTGAATTTCCTGGAATGAGACAAATATTTTTTGGTCCGAAAAAGTGTAGAGAGGCTCAATGCTGATGAAGAGAGGAAGACAAAGAAGAATAGGGGAGGCAGTATTCTTTCCTCCTTCATTAAGAGGGGCAGGGTATCAGAGCTCTCCATACAGAAACTGAAGCATGCTTTTCTTTCTGAAATTTGAAAGGGATAGGTGCCCTACATTTAAATATCTAGAGTATATCTTCCATTTAAAAATGAACACAGCTAATCAACTAGAGAGGAAGAAGAGGGTAAAATAGCCTGTGAACAAGTCCTTTTTGTGGTGTTAAGTGAAACTAATTATAATGAATACCACATATCTAATGAGTTTAAGAGTTCCCCATGGAAAAACTGGTCTGTCCTTTATATAAAAAAAGTAGAGAGACCGGGGGGTTATTTGCAGGTAGTAGGGCATGTCTACTACCTGCCTAAGTCATACTCATTTAATGGTTTTATTCAAAGTCTATCATAATTTTTCATAATATATATAATTATGTAAATACAATATATAGTTATATATGTATACAGTGTCAACAAGGAATCCAATTCATACTTCTTTGATTGCCTCCCAACTTATCTCCCTTCCTCCTTTCCAAATAGTGATGTTAGTTACTTTTAATTTTTGATTAAAGGAAAAATTAATTGTGAATAGCACAATATTCTTGAGCTACATAGAGGAGTATTAGAAAAATCAGAATTTAAGCTCATGTTTGACATTCTTCATAAAGTTAACATCATTTATTACTAAAATTTCTATTTTATAAATTTTGACTGTTTAGGTTATATTAATGATTTTATAATTTTAAAAATTAAAACTTGATGTTCTTTCCTGTTATTGGGAAATATTTGATTTAAAAAATGTCTCTCTTAGCAATAGTTTATTTTACACATATAGGTCTTTTGAAATTATATTTGGAGTAAATAATGCCATTAGGTTTAATGCCATTTTTTAGAAGTGCTTGTTTCAAATCATCACCATTATGCTTAAAAGCAAGGACTCTTTTTGTTTTATTTCAGGAGACTGTGTAGATAGTTTCCTTGGGATTGATGAATATTCTCCAAAAAACAAGGAGTCTTGGAATCTACATTCATAAGAAGCATTTCCCATCATTGTCACTCAAGGCCACCTCATTGCTAAACCTGGTAGTCAGTTCTCAGAACTCACTTTCCAACCTGTGACAGATATTTGGTACAGTCACTTTCTCCTCCTTGAAGCACTTGATACCTGTAACTTCGATGCCCCTCTCTTAGTTTCCCTCTGACTTCACTAATGACTTCATCTGGGGCTCCTGTAATAGATAGTTCTCTTACAAACATTAGACCTCTTTACTTGGAAGCCCTGCCCTATGTAACTCACACAATGTTTCGAAAAATCCATGATATTTGTTATGCTGTGGCAAAGTTGTTAGTAAAATTATTGCTTCCCACATTTTAAAGGATAGCAATGGGCTTATTTAACTCTTTTCCCTATATGGAAGGAAATCTTCAGAATGCTGTTGTCTTGCTGTTTCTTATTGCTTTCAACAAGTTCTTCAGTGGTGATATGACTCAGGCTAGAGCTAGTCAACCTGCAAACGGAGATGAAAGGGAATATTGCTTAGATAAAAGGAGGTACTATCTGCTGCAGCCTGTAATTGAAACTGATTGAGAGCATGATAAGTCAGGACTGTGCAGGGCACAAAAATCTGAGTGTTTTGCTATGTGAAATGGAAGCAGATACATGTCATGGCTGGAAAGCAGTAGTCTTTGTAGGAAAGATCAGTGTGGCCTAAAGACTTTTTCAAGCACAAGCCCATTCAAAAGTGGGCAAAGGATATGAACAGATACTTTATGAAAGAAGACATATATGAGGCCAACAATCATATGAAAAAATGCTCATCGTCACTGGTCATCAGAGAGATGCAAATCAAAACCACATTGAGATACCATCTCACGCCAGTTAGAATGGCGATCATTAAAAAATCTGGAGACAACAGATGCTGGAGAGGATGTGGAGAAAAAGGAACACTTTTACACTGTTGGTGGGAGTGTAAATTAGTTCAACCATTGTGGAAGACAGTGGGGTGATTCCTCAAGGCCTTAGAAATAGAAATTCCATTTGACCCAGCAATCCCATTACTGGGTATATATCCAAAAGACTATAAATCGTTCTACTATAAGGACACATGTACACGAATGTTCATTGCAGCACTGTTTACAATAGCAAAGACCTGGAATCAACCCAAATGCCCATTGATAATAGACTGGATTGGAAAAATGTGGCACATATACACCATGGAATATTATGCAGCAATCAGAAATGATGAGTTTGTGTCGTTTGTAGGGACATGGATGAATCTGGAAAACATCATCCTCAGCAAACTGACACAAGAACAGAAAATGAAACACCGCATATTCTCACTCATAGGTGGGTGATGAAAAATGAGAACACACGGACACAGGGAGGGGAGTACTAAACACTGGGGTCTATTGGGGGGAAAAGGGGAGGGTCAGTGGGAGGGGGAGGTGGGGAGGGATAGCCTGGGGAGAAATGCCAAATGTGGGTGAAGGGGAGAAGAAAAGCAAAGCACACTGCCATGTGTGTACCTACACAACTGTCTTGCATGCTCTGCTCATGTACCCCAAAACCTATAATCCAATAAAAAATTAAAAAAAAATATGTATGTTCACTAATAAATACATATACATATATATTAATATTTGCTTTTATCTATGCTGTTACAAAAATAAATGAGTTTTTTACTAACAGAAAAAAAAAAATAAATGTTAAGGGAAGAGAATGGGAGCGAGTTCAGCAGCAAAGATCAGATTCAGGATGGTACTTTGCCACTGTTGTCAGTCTTCATCTGTGCAGGTGCTTTACTTCCTCTTAATTTACTTCTGATTCCAGCCTCTGTTACAGTGAACATTTCTGTGAAAGATTTAATTTACTTTGCCTGATAATACCTGTATTAGTGTTTCCAAGGAAACAAAACCAATATGAAATAAATCTATATTTATCTGTAGATCTATCTTTGCTTCCTTCCCTATTCAATTTCCAATCCCTCATGCTTGGACTTTGCAGATTCCCAAATAAGCAACTTCAACATAAGAGAAAGGGACTCTGTGTTGGGTGTAGGGAAGACCTAACCTAAAACAAGTCAAAATTATACTTTCAGAGAACCTTAAGAAAGTTGAGATGGAGTGGAATAAGTGCAGTACAGAGGCCGGTATGTGTCCTGAGGTTGAAAAAGTTGTGGCTAGATGAGAACTTTGCCTGTGGTAATTTGCACATGGAGTTAACTGGAAACAAATCTTAACTCTATCAAGGGTTCAAGAAACTTGCTTGCCAATGGCACTACAAGCCTGCCTTAAGACAATGTTTGATTCCTAAACCTGCACCAGCAGTAAGTGGCCTGTAAAAGCCCCTAAGAATACCATTCTTTTTAAAGTGCATGTCAAACATGGCTGTGGAAGATGATGGACAGTTATCTGCAGAAAGTAGAACAAGCAGCTGCCAAGTGGCTAATAAATTGATTCTACTTGCAGAAAGGAACATGTTTGCTACTGCTGTCCAGTGGGATGTACAAATTGCCATGACACTTTTCTAAATGTGAACACTTATCCTGTATTGTTTTGGGAGCAGATAAGTTTAATCTATAGATTATCCACAAAAAGCTACATTTACAGAAGGAAGAATCACTACGGGATCCTGGTTCTTGCTGGATGCAATAAAGTGATGAGGCTTGGTGCTTTTCTCTCTTAGGAAGAGAGCAAAAATGTTTTTATTGTAGGAAGATTGGTATACATTGATAATACAAAAGGAGCAGACTGGCTAAGACTAATGGTTTCCCCACAGTATCTATTATCTTATTATAATTTAATGGAATTTGTAATTTTTACCCAAACACAAAAATGCTCAGGATAAAGATAATTTCCTTTTCCTCTCCTCTTAAGTTAGCATCTCCCTATTCCTATGTTCTGGACACTGGTGCATGAGCCGAAGTGATTTGTGGAAGGCCTGGATCATGTCCCAAAGAGAGAAACAGGTCCTTTTCTCCCCATTTCCTCCATCCTGGCATATTCAATATGGATTTGAAAGCTAGAGAGTGATCTTAGATTATGAGTATTAGAATCACATCCTAGAGAGTGGATTAAAAAAGCTGAAGTTGACTCTGTCTTATTTAACACCAGAATCAATGTACTACTAGTCTCAAACTGTCGACATCTAAATGCTTAATTGAGAGAGAAAAAAAGTTTATCTTTGGAAACAATGAGCTTTTTTTTTTTAATATTGTATGATGCCTAAAATTACTAACACATCTTAAGACAGTACTGTCCAATGTGAAATAAATGTTTATCTGAAGGGGTCTTCTGTAGTAAAGATGCTGAAATCTTCAGAGAGAGCTGCAGAAGAGACACATTTTTTTCTCTCCCTATGAATATTATCATAACTGGATTAATGCTCAGAACTGCTGCCATCTTGCTCCAGCCTGTTGGCTACATCAATCAGAGTCCAGTCAGAAAAAATAGCAACCCTGGGTATTTCAAGCAGACAAGGATTTAATGCAGAAAATTATAAAGCCATTGGAAGGGCTGGGGTAGGAAAGAAAGTACAAGGCTGGAAAATTAAAAATGAAAAATAAAAAAATACAGGTACCTATTATAATGCTGTAAAACCTTTGGGCTGAAACCCTTGACCCTACACTGGATGGCCATCTGCAAAAGGTAGTGCTAGTGCCGCAGAACAGGAGTGCAAGGGCCTGCACTTCTCACTCTGCTGCTGAAAACCCCACAAATGCCAATAATGCCTGATATTTTCTGTATTGGCCTGCAGTCATCCACTGTCACTCAGTGATGCCGTTGAGCAAAAACACATTGCCAGGGAAAAACCACATGGCTCAATGATGTCTTAAAATGCAGTTTAGAGTTTCTCACGCTCTGTGACTTAGAGAAGAGTGCCAACAGTTAGAATGGAGCTGAAAGTCAACAGACAACTCGTTCAGTATCAGAAGAAGTGGAAAGAACTATGTTTTTTCATGACATCATTAATCCAATGTATTAACCAACTCAGAAGCCTACCATAGTTTTGCATTTTCTCTTAAGTGAAATAATTAATTTTTTTATAATTTCAGACTGTTTGGCTGGGCATGATGGCTCATGTTTGTAATCTCAGCACTTTGGGAGCCTGAGGCAGGCAGATCACTTGAGTTCAGGAGTTTGAGACCAGCCTGGAAAACATAGTGCAAGACTGTCCTTACTAAAAATACAAAAATTAGCTCGGCAAAGGGGTGCATGGCTGTAATTCCAGCTACTCAGGAGGATGAGGCAGAAGAAAAGCTTGAACCCAGGAGGCAGAGGCTGTAATGAGGCAAGAGCGTGACACTGAACTTGCCTGGGTGACAGTGAGTAAGACTCCGTCTCAAAAAGAAAAAAATACTTTTAGAGTTGAGGTTTCTGTGACTTGCAGCTAAAACCACAGTAAATTTCATATATAAAGAAATCAAAATATGTGGTTATTTTGACTGCAAAGTTTTTCATAATGTTTTTTGATGATATGATGAATTTTTTACATCATTAAAATTATTTATTTCAATATAAAACAAAAAATAAAACATTATTGTAGATGATTTAATCTTTATCATTTTCCATCTAGCTATCTTTTCTTTATTGTACTATTTCAAAATATGCTTATTTATGTAAATATAAATATTTGCCTTAATTGTGAATATTTTAGTATCAGGTTTTATTCATACCTATTCTAATCGGAAGGCACAATTTCATTTAGACATATAAATGCATTTAGCTTTGAGCATCAAAAGTATCTTTAGATTTTTACCTAGCATAACCTACTTCCTATGTTAAATCAGAATATGAATCATAGAGACCAATTCTTTATGTTTAAAAGCTTGTCAATAGAGTAGAAAAGCATAAATGCATTTGTCAATGAATCCTTCACAGGACACATGGTTTACATCCCAAAGTAATATAAGAATTTGTTACTGTTGACAAATGGTTGAATAAAATCTGTTTATTGTTTTCTTGCCAAATTTACTAGACTAGCAAAGTTAATAAAGAAGAAAATAACTACAATTTTGCAAATCTTTATTGATTAAAAAGAGGAGAGTTTACATATTTTGTCAAACATCTTATATGCTGATTATCAGTGGTTTTGCCATAATTTAAATTCTTTTTAATTACCTTATAAAATAAGTTTACAAAATTATATTGCCTTTCTCATAAATAAGAATCATAAAGACACATAGAGGTAAGTAATATACCCACAAAGAGTAAGATATTCAATAATAGTATGATTTTGCTGACATTAATTTTCCTTAGATGTGTTGTAGTATATAGATACGTGGTGTTTATTGTTTAGGTATACATTTTTTTCAAGAGAAACATTTAAAACATGTAGATGTCAAAAAAATACCAAAATGTATTTATAGATTAAAAAGAGGAAAAGAATGTAAAGATTAAGATATCGGTATTTAACATTTTTTTAAGAAGCTCTTTACATTTTAAATGATAGCATGTAGAAATTGTATTATAATTTATAACAAAGACATAAATAATAACTATATTTGTGTTTTTCTTATAAGGACAATTTTATAGGAAATATTTGGCAAAGCACACTTTTTGGAAATACAGTATTTGGTGGATTTATCTGTTTACAGGTTTTTGTAATAATAAATAATTTTATTTCAAAATGAGTATCCTGATATTAATTTTTTTTAAATAAGGACAATACTAAAACTTAGAACATTCCCTTCAGTGTATTGATCGTAAGACCTTGTTAAGCAGTTCTCAGAGATCTATTTATTTTCAACATATATTATTTAACTCTCAGCCTGCATTGGATTACTCATCTCTTTTTGAAATACTTATATAATTTTTAAAGAATTTACGTCTATTCTATCTTCCAAACACACTGTATATTGCATTTGGGCTTATGAGTATATTGGGAAGACATTTTTCAAGTAAGAAGCCAAAGACTTTGAAAGGAGGTCTATTTCTTTTTCTTGCCTGGTGGCCTCCGCCAGAACTTCCAGTATTATGTTGAATAGGAGTGGTGAGAGAGGGCATCCTTGTCTTGTGCCAGTTTTCAAAGGGAATGCTTCCAGTTTTTGCCCATTCAGTATGATATTGGCTGTGAGTTTGTCATAAATAGCTCTTATTGTTTTGAGATACATTCCATAGATACCTAGTTTATTGAGAGTTTTTAGCATAAAAGACTGTTGAATTTTGTGGAAGGCCTTCTCTGCATCTATTGAGATAATCATGTGGTTTTTCTCTTTGGTTCTGTTTATGTAATGAATTACGTTTACAGATTTGTGTATGTTGAACCAGCCTTGCATCCCAGGGATGAAGCCAACTTGATCATGATGGATAAGTTTTTTGATGTACTGTTAGATTAGATTTGCCAGTATTTTATTGAGGATTTTTGCATCAATGTTCATCATAGATATTAGCCTAAAATTTTCTTTTTTAGTTGTGTCTCTGCCAGGTTTTGGTATCAGGATGATGTTGGTTTCATAAAACGAGTTAGGGAGGACTCCCTCTTTTTGTATTGTTTGGAATAGTTTCAGAAGGAGTGGTACAAGCTCCTCTTTGTACCTCTGGTAGAATTCATACATGCAAAATAGTAAAGACTTGGAACCAATCTAAATGCCCATCAAAGATAGACTGGATAAAGAAAATATGGCACATATACATCATGGAATACTATACAGCCACAAAAAGGATAAGTTCATGTCCTTTTCAGGGACATGGATAAAGCCAGAAACCATCATTTTCAGCAAAGTGATGTAATAACAGAAAACCAAACACTTCATGTTCTCACTCATAAGTGGGTGTTGAACAATGAGAACACATGGACACAGGGAGGGTAACATCACACACCAGGGCCTATTGGGGTGGAGGTGAGAGGAGGGATTGCAGGAGGTTGGGGGATAGGGTAGGGATAGCATTAGGAGAAATAACTAATGTAGATGACGGCGTGATGGATGCAGCAAACCACCATGACACGTGTATACCTATGTAACCTGTTACAAACAAGTGCACATTCTGCACTTGTACCCCAGAACTTAAAGTATACTAAAAAAAAAGGATATCTATTTGTCTATCGATCTTAAAAGATGTATATTACTTATAATATAAATTTATTATGTTTTTGCCTATTTTGAATATTTTAGTGTAATAACTGCAAATAACATAAAACTTATTTTAATCATTTTAAATGTATACTTTAATAGCATTAAATACATTCACAATGTTGAACAACCATCACCATTACCATTTCCAAAACTTTTTCATCATCGCACCTAATAACTCTGTACCCATTAAGTAATAACTCTCCTATTCTTCCTCCTCCCAGGCCCTTGTAACCAATATTTTTTGTCTCTATGAATGTGCCTATTCTAAAGATTTTATTTAATTACACAATATTTGTCCTTTTGTGTTTGATTTCTTTCACTTAGCATATTTCATGTTCTCAAGGTTTATTAATGGTGCAGCACATATCAGAACTAATTTATTTTTATGTCAGAATAATATTCCATCATATTTCCATGCTGCATTTTGCTTATCCATTCATCTGTTGATGGGCACGTGGGTTATTTCTACCTTTGGTTATTGTTGAGTAATGGTGCACAACATAGATATAAAAATATCTGTTTGAGTCCTTGTTTGCAATCCTTTGGTGTATAGTTTAAGAGTAGAATTGCTGTGTCGAATAGTTATTTCATGTTTTGCTTGTTGAAGAACTGCTAAACTTTTCCACAGAGGCTGCACCGTTTTACATTTCTGATAGCATAATATGAGGATTCCAGTTCTTCTACCTCCTAGCCAATACGTGCTGTTTCCTTTTCATATTTTCTTATACCCATGCTGTTAGGTGTAAAGTGCTATCTTATTGTGGCTTTTATTTGCATTTACCTAATAATTAATAATGCTGTTTATCTTTTCATCTGTTTACTTCCATTTATATTTTCTTTGGAGTTAAAATATTTTAAGTTATTTGCCCATTTTTAATTTTTTTTGTCTTTTCATTGTTGAATTGTAGAAGTTCTTTATATGTTTTGGACATTGAACCCTCATCAGATATATGGCATCAAATATTTTCTCCCATTTTATAGGTTTCATTTGTACTTTCTTAGTAATGTCCTTTGCTGAACAAAAGTTTTTAATGTTAATGAAGTCAGATTTACATATTTCTTTCCTTGATTGCTTGTGTTTTTGAGGCAAGAATTTATGGCCAAAGTTATTTCCAAATCCTAGGTCATAAAAATTTATCTCTACGTATTTTAAAGAATTTTATGGTTTAGCTTTTATGTTTAGGTTCAAAACCTAGGCCAGAAAAACAGTGGATGCCGATAACAAAAATACTACAAACTGAACAAACATTTCAGTTTTGAGCAGCTTGCATGATTTTGTATGTGGTATAAGTTATGAGTAAAATTAGAACTTTCAGTACAATGTTAAATAATAGTGGCAAAAGTGGACATCCTTGCCTTGTTTCTCATCTAAGGAGGGAAGCTTTCAGTCTTTTACCATTGTGTATTACTTTGGCTATGTAGTTTTCATGTCACGTTGAAGATGGTCCTTTCTACACCAAGTTTTCTGGTTTTTGTTTTAATTGTGAAAGAATGTTGTATTCTGCCAATTTCTTTTCTGCATTGATTGAAAGTTTCATGTGGGTGTCTTTCCTCCTTTCTAATAATGTGGTATATTGCATTGTCTTTTGTGTTGAACCACTCTTACATTCCTAAAATAAATCTCTCTTGTTGCAGGTCTTAGTCACAAACACAATAATGCCTTGACTTTATTGTCAAAGCATTATTGTTCCATGTAACTAAAGGTTGTTCATTCAGTTTGCAGTACTTTTGAGCAATGTCCACTGTTTTTCTGGCCTGAGTTTTAAATTAGGTGATACAGAGATGAATACCTTGTATCAGCTCTTTATGTAACCCCATCCAAATTAGAGTAGACACACACAATCATTTGTGAATCAGGTCTGCTCTGCTCCTTCTAGAGGGTAGGCTGGGGGGAAGGAGAGGATCAGGAAAAAGTAACTAATGGATACTAGGCTTAAGACCTTGGTGACTAAATAATTGTGCATCAAACCCCCGTGACACGTTTGCCTATGTAACAAACCTGCACATGTACCCCTGAACTAAGCTACAAATAAATAAATGAATGTCACTTCCTCTAGGAAGCTTAATATGAGTTTCTAGACTTGGCTGAGCTCCTGTACATAGGATTAGCCTATGTATAAGCTCCCATGATTTTCTGGTACATACTTATTACACTTATCTTTCTACTGTAATGATTTTTTTTAATTCTCCTTTATTCTGTGAAGGTAGAGCTGTATCTGTCTTATTTACTATCTAATTGGTATACCTACTATGGTTTCTAGCACACAGGAGGTACTCAGAAATACTGTAGAATAATTGAGTGGTTGCTAAAAATAAAGTCCGTTTTCTTATGGGGCAATTTTCATGTATATATGTATGTATATGTGTGTGTGTCAGAGGCAGTGTGGGCGCATACGACTAGAAACAAAGGAGGGAGCACTGGGGCTTTCATATCTGCTCTCCCAGATGTGGGGCAGAAAGGGAAGAGGAAGTCGTGGGTTTCAAAAGCTGTCAGCAGTGAAACATAAAACATGAAGTCAAATGCTGTATTTCATACACTTTTTTTGATGACTATTTTAATATCTATCTATGACCTAAGGTACTACAATGGCAAATGCCATTTTCCTGATTATTTCTGAGTACCAAGCACTAATTGTAGTGTGTGGCATAAACTAGACAGTCAATAATGTCAATTAATAAATGAAGCCACAATTTAGTAGTTGAGATACACACATTTTAATAGCTGAAATGATTCTGAAGCAATTTTAAAGCTGTTATTTGGAGAGTAATTGAGAAACTCCATGGCAGATGAAGCTTTTCATTTTCAAAAAAGAATATGGTGGGATTGCATGGAATATATGTACATACACATATATACACACATACAGTGGTCTTCCCTTAAATGAAAAAATCAAAAAATAATTCATAAATTTTAAATTGTACAACTTTCTGAATATGATGTTGAAGTCTCACACCATCCTGCCATCCTGCTCTGTCCCACATGGGACATGTGCCTCATGCTACATACACAATCTGCCTGTAACTTAGTAGCCCTCCTGAATATCAGATAGACTGTTGCGGGATCACGGTATTTGGAATCAAGTAACTCTTATTTTACTTAATAATTGTCCTAAAGCACAAGATTAGTCATGTGGAAAATTTGTATACACCAAAGAGAGCTGATAAAAGTGCTTCTTTTAACTAAAAACGTAAAATTTCTAAATTTAATAAAGAAAATCAAAACTTTATGGTGAAGTTGTAAGGTCTGTGGTAAGAATGAATCTTCTAGCCATGAAATTGTAAGCAAGGAAAAACAGATTTGCACATAGTATACAGAGGGTTTGGCACCATCTGTGGTTTCAGGCGTCTACTGGGGTCTTAGAACAAATCCCCAGCAGATAAGAGGAAATTACTGTACATGTTAAGAGCTTTCTTTAGGATGAGGGAGAGGAAACTCAGAGAGAAACTGTGCTGACTTGAGAATAAGGAGACTTGAGGTCTGATTCTATTTCTGTCACATAGTTGGGCCAGTCCTTACACAAATTATTTAATTTTTTGGCTACTATTTAGTCATTTATAAAATGAAATGCTTGTGATTAATGGTCTCTAAAATGTTTTGAAATTCTCAATTTCTATGAATTTGTCTGGCTATTGGGTTTTTACCCTCACTTGTAATGGAAGAAATAGAAGAATCTTGGACTCTTTAGGTCTAGTGTCAATGTTTTTACTATGTTCAGATATAAGTGGTTCTTATCTACTGATCCATGTTGAGGCTGCCTCATGTGCAGAGAGGTTGCAATGATTTATGACCTTATCCTGTCTGGACAGATTTACCACAGAGTATTTTATTGATTTTTTTTTTTCAATTCAGCAAATCTGCTAAAGTTGGTTAATGACCACTCACGGATTGAAAACAGAGACTAAAAGGAATACAAAATTAGAATGAATAGGTCTACATGGAAAAGAGACAAACTTCATTAAAAAGATCTCACTTCAAATTTCTAGACATATTAAAAAATGCAAATTGAATATGCATCTATACACACACTTGTGCACATGCACACAAATTATAAAATAGAGCTCTACGAAATTTCACAAAACCTCAAGACCCTAGAAACTTGATATGTCCCCTTCTTATTACTTTCCCATAACGAGTAGCTAATACTAGAGCCAATGTGTTCATATTAAAAGTTAATTTACCTCTATTAAAATATGCTTAAATTATTCTTAATTTCTTTTAAAAATGGCATACTTAGCAGGTACCATAACAGTTTTCTTTTTTTGAAATGTGAATCTACTTTTCAGATTTACCTTATTAGGTTTGTGTTTATTATGTCTGTCATCCACATAATCTTACTGTTACTCAATGTGAGGGGCAAAGTTGACTACCAAGTTCCACACTCACTGTGCAGCATAGTGGTAGTTATGCAATTTTTGAGCTCACATGACTAGAGCAAATTTCTGAGACCTGCCTCTGGATTGCAGTACCTATGACCACTCTCTTCCCTATGAGATATAATCATTATTGACCACAATAGGGCATTTTAAATTTATAGGTAGATCACTGGGTTATTTTTGTGCCTGCTGTTAAAAGTAAAATATAATCTGGAAAGCCATTAAGATAACTCATAGATAACCTTGATTTAATAAGCCAAATTTATTTAATTCATCCTCAGATATTTGGGCTTAGATGAGGCACAGCCAGTAATTTTTGATAAGTTTACATATATATTGCCAAATGGTATATCACAGCTGGGTCTCATGGCTGGCCATAGAGATACATAAAATTCAGAGACCTGCCACTGGCCATAGATAGATACACAAAATTCAGAGGTAAAGGCTCAGTAGGGTGCTGTGAGATCCAGGAAGTGGGGCAACAGTTGGTTGGGAGTGATACTGAAAAATGGAATACAAACAAAGAATATGGATTGGAAAGGCAAGAAAAACAAAGTTCATCTCTGATTCAGTTTATCTACAGTCAATCATACTGTTTAGTGACCTTAAAACTCAATATCGTGTACAATAGTTTTATAGAGACAATCCCCTGCAGAGTCTATTCAAACCAGCAACACAGTAAACAAGATACAATTGCAGGGATTTTCTTTTTGTCTGTTCTAAGGTTTTGTTATTGTCTTGATGATTGGAATTCATGCTGTTTCTGCATATATTGAAGACACAGCGATGTGTGTTTGGAATGTATTAAAGGAAAAGGAGAAACAACGAGGAACAAACAGAAAGTGAGAGAAATGCCATGCTGTGGTGTGTCCAGTAGAGTCAGGAGGAAAACAAGGAAATAGGAAGAGAACGCTCAATGACTAGAGCATCATTTACAAAGCGGCAAGCACACTGACTATAAAGAAATTTAGCTGGTCTTCGTGGACCATTTACATTTCCAGGACAGCGAAGTGTTATTTGAAATAAAGACAATCCGGTTAGGTGGTGGAATTCCTTTTGTGTCCCAGTTGTGACTGTAGTGGTCAGCTTTCAGAAGAACTATTTAAAGGTGTAAGCCATTTCAATGTCACTATTAATCCCACAAAAGGTTGTTCTTGTCAATGAAAATTGGTTACATATGTCCATCTGTAACCACTTGAATAGACACCAAGCAAAGCACAGTAGAATGATGTGTTCAGAGGGGTTCCTTACTAAATGGCAGGGTAGCAAACAGGGTTGGCTGTCAATCCTCCTCTTCCTAAATAAGAGAATGTTTTTTTTTTTTTTTTTAGCTGATAGTAAGCCATGTGCTTTAGGACCTTTTCTCAGCCCTAAGAGTCAAGCTCTATTAGCCAATAGTGATTCTGTTATCTCTCCAGAGAGTAATGAGAAATCTTTGAAAACATATTCAAGAAGAAACATAATTAGGTTTTGATTTTGAAAAGATCACCTGGGTGCAACATGAAAAACAAGTTGCAATGAAGCAAAAGTGGATGTGGTGGGACAAGTTAAGGGGATGCTGCAGTTTTCCCAGTGAGAAGTGTGTAAGCAGCTTTAATTAGGGTAAGAGGAAGAGTAGAAGAAGTAGATGAGGGTGGATTGGGAGTAATATGCAGGTATAAATAATAAGACTTCTGTAGGGAATAAGACACTTAGGTTTCACAGATGCCCCTTGATCTTGGTTTGCAGAACAATAGCTATGATGCATTACTGCAATAGGAAGCTATAGAAGTGGATCAGGTTTGAGGAATAAAAGTGTTATGCGTTTGGTTTTGGACACATTTGTCTCACCAGAGTGGTGGTGCTGAATAAGTCGTGGGCTATAGATTTATTAAGCTTACACAAATAAGCTTACACATCTAGGAATTGCCAATGTAAAACAGGATAACTGAAATCATGAGGGTGGTTGAAATCATGTGAGAGAAAGGCCACAGATGAAGATGATGATATACAGCTGAGACCTGAGAAGCAATATTTATTAATTTGGTAGAGAAAGATGAGCCTCAAGGGGGAGATGATAAAGAAGAAACCAGAAAAATAGAAGAAAAATCAGGAAAACTGATATTACAGAAGGAAAGTAGACAGTTGTTAGAAAAAGGGAGAGGAAAACCAGTGGTAACTTACTGAAATAAGAACTAATCAAAGCTCATAGGATTCAGTTACTTCAGCAAGACACCCTTTGATGAAGCGACAGGGGTTTAAACCAGAATAGAGTAGCAGATGAGTGAGGAAAAAAAATGTAGCTATATATATGTATGTATATGTGTGTGTGTCTGTGTGTGTGTATATATTGTGTGTATATACACACATACGTATATATACACACATATATACATATATATGTGTGTATATGTATGTGTGTGTACATATGTATATACACAATATACACACACATGCTATATATATTATATATAATATATATGAGAGAGACAGAGAGACAGGATCTTGCTCTGTTGACCAGGCTGGAGTGTAATGGCACAGTTGTAGCTCACTGTAGCCTTGAACTCCTGGGTTCATGTGATCTTCCTGTTTCCAGCTCCCGAGTAGCTATGACTACAGGTACATGCCACCCATGTCCAGCTAATTTTTGAAAAAATATTTTTTGCAGAGATGGAGTCTCTCTACGATTCCTAGCCTAGTCTTAAACTCCTGGCCTTGAGCAATACCCTGGCCTTGGCCCCGCAAAGTACTGGGATTACAGAAGTGAGCCACTGTTTCCAAAAAAGTAAGTGTTCAGAATAAATTTGACTATAAAGGAGGAAAAACCAGTTGGTAGCTGGAAGAGGGATTTTGCGAACAAGTTAGTTTAGCTTTCATTTTCAATGTTAGATACACTTGGACATATTGGAGAACATGTTGGATGTAGGAAGAATCTAGCAGAGAGAATGACTGAAATTATAGAACAAGGATGGCTTAAATGATGAGGCAAGTCTCTTCAGGAAACAAGAGTGAGAGGGATTCCTACCACAAGCTGAGCAATTTACTTGAGAAGGTATACTTTCTCTGTAAGTATAAGGTAGGTGTAAAAATATACCTGTAGATGTGGAGGGTTACTAAAAACAATTTTGGGGGAGTTTCTGTTATATTAATTCTTTTGCTCTATAAATTAGGATGTGAAATTATCTTCTGAAAATAAGATTGAAGTGGGAGCATATTACATATTTGAAGAGAGTGAAAAGCTTGACCTTGGCAGGGCTTTCTTGGGCAGAAACTGACAGTTTTCTTGGATCTTCTGATTACTGGGTATCTAAGGTGTATCTTAGAGTTTTTTTGCACTATGAACATATTACAATTTAGAAACGTGTAAATGTAGATCTCACTTGTTAATCAAGTCTAGCCTAAAACTGCCTCCTTGTATATTTAAGTTCAGCCTAAAGGTTTTTCTGTACATTGTGAACTATGACAAGTGGAGGTGTAAACAGACCGTAGCCCACATTTGCACCAATCACTGAGTTTTGGCCAACAAAACAGCCAACGGTTAAAACCATGTTCAAAAAAGTCAAATGCCAAGCTGTAACCAATCCAGTTGTTTCTATACTTGACTTCCAATTTCTGTATGTCATTTCCCTCCTTTTTTTTTTTTTGTCTATAAATCTTCTTCCACCATATGGTGCTCTGGAATTTCTCTAAGTCTTCTGTGACTCTGGGAGTTGCCTGATTAGTGAATCCTTCATTGCTCAATTAAATTCCTTTAGATTTAATGCGACTGAAATTTTTTTTTTACACAACATACAGAGTAAATATGTAGGTAGGAGACCTCCACTTCAGCCTCTTACTCAAGTCATGTCTTCCAATCTGGGTTTTCTCAGAATTTTTGAATAGAGCTCATTTAATTAATTAAATTAATGATTTTAATGTTTTACTCCCTGTTTCATCAATGATTCTTGCATATGTTCCTCCTTCAGCATCCAACCCAGAAAGGAGAAAGAGGTACTTCCATTCTAAAATCCTAATAATTCTAATAGCCAAAATATACTTTGTAGATAAGGGTAAAATATGTTACCATCAGAAATAGAAATGGATTATGTTTATTTTTATCCAAGGACACTTAAGTAAAAACTGATGTAAATTTTTAAGTCTACTGTGTTTACTTTGTTATAGAATAGCCTTAGTTCATTTATATTTCCAATAAAAATTTATTGAGCACCAATCTAGGCATTATCTTGGGTCCTAAAATAATAGTGATGAACATCAGCAATACCTCCATGCCTTTACAAAACTCACATTCTAAAGCATGTTTTGGATTCTTAAAAATGAACAAATAAACATAAGATTTGATAGTTCTAATAAAATAAGGCATTGTAAGGGCATAAAGTGATAATATGTATGAAGGGAAATGGATGTGGCCAATTTAAATAGGGCCAGGGGGACTCTGTCTGTGAAGCTGACATAGGAATAGGGGCCTGAATAAAATGATTGAATAACCCATGCAAACTCTAAGCCAAGAAGTTCTCAGGTCAGGAGAGCAGCAAGTGAAATGTGCTTGAAGTTGGAATAAGCTTGGTGTGGTTTTGAGGGAAGCAAAAACATGGTTAGAGAAGAATGAGATTCAGGGGAGGCTAGCAGAAAATAAGTTCAGAAAAATACAAGGGGTAGAAGATGAATTCACTGACATCAGACACCAGAACCATGGTGAATTGTTTAGACTGAATTCTATGGAGGCCAAATAGTCATTAAAGAGTTTGAGAAGGCAACTGTTGGATATTAATTTCTGTCTTTCAAAGATCACTCTGGCATCTATTTGAAGGTTTAAAACTCAAGGGTAGAAATAAGATTAGTTGGAGATACTGCATTAATCACGGTAAGAGATGAGGATGGATAAAACTAAGTGGCAATGAGAGAGTGATGAAATATCAAGAGCAGGGTTACGTTTAGAAGATAGTTATGTTTCCTTACTCATGTCCTTAGAGCAATATATCTGCTTCATGTTGTACATTTTCAAAGGACAACAGTTGGGCTAAGAAATTATTTAAAAACATTTTAATCTCATGTAAAGTAGATGATTTAAAACTCTAATAACATACCAAGATAGATAATTAATGTCTTTGTAAAATATAATGAGTTAAGAGTGTATGAATCAATATGGGTTCAGAGAAGTAACGAATGTATACTACCATCCTTCCCATGTAAATGTGAATGCAAACTTCTTTGATTTCTTTTTGTTCTTGGGAGTTGAAAAAAGCAAATTCACAAGATTATTTATCACATATCAATTATCAGAGACTTTATTGTTAAAAGTGACGCATTTACTCAGTAGCTGTGATTAGAAGTGCCACATGATCAAGTTTCTAGTAGCCTGTTAACAACTTGCATCAGTCCATCTCATTTTTGCAGGGAATACACTGTTGGAATGAAAGAATGTAAGAAGGGAATCATTGCCTGACACTCTTTTAAATCTTCAGAGTTTCCGAAATCTCTGAAATTGTATCTGAATGCCATATATTTATGACTTAATATTTTCCCCTAGCAAGCAAAAGTTTTAGGGACTTCCTATTAGTCATTTATAGCATCATACCTCTTAATTCAGAAATCTGAGGAGCAATAGGAGGTATATATCAGCAAGCCAGTGTACCTCTTCTAATTATGAATTCAAGAAACATAAAAATGCCCAAACATAGGTTTCTAGACCAATTAGCAATACTTTATTTTTGGGGCAGGATTTCATTTATTATCTGGTCTTCATAACCCACACTCTGATCTGAAGACTATGGTGACATTTTGTTCTCTTGTCAATGTCAGCTCAGAACTTGTATCCATAGACTTCAAAAGATCATAGTATTTCCCTTCTCCAGCAAGCAGTTACTCAGTAAATTATTATACTTCTCTTTGAAAAATAAAGAGCATGAATAATATTGTTTCTATTTTTTTTTTGTTTGACAAAGCTTTACAGAGTCCTTTCTCAAGAGGATTTAGACTCCTTTTCTGTTGACAGGGCATGAGAATTGGCTCAGACCTAGAAACTGGGTGACTAATTTTGTTTTGCTTTACTGTAATTCTTATTTTTTATGGGTACATAGTAGGTGTATACATTTATGGGATACATGAAATGTTTTGATACAGGCATACAAAGCATAATAATCACATCAGGGTAAATATGGTATCCACCACGTCAGGCATTTAACCTTTATGTTTCAAACAATCCCATTGTACTCTTAGTTATTTTTAAATGAACAATGAAATTATTTTTTACTAGAGTCACCCTATTGTGCTAGCAAATACTATGTCTTATTTATTCTTTCTAACTAGTTTTTTGTAACTATTAACCATTCCTCCTTCACCTTCCACCTCCCAACTACCCTTCCCAGCCTCTGGTAATCATCCTTCTACTCTCTGTCTCCACGAGTTTCATTGTTTTAATTTTTAATCTCCCACAGATAAGTGAGGACATGTAATATTTGTGTTTCTGTGCCTGGCTTATTTCACTTAACATAATGACCTTCAATTTCATCCATGTAGTTGCAAAGGACAGTATCATTCTTTGGTGTGGGAATAGTACTTCATTGTATATATGTACATTTTCCTTATCTATTCATCTGTTGATAGACACCGAAGCTGCTTCCTATTCTTGAGTATTTGTGAACGGTACTGCAATAAATATAGGAACGTAGATATCTCTTAAAAATACTGATTTACTTTCTTTGGGTATATACCTAGCATTGGGATTGCTGGATCATGTGGTAGGTCTATTTTTAGTTTTATGAGGAACCTCCAAACTTTTCTTCATAGTGATTGTACTAATTTACATCCCCCCCAACAGTGTATGATGATTCCTTTTTTATTCATATCCTTGCCAGTCTTTTGGATAAAAGCCATTTTAACCAGGTTGAGATATCTCATTGTAGTCTTCATTCACATTTCTCTGATGATCAATGATGTTGAGAACCTTTTCATATGCCTGCTTCCCATTTGTATGTCTTCTTTTGAGAAATGTTTATTCAGATCTTTTGCCCATTTTTAAATCAGATTATTATATTTTTTCTGTAGAGTTGTTTGAGCACCTTATATATTTTGGCTAGTAATTCCTTGTTTCATGAGTGGTTTGCAAATATTTCCTCCCACTGTGTGGGGTTTCTCTTCATTTTGTTGATTGTTTTCTTTGCTGTGCAGAGCGTTTTAATTTAATGTGCTCCGATTTGTTGATTTTTGTGTTGGTTGCTTGTGCCTGTGGGGTGTTGCTCAAGAAGTTTTTGCCCAGACCAATATTCTGGAGAGTTTTCTCAATGTTTTCTTTTAGTAGTTTCATGGTTTGAGGTCTCATATTTAAGACTTTAATCCATTTTGATTTGATTTTTGTATTTGGCAAGAGATAGGGCTCTAATTTTATTCTTTCACACATGGATATCTAGTTTTCTCAGCATTTATTGAAAAGACTGTCCTGGATGAATGATTTCGATATTCTATGTAGATAATACCAACCTTTTTCTTTTCAATTTTTGATGTGCTTTTTTATATAAATCATGAAATATTATAGCTTACTTCCCATCCATCTTATACCTAGAGTCACAATGTTTTACTTCTCCCCACCAAAGACGACTTCAGGAAAAGGTACCACTCTGGCTTTGCTTCCTGTTGTGGTATATTATATTGACATTGCCTCTGATAATTACATTTCATCCTAAGCTCTCTTATCAATACCTCTATCATCCTCATTCATATGAAGGACCCAGAAACATGTCAGCATTGTGTACTGCCAAAAGACAGCCTGAACTGAGTTTCTTAATAATCTCTGTGCCCTTTCGTCTAATGAAAAGAACATACCTGGGGACGTCCTGGTGATCATAGTTATGTGGAAGATTTTCTATTATAATTTAGTACCTTTATTTTAATTTCTCCCTCATCTTGAGCCTTCCAACACTTCCCTCAGTTATCTGCCAAGACAGTTCTACCATATCATATCATTTGTTCTACTATATCACATCATATGAATTACTTGTTTGAACATTAAAAAGCCATTTCTGCATTTTATTAGGATTCATTTCAGGGTAAATTCTGAGATATAAAAGATTTTACCCATACCTATAAACTTTTTATATGCCAAATCACATAAAAAAGTAAAAAGTGAAGTACTTTTTTTCCTTAGTGGGGAAATTATTTCTCTAGGTGTTTATTCCTGTGTATTACCTGGAAGCCCTGAATAGTTCAGGTGATATAATAAAAGGACAAACATTGTATATTGTCTAGGAAAAAGGAGGCTGTTTTCCCCTAGCAAGTGGAAAAGTATCTCAGAAGATTAAAATCCTGTGACACAAGATTCTTAGATATGTCTGCCAAGTTTTTTTAATTACCATATTAAGTCTTTTGGTCCTGCTTTCTACCAGGATTCTGATTTCATTATAGGGAAATTTTTTTGACCATATTCTCTTTGTATAAGCCAAGATTTAGTGGTTTGCATAATCTGAAAAATGCTTTGTCATGGAAAGCAATGTACATGCCTGCTGTCAATTTGAACATTTACCTTAATCATTAAACATCAAACTCAACTAAAATATTTTTATAAAATTCTCATATTCAGACTCTACCTACAGATATTTTAAATCAATTGTTGAAGAGCAAGGCCTGAACATGGATATTTTTTTGAAAGATTCTTAGATTTTCTGATGTGTAACCAAGATCAGGAAGTTCTAATCTACTTTATGAAATTGATATCCTACTAGCATTCTGAAGAAGCATATCTGAATACATAAAGAAATAACATTAACTTAAAATAAATAAATTGGGATAGGCAAGTCCTTAATTATATAAAGGATTGCCTTGAATTTAAAAATGTTTTGAAAAACATTTTTAGCAAATGTCATTTTCCATCTCTTCTTTTTATATTGGCAACCATAGGATATTTTGCTTCTGAATCAACATGAAAGATTTAAACATATAATTAAAGCAGGAATATTCTCACAGTGATATTACATGTTATTTCTAATTAAATATTGTTTCACATGGCAAGAATTCTTAGGAGGAACTATTGGATAGGTAACACTTTAAATTGACAAGGATTGACATGGATAAGTTTTGACATTTAAGATCATGGAAAATGGAAGAAAAAAATCAAATCCCTCTTGCAGCTACATTACTAGTTTGCTTAAAAACTAACAATCTCTTGTGATAAGTTCATTTGTGCAGTCTTTTTTTTTTTAAATGAGAGGCAGTTTCTCTCTTGTTGTCCAGGCTGGAGTAGAGTAGTGTGATCTCAGCTCACTGCAACCTCTGCCTGCTGGGTTCAAGTGATTCTAAGGTCTCAGCCTCCCGAATTGCTGGGATTACAGGCACCCACCTCCACGTTCAGCTAATTTTCATATTTTTGGTAAGCATGGGGTTTCACCATGTTGGCCAGGCTGGCCTCAAGCTCCTGACCTCAGGTGATCTGTCTGTCTTGGCCTCCCAAAGTGCTGGGGTTACAGGCATGAGCCACCGCACCCAGCCTGTGAAGTCTTTAAGTAAAGACAAGTTGGTATTTTTAGGGGATAATATTGTGAATTACTAAAGCATGCCAGTCATAACAGTTCTTTCTTTGGTGATATAAATACTTAGTATTTTTATTTCTTTGACAGCTTGTTGCATATGTAAAAGGGATGGAACTATATATTTCACCATATACTGGGTATTTTATATATTTATTTAATACTTATATCAAATCTGTGAAATAATTTATGCTCTTTGTTCATATTAGTTTCCCAACATAAATCAGGCTAACAATATCATTTGCCTCATAGGATTATTCAGAGAATTAAATAATTTAATACTTAAAAAGCCATTAGAAAAGTTATTAGTGAATGCTGTATAGTAAAAAACTATAGTAAATGCTCAAAAATTATCATCATGATTATAATTACTATAATTATGAAGTTAGTATTGACACTCTCAATTCACAGATAACAGAGACTCTGAATATAAGTCAACCAAAGTCACATAGTTCTGAAATAGTAGAACAGGGCCCAAGTCCAGCCAATCCAAAGTCTTTGTTTTTTCCAATTATTATGGACTGAAAATTTATGTTCCATCAAAATTTGTATGTTGAGCCCTGTTCCCCAATGTAGTAGCATTTGGAAATGGAGTCTTTCAAAAGTAATTGTGATTAAATTAGGTCAGGAAGGTGAGGCTTTTATGATGGTGTTAGTGCCCTTATGAAAATAAACCAGGGAAAGGCCATTTGAGCACATTGAAGGAAGGTGGCCATCTATAAGCCAGAAAGAGAATCTGCAAGCCAGAATCTAATCAAATTGGGCAGCCTGATCTTGCACTTCCAGCCTCCAGATCCTGAGAAGATAAATTTCTGTTTTTTAAACCACTCAACCTATGGAATTTTGTTATTGCAGTCAAATAAGACAAATATACCCATACTTTAAAATGCCCTTTCATTACATTAGTTGAGCTGGTTAACAAGTAACCCAGTGAAGCCTTGAAGGGTGAACAAAGCTTTGGCAAATAGATGAGGTTTTGCTTGGGGGTACAGGATAGGATAATAGGGGCAGAGGAAATGTGGGTGGAAGACATTGAGTCATGATCATTCTAGTATGCATGGAAGACTTCCAGTAGCTTGAGTATTACAAAAAAATAAGCTGTTTCTCTTAATTTAATACATAATTATTCTCTACTATATGCCTGCTATTTTTACATATGCCATAGAGAATGTAGAAACATTGAATATCTTTTTGCTAATAAATTTGTATGATTATATAGCAATATGAATAAAATAAGTGCTATAAGAATTTATAAAACAGAATTATGCATCATGGTTAAAATAGGATGATAAAATTTAATTTGAGAAGTAATATTTAAGCTGAATCTTGAAGGAGGGAAAAATGACGTATTAATAGTAGTAATTAAAGGCCAGTTGCAGTAGCTCATGCCTGGAATCCCAGCACTTTGGGAGGCCGAGGAGGGTGGATCACCTGAGGTTGGGAGTTCAAGATCAACCCGACCACATGGAGAAACCCCGTCTCTATTAAAAATCTAAAATTAGCTGGACGTGGTGGTAGATGCCTGTAGTTCCAACTACCCAGGAGGCTGAGGCCGGAGAATCACTTGAACCCAGGAGGCAGAGGTTGCGTTGAGCTGAGATCATGCCATTGCACTCTAGCCTGGGCAACAAGACCAAAACTCCATCTCACAAAAGAAAAATTGTAATTAAATAGAGAGAAATGGTTTCTTTGGTTAAAGTAAATAGAGACCATGAAGTTTTACTTAGACGAAAGTAGTTATGTTGTGCTAAAGTTGTCTTTAAGAAGCCATATTAAATGAAATAGATTCTTGTTAATTTGTCCCTTGGAAAGGAAAGTTAGAAGAAATGGCTTTAAGTTGCAACTGGCAAGTGGATGACTTACTTTTAAGATGTAGAGAATGTCCAGTGGTCACCTATATCTAGTAAGACCTTTAGATTCCAGGATTATGCTCTCATTAAAGTGGGACCAGCAGTTAAAGCCATCTATTTGGTGACATTAAGGGCTAAATTTAATGAGCATTTTTGCGTACTTTTTCATTAACTTCAAATATAGTGATAGGTATTGTTCTTTATATACATTTAATGTACATATGTTATTTATATATAAATATATATAATAAAGTACAACTTATAGGTGTTAAGATATCTGATAAAAATTTCATTTAAAATTTATCATCACCATATTTATAATTACTCTTTTCTTAATATATAGTGATAATGTGTGCTTTGCTAAATAGACATTTTTCTCAGCTCTGTTATGCATTATTTAGGTTAAAAAGAGTATATGAATTTTGGTCTAGAAAACCATATTATTATTCTTTTTTTGTTTCCTCAATTTTCAGATTTTGAATCTGAACATTGAAAATTGATCAGTGTTTTATTTCAAAAATATACATAGGCATGTATTTATAGTTAATCCTAAAATTCACATAGTACATAACGCTTTCAATTTTGAAAAAGAAAATGAGAAAGGTAATTAAAATATATTACAATCTAAAGAAATGGTGATGTTCCTAAACATATACACTTATTGATTACAACTTTATGCTATTGCTTTGCAAGTCTAACCAATTTCAAGTAATACTTTTCATTTCATGGGTTTCCAGTGTTATTTCTTTAGTTAACTTAAAAAAAAAATGACTTTATTTTTTTCTTTTCTTTTCTGAAATAGAGTTTCACTCTTGTCGCCCAAGCCAGAGTGCAATGGCAGAATCTCAGCTCACTGCAAGCTCTGCTTCCCAGGTTCAACTGATTCTCCTGCCTCACCCTCCTGAGTAGCTGGGACTACAGGCATGTAATGCCATTCCTGGCTAATTTTTTGTTTTCTTAGTATAAATGGGGTTTCGCCATGTTAGCCAGGCTGGTCTCGAACTCCTAACCTCAGATGATTCACCCATGTCAGCCTCCCAAAGTGCTGGGATTACAGGCGTGAGCCACCATGCCCTTCCTAAAAGTGACTTCTTAGCTGATTTGTATCCATGTTGCCTAGGAAAGTCCTACAACTATACTTTTCTTCTTGCCTATATTGTCAAGTGCCCAAACTAAAACGATGTCAAATATTATTTCATCCAGAAAGTTCTCAGTGAAGGATAGAACATTAGGGGATGTTGTGTATATTTTTCTCACAGTAGTGATAAATAATATTCTTCTCTTCTTATAGATGATCACCTTGTGGAATATTATGATGAGATAATTAGATTAAAATATTACACATTTATATATCAGGGATTGATTACTTCAGACTGAGTATAATATACTGAGATAAATATACTGAGAATTTTGATTGTCCTTGCCTCATCACCATAATTCATTAGTCAGTGTTAAACTCTGTCTCCTTCTGTATCTGCCTCTCTGTTTTTCTCCTGCCCCAATCTCCATTCTGTCTGATTTTATGTATCTCTTGGTACCATTACTTTAAACCTTATAAGAATTTACTATCTCTTGTCTACACTTTCTCATTTGCCAAATTTGGGAAACTTAATTTTTGACAAAAGCAGTTGTCATGTAAATAAAACAATATTCCAGGGTGGATAGTATCTAGGTGGTTTCCCTGCATTATTTATTTTGACATGGATACAAGGTCTTAATAATATCTAATTAATATACTAATGGACTGTGTTAGGTAAGTTTATTAGAAACTATCGAACCATTAGAGTTTGAAAACACAGCTGTCATGATTCACACTATTATTTGTTCAGCAATCATGTGAAAGTATGTTTTTGTTTATATATTTTTTAATGAATAGTTTGGAAACTCATTGTTTTCTCATTCTCTGACATTGTCTATTGTCAAGATACTGCCTGAAATACCCCCAGAACTAAAGAAAGGAGAAACTGACCTTGAATTAGGCAAGATTTCTTACACAAGACATCAAAATCATGATCCATGAAAGAAAAAATACATAACTTGAACTTCATCAAAATTATAAAATGTTATTCTTTGGAAGATACTGTTAAGAATATGAAAAGACCAATTATGTCCTAAAAAATTTTTGCAAATTATATATATTTATAAAGAAGAATTTTTATTATATATAAGATTTATATGAGAAAGTATTTATATATTTATATATTATATATACTTGGCATTCACTGTAGTAAAATTCTCTAATGTCATGTTGCTGCGAACACTGAATTAGTGACTGGTAAGCCATTGCCCCTGGGGAAATACAGGGTTAGATACTTGTGAACCTCTAGTCATAATCTCTTCATCAACTGACAAATGCAAACCTTATTTGTGTGTTTCTTTTAAAGATATCTTAATATATATTAATTCATTAACATGGAACTCATGACCAACTGCAGTATAATTTATGGCTAAAGAGAACTCATCTGACATTCATAGATTCTCCGTAAGACACATGACAGATTTCATGCATGAGAACATGAGATAGCACTGAATACTATGCTTTGATGGCAATTTTAAACAACAAAATTACCCCAAAACACCAAAATGTGAAAAAGAAACACACAAATAGACTTCATAAAGAACATTTATTTACAGTATAAGAGTTCAAGCAAGAAGGCAGAATATTGCCTTATTCTGTATCAGCTAGAAACATGCACATTTAAGGGAACTTAAATGTTTTGCTTCTCTGTTCATGTCTTTAATGACTGTGAAAGGGAAAGGAGTGTTGATTTTTGGGCTACAAATCAATTTTATTGAGTAGACAAATTCACAAATACAGAATCCAAGAATAATGAGGATCAACTGTGTATATACATTGGTTTTTCAAAACTCATTAGTAAGAAAAACCTGATAAAAAATAGTGAACAGATTGGAGGTACTTTACCGAAGAAGAAACATGAATGACAAAAATGCATATAAAAATGTTTGATATAATTAGTCATTAAGAAACGCAAATTAAAACTGGAACCCAAGTCGTCTCAGGGTCTTGCTCCTATGAAGACGGGTCCCAGAAATGTGTCTGCCTCTTCTCTTATTCAACTGCCTCCGAGGAGTTGAAGTTTTAGGTGAACCTTCAGAGGTCCAAAGGCAAAGCTCTCCCTCTGCCCCTATGTGACCTTTTTGTGAGCAGTGAAGGATGGCAGTCTCCCCAGGTGAAGGTCACCAGATACCCCGATCCGTTTCCTCCATCTCAGTGCGATTCCACACATATGTCTTTGGAATGGGGCAACACACAGTCCAAGTTACTTAACTGAGTAACTAATGGGGAGAGGGGATTCAGGGTGTCAACCTATGACAGAAATGACAGGTTATTCAGAGCGTAAAGGCCGGCCTCAGTGAAAGGTGTGTGTTTGTTTATATATTTATTTTTATTTTTATTTTGTTGAGACTGAGTCTCACCCTGTTGCCCAGGCTGGAGTGCAATGGCGTGATCTCAGCTCACTGCAACCTCTGCCTTCCAGGTTCAAGCCATTCTCCTGTCTCAGCCTCCTGAGTAGATAGGATTACACGTGTCTGCCACCATGCCTGGCTAATTTTTTGTTTCTTTAGTAGAGACGGGGTTTCATCATGTTGGCCAGGCTGGTCTCGAACTCCTGACCTCATGATCCTCCCTCCTTGGCCTCCAAAAGTGCTAGGATTACAGGCCTGAGCCACTGGGCTTGGCCTGTGCATTTGCTATAAAGGGTTGAATCCTGGTGGCTCACGCCCATCATCCCAGCACTTTGGGAGGCTCTGGTGGGCAGATCACTTGAGGTCAGGAGTTAGAGGCCAGCCTGGCCAACATGATGAAATCCTGTCTCTACAGAAAATAAAAAAGTAGCCGGGCATGGTGGTAGACGACTGTCATCCCAACTGCTAAAGGCTGAAGCAGGAGAAAAGGAGGCTTTTCTAGCCCTACCCCATCCCTCACTCTCTAGCCACAGCCAGCCTTTGGGTGGGGTGGCACCTGCAGTGTGATACCACTACATATTTTATTAAACTTTTAGGTTTGGGGATACATGTGAAGCTTTGTCATATAGGTAAACCCATGTCATGGGGAGTTGTTGTACAGATTATTTTATCACTCAGATATTCAGCCAAGTATCCAATGATTATTTTTCCTGCTCATCTACTACTTTAAACCCTCAAGTAGACCTCAGTGTCTGTTGTTTCCTTCTTTGTGTTCATGACTTCCCATCATTTAGCTCCTACTTATAAATGAGAACATGCAGTATTTGAATTAGTTTCTTAAGGCTAATAACCTCCAGCTCCATCCATGTTCTTGTGAAAGAGATTATCTCATTCTTTTTTTTATTGCTGCATAGTATTCCATGGGGGGTATATTTACCACATTTTCTTTAGCCAGTCTGTCATTGATAGGCATTTAGGTTGAGTCCATGTCTTTGCTATTGGAAATAACACTATATATTTATCTGAACATTTGAAATTTAAAAGTCTGGCTATCCAAAGTGTTGGTGAGAATCTAGAGCTCTGAAAACTCTCATGTACCGCTGTGGAAAAGTAAAATGCTAAACACACCTTGGAAAGCAGTTTGCTAGTTTCTCAAAAACATAAAAATATATTGATGATATGATGGATTCATTCAATACATTGGTATTTGCTCAATAAAATTACTTCATATGTATATGCACATTCATATATATACATATACATGATGTTTTCACTTGTGATAGATCAAAATCGGGAAGCAGCACAAATTTTTATCAACAAGTGAAAGGATAAACAAACTGGTATGTCCATAAAATAGAATACTACTCAGCAGTAAAGAGAAACTATTGATACAGAAATCACAGTTATAACTCAAAATAATAATTATAAATGGAAGAACTGAAAAAGTAAAAGTAATAACATTTCAAAAAATGCTAACTAACCTATACTGATATAAAGAAATCACTGTTTGCCTAGAGATGAAGAGTGGCAGTGAAGGGAATGAAGGAGGGATTCCAAAGGGTCGTGAGGAACCTTAGGGACTGATGAATGTGATTCTTATCTGGATGGCAGAATTGGTTTCACAGCTGTACACATGTTATTACATGTCAAATTTTCATTTTAAAGGACTATAATTCATACTGTGATAATTATACCTTTTAAAACTGATAAACATGTTAGTAACTTTCTCTGGTGCTAGAAATATAATTTTTAGTTTTTACATTTGCTACTGGTTTCCTTCTAAAGTTTCTTAATTTTTTTTTTTTTCAGTTTGGGAGTACATATGAAGGGTTGTTGCATAGATAAACACATGTCATGGGGGTTTGCTGTATGTATTATGACATCACCCAGGTATTAAGCTCAGTATGCAATGGTTATTTTTTCTGCACCTCTCCCTCCTTTTGCCTTCCCTTTTCGAGTAGACTCTAGTGTCTGTTGTTTCCTTCTGTGTGTTCATAAGTTTTTATCATTTAGCTCCCACTTATAAGTGAGAACATGTGATATTTGATTTTCTGTTCCTGCGTTTGTTTGCTTAAGATGATAGTCTCCAGCTCCATCCATGTTCCTATAAAAGACATAATCTTATTCTATTTTATGGATGCATAATATTACATGTGTATATGTACCACATTTTCTTTATCCAGTCTATCATTGATGGGCATTTAGGTTGATTTCATGTCTTTGCTATTGTGAACAGTGTTGCACTGAATATTTACATGCATGTGTCTTTAAGGTAGAATGCTTTATATTTATCTGGGTATATACCCGGTAATGGGATTGCTGGATTGAAGGGTAGTTCTGCTTTTAGCTCTTTAAGGGAAGGCCATACTGCTTTCCACAATAGTTGAACTCCCACAAACAGTGTAGAAGGGTTCCTCTTCTCCACATCCTTGCCAGCACCTGTTATTTTTTGACTTTTTAATAACAGCCATTCTGACTGGTGTGAAATGGTATCTCATTGTGGTTTTGATTTGCATTTCTCTAAAATGGTCAATGATATCTGAGAAGTATCTGTTCATATGCTTTGCCCACTTTGTAATGGGTTGTTTTTCTTTTGTAAATTTGTTTAAGTTTCTTATAGATGCAAGATATTAGACCTTTGTCACATACATAGTTTGCAGAAATTTTCAACCTGTAGGTTGTCTGTTAACTCTGTTAATTTCTTTTGCTGTGCAGAAGCTCTTAAGTTTAATTAGATCTCATTTATCAATTTTTGCTTTCTTTGCAATTGCTTTTGGTGTCTTTTCATAAAATCTTTGCCCATTTTTATATCAAGGATGGTATTGCCCAAGTTGTCTTCAGAGTTTTTATAGTTTTGGGTTTTACATTTAAGCCTATAATACATCTTGAGTTAATTTTTATATATGGTGTAAAGAAAGGGTCCAAGTTCAATGTTCTGCCTATGGTTAGCCAGTTCTTTCAGCACCACTTGTTGAACAGGGGTGTTTTTCCCCTGCTATTGCTTGTATTTGTTAGCTTTGTCAAAGATTAGGTTGTCATAGATGTGCAAGCTTATTTCTGGGCTCTCTATTCTGTTCCATTGGTCTGTGTGCCTGTTTATGTACCAATACCATGCTATTTTGGTCACTGTAGCCTTGTAGTGTAGTTTGAAGTTGAGTAACATGATTCCTCCAACTTCATTCTTTTTGCTTAGCATTGGCTTGGCTATTTGAGCTGAATTTTGGTTTCATGTAAATTTTAAAGTAATTTTTATCTAGTTCTGTGAAGAATTTCATGGTAGTGTGCTAGGGAGAGCATTGAATCTGTAAATTGCTTTGGGTAGTATAGCCATTTTAATGATATTGATTCTTTATATTCATAAGCATGGGGTGTTTCTTCATTTGTTTGTGACTTCACTGATTTCTTTGACCAATGTTTTGCAATTCTCATTGTAGAGATATTTCACCTCCCTCATTAGCTGTATTCCTAGGATATTTTTTGTTGTGGCAATTGTTAATGGGATTGGCTTTCCAATTTTGGTCTCAGTTTGGTTGTTGTTAGTTTAGGGGAATGCTAGCAATTTTTGTGCTTGCAATTTTGCTGAAATTATTTATTGTCTGAAGGAGCTTTGGGGCTGAGATTACTATGGGATTTTCTAGATAAAAAATCATTTCAACTGCAAACAGATATAGTTTGACTTCTTTTCCTATTTGAATGCACTGTATTTCTTTCTCTTGTCTGATTGTTCTGGCAAGGACTTCAAATACTTTGCTGAATAGAAGTGGTGAGAGAGGGCATCCGTGTCTTGTGCAGGTTTTTAAGGGAATGCTTCCAGCTTTTGCCCATTTAGCATAATGTTGGCTGTGGGTTTGCTACAGGTGGCTGTCATTATTTTGAAGTACGTTTCTTCAAGACATAATTTATTCAGAGATTTTAAAGTGAAGAGATTTTGAATTTTGTCAAAAGCCTTTTCTGCATCTATTGAGGTAATCATGTGGTTTTTGTCTTTAGTTCTGTTTATGTGATGAATCACACATATATTGATTTTTTTTGTATGTTGAACCAACCTTCCATCCCAGGGATGAAGCCTATTTGATCATGGTGGATTAGATTTTTAATGTGCTGATGAATTTGGTTTGCAAATATTTTGTTGAGGATTTTTGCATCGGTGTTCATCAAGTATACTGAGCTGAAGTTTTCTCTTTTTTTGGTGTGTCTCTGCCGGGTTTTGGTAGCAAGATGATGCTGTCCTCATAGAGTTAGTTGGGCAGAAGTCCTTCCTCCTCACTTTTGTGGAATAGTTTCAGTAGAAATGGTACCAGCTCTTCCTTGTACATCTGGCAGAATTTGGCTCTGAATCCATCATCCCCTGAGCTTTTTTTTGGGGGGGGGTAGGCTATTTATTACTGATTCAATTTAGGAACTTGTTTTTGGTCTGTTCAGGGAATCAGTTTCTTCCTGGCTCAGTCTCAGGAGAGAGTATGTGACCAGAAATTTATCCATCTCTTCTAGCTTTTGTAGTTTGTGTGCATAAGGTGTTCACAGTACTTTCTGATGGTTATTTTTATTTTTGTGGGGTCAGTAATACCTTCCCTTCATCATTTCTAGTTGATTTTATTTGGATCTTTTCACTTTCCTTCTTAGTCTAGCTAGTGGTCTATTTTATCTTTTTTTTTTTTTTCCTTCAGAAAATCAACTTCTGGATTCATTGATCTTTTGGATTTTTTGTATCTCAATTTTCTTCAGCTCTGATTTTTGTTATATTGCATCTTCTAGCATGGGGGTTGATTTGTTGTTGTTTCTCTAATTCTTTCAGTTGAAAAGTTAGTTATTTTGAGAACTTTCTAACATTTTGATGTGGCCATTTGTGCTATGAATTTCTCTCATAACATTGCCTTAGCTGTGTCCCAGAGGTTCTGAAACATTGTATTTTTGTTCTCATTATTTTCCAAGACCTTCTTGATATCTGCCTTAATTTTTATGTAATTGTATGGTTTTGAGTGATTTTCGTTGTGTTGACTTCTATTTTTATTGTGCCATGGTCCAAGAGTGTGTTTGGTATGATTTCAGGTTTTTTATATTTGTTGAGGATTGTTTTATGGTCCATTTATGTGGACCACAAATGTCAGTGATTCATAGACTTAGCCTCTTTACATAATGCCATGCTTCTCGGCGGGTTTGTTCATTCTTTTTATTCTTTTTTCTTTATTTTTGCCTGACTGTCTTATTTCAGAGAACAAGTCTTTAAGTTCTGAGGTTCTTTCCTCAGCCTGGTTCATTCTGCTGTTAATACTTGTGATTGCATTTTGAAATTCTAGTGTTATTCAGCTCTGTCAGACCTGATGGGTTCTTTTTTATATTGGCTGCTATTTTGTCCTTTAACTCCTGTATCACTTTACTATGATTCTTATTTTCCTTGGATTGTGTTTTGCCATTCTCCTGAATCTCAATGGTCTTTGTTCCTATCCGTATTCTCTATTCTTTTTCTATCATTCCAGCCAGTTTAGCCTGGGTAAGGACTCTTCTTGGAGAACTTCTGAGGTCATTTGGTGGACATGTGACACTCTGGCCATTTGAGTAATCAGAAGCTGAATTCTTGTCTCTGGTTTCAGTGGTGAGTACGTTAGTGAGGTATTTTTAGTTTTTAAGCTTTGGGGTATAATCCAGAAGGTGATACTTAGCCTTATTGGTCAGTTGGTAGACTCTTGCTCAGTTGTATGACTGAGCAAGTTTCCTCACAGTTGCAGCCATGTTCCCTCTCAGTGCTCTGAAAGTGTGGGTTTCTCTCCCGCTTGAGTACTGGCTATTCTTCATGACTTGGAACTCCTGGGCTGCCCACTGCAGCTCTGGGGTGATCTCAGTGTTTATGTTCTTTCCCCAGCTTAGAGGCACTGGAGGAAGAGATCTTAGTAGTGGTTGTGGCCAAGAGTCATTTGCTTGACTTTTAGGGACCTGAGATAGTCGGGTCAACAATAGCTCACTGCAATCAGCCCAAGATGGAGGGTCTGTGCTGTGGGCCTAAGCCAGGAGTTCCCTGTGTGGTGAAAGGTCATAGGAGTGTGTGAGAACCATGGGAGACAGACTTCCTCTCCTAGGGTTGACTACAGCTTGTTGAGGGCACTTAGGGCATTTGCTTTTTCATTCTTTCATTAGTTCATAGGGCATTTCTACTACAGAGGCAGTGGCAGAGAGGTTTTCAGTTGGCCCTGGAGACTGTCCAGGGAGTTGCTGAGTTGGTATGGTATGTTTTCATTCTCATTTGTCTCAAGGACATTTTAAATTTCTATTTTAATTCATTTATTGACCCACTGGTTATTGAGAAGGATATTTTAAAATTTCAATGTGTTAGTAAAGTTTCTGAAGTTTTTCTTGTTGACTTTTAGTCATGCCATTGAATGTCACAAAAGATACTTCATATTATCTCTATCTTCTTAAATTTGTTAAGACTTGTTATGAGGACCAATACATGGTTGATTCTGGACAATATTCCATGTACACTTAGAAGAATGTGTATTCTACAGCTGTTGGATATAATGTTCTGTAATGTCCTTTAGGTTCATTTGGCTTATGTTGTAGTTTAAGTCTTACGCTTCATTGACAATTTTTGTTCTAGATGGTCTGTTTGTCACTTCTACTGGGGTGTTAAAGTCCTCTGTTATCTCTATTATTTTGTTGTATTGCAGTCTGTTTATTTATTAGACTTTAGATCTAATGATATTTGCTTTTTATATCTAGGTTTTCTGATTTTGAGTACATACATAATTGTTATATCTTATTGAATTGATCCCTTTATCATTATATAATAATTGTATTTGTTTCTTTTTACAGTTGACTTAAAGTCTATTGTATCTGATACAAATATGGTTACTTTTATTTGCTTTTGCTTTTCATTTGCATTATTTTTTTCCCAGCCTCTACTTTTTGTCTATATCTTTAATAGTGATGTGACTCTCTTGTAGGGAACATATAGTGGACAATTGCTTTAAAAAAAAAGCAAACATTTCAGGCCAGGCACGATGGCTCAAGCCTGTAATCCTAGCACTTTGGGAGGCCGAGGCGGGTGGATCACAAGGTGAAGAGATTGAGACCATGCAGGTCAACATGGTGAAACCATGTCTCTACTAAAAATAGAAAAAAAATTAGCCGGGCCTGGTGACGTGTGCCTGTAATCCCAGCTACTCAGGAGGCTGAGGCAGGAGAATTGCCTGAACCCAGGAGGTGGAGGTTGCAGTGAGCCGAGATTGCGCCATTGCACTCCAGCCTGGGTAACAAGAGCGAAAATCCGTCTCAAAAATAAGTAAATAAATACAAAACATTTCAGTAACTTCATATCTTTTAATTGGGTAATTTAATCCATTTACATTCATGTAAAAATTATTGTTAGATAAAAACTCCTGCTATTTTGTTAATTGCTTTCTGGTTGCCTTGTAGATCCTTTGTTTCATTCTTCCTCTCTTGTTTACCTTTGTGTCTTCATTTTTGTTTGTTTGTTTTTGTTTTTGGGTACTGAGCTTTTTTCCTTTCTCTTTTATAGAACTCTTTTTATTATTGATTGGATTTTCTCACTTATTATTGGTCTGATTAAGTTTTCTATTTCTTCAAAATCTAATATTAATAAGTTATATGCTATAATTTATTTCCTTGTGGTTATGGTGCTAACATGATGAGCCTTGTAGTTACAATAGACAATTTTAAGCAGATAGCAACTTAATTATTTCTACAGCTAGCTCCCCATTTATATTTTTGTTGCCTTAACTGTATTCGGCGGCTGTTATTCACAGGTTGCAATGTAGTGTTAAGATTGTCTTTTGATTTCATTCAAAAACAGTTTGTCTATTTTTCCTTTTTTTTTTTTTTTTTTTTTTTTTGGTTTTTAGTAGGGACAAATTAAGGGAATAAGATGTCTTCCCTGAGACATCTTTGTGTGGAAGTCTCCACAATTTCAAATATTACCTTATTAATGAGGGAACAGATATATGATATATTTTATGTATTTTTTTGAAGTAGGGAGAAATATATTGTTCTTGCATTTAGATTTATTTTTTGCTTTACCTTAATGGTTTATAATTTCCCTTTCATTGTAATGGAATGTTTTTTCTTGGGCTACCTTTGTTAGATTTTGGATTTGGAAGTGAATAAGTATCTGTATAATATATTAATGTCAGTGCTTTGAATGAGAGTTGTGTATTTATTTGAAAAATACTTAGTCAAGTTTTTAAACATGTTTAATTCAGATTAAATGTCTTCTTTAAGATGTTAAATAAAAGATATTTTATTTATTGTAGTTTGGACTTCAAAAATTGCATTAGGAATGTGATTTTGAATATTTTTTGATGACTTATGTTCATATTCTTCAGAGAGTTGTGCAAGTGGGCTTAGTGTTCCAAATTTTAGACAAAAATTATTGTCATTTCAGATAAAGATTTACATAATTGTTGATATTCTTACAAGTAAGACACATAATTGATTCATGTATGTATATTTGTGAAAATTTTAGAACATTGCCAGTATTAAACTCAGACCTGACTTCTAAAGAGATCATGTGTTAGATTTGCTTCTATGAGCTCTCCATGGTTATTAGCACATTTGGACAGAGTGCAGCTCACTTAAGTAATAACGGTGACATTACCTTGGTGCCATCTCGAGTATATTCTACTCTAAAATGGTGGTCTCTCTTTTAATTTTTGTCCTTCTTATTTACCTTATGTACCAAGCAGATGATGTATATTTTTTTTTTGTCTTTATGTCTTTGGTCTTCCACCTAATCAGTTGTCATTACTTTGGGAATATTAATAATATAGTAAGCACTCCATCTAAAGAGGAAGCATGGTGTAGGACAGTTGTCAAAAAGAGTGAGCATACCAACTTGGAACCCACAGACCTGCAAATGGAAGAGTCAATCATTTAAAGTTTCTGTACTTCAGTTTTATAATCTCTAAAACTGAGAGATCAGATAACCTTTAATGTCCATGATTAGCTCTATTATCTATACTTTAGTAGTAATTTTTATGATCTATTCTTGCTGGATAGTTACATAAAGGCAGCTGAAGATTGCTTAGGTTCCTTGAAGTCAGAAACAACGGGATGAATAGAAAATCACTCTTCTGCTGTTTTTAAAGCATTGTTTATACTCTTATTTCTCACTCTATAATTTATATATAAATGATATCCATTATTTAAAATTTCATATACAAAAACCATCTGGTCTGTATAATAGCTGTTTCTGTTTTACCAAATATTGATAAATTGTGCAGCTTTGTGCTGCCAAATACTGAGGACTCTGTCATGGCTTCATACCAATTTCAAAATGAATATTGAACATAACTATTTAGGGATGAAGAAGTAATTGTAAATAAAACCATATGCTCACTAGTAAATTTTTTTTTAACAATAACTCTTAGTAGCATGTTTTAAAACTTGATCCCCTTGCAACAATAGTAAAGTCCTATTTTCATTTGATTCTGAAACTATAACTCTTGGGCAGTAAGCCCATCTGCATTAATGGTACAGGCTGAATTTAGCTTGATTGGTATTTAAAATTAATTGTGTAGGTACCAGATGGCCCAAGTTGCCATTTTGCTTTCCACTTTCAAAGGAAAAATCTTTTTTCAAATTTTTTTCTGGTGGAAAGGAGCAGATTCAAAATGATGACAACACTCCCCCAGGGTTCACAAACAACCACTGAATCCAAGTGCCTGCATAGAAAGGATTCACAATTAACTGATGACACTACTCTGGCATTGAAGCACTTAATTTTTCCATCAGTGGTACAGCTTTCATTAGATTTTATCTTTTGTTTCTGCCTCATTTGCAAGTCTAGTTTCTTAACTAAAGTGCTATAGCAAGTTCAGATAACCATGTTTATCATCTGGAATCATGCTATGAATATATTAATAACCTGTGTTTTAGAAAAAATGAAGAGTCATCTGGCTTATTGACTAGGGCAGATTTGCAAAATAGGTAGTAGGTTGTAAAGCAGGGTCATCTAAAGGGAGGTTTTTGAAGCTAAGCTAAAAAGTAAATGTTTTTCAATGTAGAAAGTACCAATTCTTCAAAATCATTCTCGGCTGGACAGTGGAAGAGTTACAAGTGGAGGTGTTGAGTCTAGTGCCAGAGCTCTGAGTAGAAAGACATTTGCATCAATTTAGTGAGGAATCGGGATTTCTGTTTGACAGGTGACCGTGGGAACGGAAGGGAAGAAGCCGCTAAGAACTCTTTTGAAGGAAGAATTAATGACGTATGATAAAAGTAATGAGAGGTCCCTGCTACCATCTTGGCTTCTTCAGCTTTTCACATCCTGGTAATGATATATAAAGCTTGTAATAGATTTCCTGAACCCCATTCTCTACAGGTTCCTGGAAGAATTTTGAAAGCAGTCAAGAACACTTTTAGCAATAAAAGTGAAAACTTAAGGAGCAATAGATTTTATTCCATTTCCAGGTAAAAATATGCAAATTGGAATTCAGATCTGGAATTCTCCTTTCAAGGTTCACTGGAGTATGTGCTTGTATAGAGAAACACAAGTCAAGTACTGAAAATCTAGGAGAGATACAAGATCACCATTTACAAAAGAATGTCAGCCAGGCACAGTGGCTCATGCCTGTAATCCCAGCATTTTGAGAGGCAAGACAGGTGGGTCACCTGAGGTTAAGAGTTCGAGACCAGCCTGGCCAACATGGCAAAATGCAGTCTAAAAATACAAAAATTAGATGAACATGGTGGCAGGCTATAATATAAGCCCCCCTATTCAGGAGGCTGAGGCAGGAGAATCACTTGAACCTGGGAGGCAGAGGTTGCAGTGAGCTGAGATCACACCACTGCACTGCAGCCTGGGGGATAGAGTGAAACTATATCCCACCCTTCCCCCCAAAAATAGATAAAGCAAAAAAATGTACAAATGAAGACACATGCTTGGATATACTCTGAAAAATTGCAGAGCATATGTTTTGCCCCTTCTACTACTTTCTCACTTTGATGAAATGCCGCAGCATAGGAAATGGGGTGTACTTTTAGCAGTAGCCACGTGAAGGGACCTGATGTGCAGCAGAAGCAGTAAATCATGGAGTCAAGTTTGACCAATGAGAGAAAAAGATAGCAGAGAGGTTTTTATGCTTTCAGTGGATTCGGGTTTCTGTAAAGCTTGTCTGGAGCTGTATTTTACAGACTAAAAAACTGGCTGATTTTATTGTACAGTTTTATATTTGCTGCTTCTCCCTTCCTGCTTCAGTTTTCCATTACTTTCACTGTCCTAAGTCTGTATCATCCTATAAAACACTATCCTTCATGCTTTAGTAAATGTAAGAATCATCTGAAGAGATTTTAAAATACTCATATCAAGACTTGCTCTTAGACACTCTGATTCAGTATGTCTGTAGTGGACCCGAGACTTTGCCACTTTTACAAGTTCCAAGGCAATGACGATGGACCTGATGGGCAGACCACACTTGACATCCTACAGACTAAAGCGTTAGCATTTAAGCTTATCTTCAGGCTCAGCTTCCATGTTACCTGGCTAAGGCAACATTATGAGCAAAAAGATAAATTGGCATGACAATTACTAAACATTTTGCCTATGACTACCTGTGATGAGGTGAAGGTGGAAGTTAATTTATTTGGAGAATGGTATCTATTGCATGCAACAAACATAAGAAAGATAATTATGACTGTGATATAGGTTGTTTTTTTATTTTTATTGAGGCATAAAAATTATGTCTATGGGGTGCAATGTGATGTTTTGATAAACGTACATGTTATATAATGGTCAAGCCATGGTACTTATCATATGTATCACCTTAAACATCTTATTTCTTTTTTGTGAGAAGATTCAAAGTCTTCTAGCTATGGGAAAAATATAAAGTATTTTTGTTAACTATAGTCACCCTACTGTACAATAAGATATAAGAACATATTCCTCATAACTGTAATAGTGTATCTGTTGACTCCCTTATCCCCATATCCTTCTCCCTCTATTCTCCGCACCCAGTCTTTGGTAATCATTATTCTATTCTCAACTTGTATTGTATCACATTTTAGATTCCATATATGAGTGAGAACATACAGTATTTGTCTTTCTGTGCCTGGCTTATTTTGCTTAACATGTCCTTCAGGCTCATCCATGTTGTTGCCAAATTACAGGAATTCATTTTTTTATGGCTAAATATTTTGTGTGTGTGTGTGTGTGTGTGTGTGTGTGTGTGTGTGTGTGAGAGAGAGACATTTCCTCTACCCACTCATCCATTGATGGGAATTTACATTTATTTCATATATTTACTAGTGTGAATAGTGCTGCAGTAAGCATTAAGTACAGATTTCTCTTGAACATACTGATTTTATTTCCTTTGGGTATGTACCCAGAATAGGGCTTGCTGTTTTATATCTAGGTCTATTTTAAACTTTTTGAAAACCCTCCATACTATTTTCTATGATGTTGATGCTAATTTGCATTCCCCAAATTACACAAGAGTTTTGTTTTTTTATACATCCAATTTAGCATTTGCTATTTTCAAATTTTTGATAGCAGCCATTCTAACTGGGGTGAGGTGATAGCCCACTGTGGTTTTGATATGCATTTCCCTGATGGTTAGTTATGCTGAGTATTTTTTCTTACACCTGTTAGCCATTTGTATGTCTTCTCTGGAAAAAAATATGTTCAGGTTTTTTGTCCATTTCAAGTACAGATGATGATGATGATTATTATTGCTTTTGAGTTGTTTGGGTTCCTTAGAAATTTTTGATATGAACTCATTTTAAATGTGTAATATGCAATTATTTTCTCACATATCTAGCTTGTCTTTTCATTCTGTTGTTTTCTTTGCTGTACAGAAGCTTTTAGTTTGATGCAATCCCTTTTATTTTTGCTTTTGTTGTTTGTATTTTTCACATCTTGTCTAAAACAGTCCTTGCCAGACTGATGTCATGTAACATTTTCACTATGTTTTATTCTAATAGTTTCATAGTTATTGGTCTTAAAATTAAGTCTTTAATTCATTTTCCTTGGTTTATGATGAGAAATGAGAGTATAGTTTCATTCTTTGCATGCGAATATCCAGTTTCCAGGCATCATCTGTCAAAGAGACTGTCCTTTCTCCATGGTGTATTTTTGGCACCATTGTTGTAAGTCAGTTGGCTGTATAAACACACAGATTTATTTTAGGGTTCTCTACTTTCTTTCACTGGCTTATGTGTCTATTCTTATGCCTGTATGGTGTTGTGTTGGTTACTATAGCTTTGTAATATTTTTTGAAATCACGTATTGTAATGCCTCCAGCTTTGTTTTTTTTTCTGTTAAAGATTGCTCTATTTGAAGTATTTTGTGGTTCCATATAAATTTTAGAATTTTCTTTTTTTTTGTATTTCTATAAAAAATGATAGTACAATTTTAATAGAGATTGCATTGAATCTGCAAATATATTTGGGTAGTTATAGATGTTTTAACAATAATAATTCTCCCAGTCCATGAACACAAGATGTCTTTCTATTTATTTGTATCATCTTCAATTTATTTCATTAATCCTTTAGAGTTTTCATGGTGGAGATCTTTCTTCTTCTTAGATAAATTTATTCATAGACATTTTATTTTTGTAGCTATTGCAAAAGAGATTGTTTCTTGATTTCTTTTTCAGATAGATTTTTATTAGCTAATAGAAATGCTAATTTTTGCATGTTCATTTTGTATGCTGCCACTTTATTGTATTTGTTTATTAGTTCTAATATATTTTTTAAAGTTTTCTATATATAAGATCATGTTGCCTGCAAATAGGGAGAATTTGACTTCTTTCCATTTTGGATGTCTACTACTTATTTTTTTCTCTTGTCAATTGCTCTGGCTAGGACTTCCAGTACTATGTTGACTAAAAATAGGGAAAATGAGCATTCTCATTTTGCTCCAAATTTTAGATGAAAGGCTTGCAACATTTTTCTGTTTAGTATAATGTTGGCTGTGGGTCTATCATATATAGCCTTTATTATATTGAGGTAAATTTCTTCTATGTTTAATTTCTTGAGAATTTTTATCATGAAGGGATGTTGAATTTTATCATGTACTTTCTCAGTGTTTATTGCAATGATCTTATGGTTTTCATCTTTCACTCTGTTGAGGTGATGTATCACATTTATTGATTTTTATATGTAAGGCCAGCTTTACATATCTGGGATAAATCCTACTTGATTATTGTAAATTATCTTTTGAATGTGCTATTGAATTCTGATTGCTTATAATCTCTTTTGAGAATTTTTGCATTCGTATTTTTCAGGAATATTGGCCAGTAATTTTGTTGCTGTGTTTCTGTCTAGTTTTGGTATCATGGTAATGCCTTGTAGAATGAGTTTGAAAGAAGTCTTTCCTTTTCAAGTTTTGGAATATTTTGTGAAGAATTATTATTTGCTATTCTTTAAATGTTTTGTAGAATTTAGCAGTGAAGCCAATCAGATCGTGGAATTTTGTTTGTTGAGAGGCTTTTTACTACTGCTTCAATCTCTCTACTCATTGTTGATCTGTTTAGATTTCCTGTTTCACAGTCTCTTTACTCATTATTGACTGTTTAGATTTCCTGTTTCATTTTTATTCTTTCATGGTAGATTATATGTGTCGAGAGGTTTATCCATTTCTTCTGGGTTTTCCAGTTTGTTGGCACATAATTGCTTACATCTTATAATCTTTTGTATTTCTGTGGTATTAGTTGTAATGTCTCCTTTAATGTCCCTGACTATTTATTTGTATCATCTTTCTTTTTTTTCTTAGTCTAGCTGAAGGTTTTTCAATTTTGTTTTTCTCAAAATACCAACTCTGTTTTGTTGGTCTTTGGTATCCCTTTTTAAGTTTTATTATTTCTTTTATTCTAGTAATTTGGGGTTTGGTTTGTTTTTGCTTTCAAGTTTGTTGTGAGGTACCATTGGGTTGTTTATATGGGATTTTGTTGTTGTTGTAAATGTTTATTGCTATAAACTTCCCTCTTAGAACTAATTTTGCTGTATCCTATAAGTTTGGGTATGTTGTGGGTTCATTTTTATTTATCTAAACATTTTTATAGTTTCTCTTTTAATTTATTTATTGACCCATTGGTTGTTTAGGAGCATGTTACTTAATTTTAATGTATTTGTACAGTTTCTGAAGTTCCTCCTGTTGTGGATTTATACATTTTTACCATTACAATTCAAAAGATCCTTGTTATGATTTTGATTATTTTTGAATTTGTTAAGACTCATTTCATGACCTAACATATGATCTATTTTGAGAGTGTTCCATGTGCAATTTAGAATAATGAGAATTCTGCAGCTGTTGGATAGAATGTTCTATAAATGTCTGTTAGGTCAATTTGGTCCAGAGCGAGTTTTACGACTGATGTTTCTTTGTCAATTTTCTGTCTAGATGATCTTGTTAAAGTAGGACATTGAAGCCTTATAGTATTATTGTATTCCTCTATCTCTTCTTTTAGTTCTATTTACGTTTGCTTTATGTAATTAAGTGCTTCAATATTGGGTGAATGTTTATTTATAATTGTGATATACTCTTGTATTGGCCCCTTTATTTATGTTAATTGCCATGTTTGTCTATTTTTATAGTTCTTGACTTGTAGTTTATTTTGTTTAAAATAAATATATTTAATCTTGCTTGTTTTTTGGTTTTCTTTGCACTGAATATTTTTTCCCATCTGTTCACTTTCAGTCTGTGTATGCTTACAGGTGAAGTGAGTCTCTTATAGTTAGCATATGAACATGTAATTGAATCTTGGCTTTTTAAAAAAGTCCATTTAACCACTCTATATCTTTTAGTTGAAAAATTTAATTCATTTATATTCAACCTAATTGTTTATAAGTAAGAATTTGGTACTGACATGTTGTTACTAGTTTTCTAGATATTTTGTAGATTCTTTCTTTATTTTTCACTTACAGCATTCCTTTGTGGTAAGTGAATTCCTCTGATTGTTTTGACTTTATGCTTTATATTTGTAGTATTCATTAAATTTATTTGCTTTGTGGTTACCATTAGGCTTATGAAGAACATCTTATAGGTTACAGGTGATTTAAAACTGATTAACAATTTGATTTGTTAAGAAACTGAAACAAATACACTCTGCCTTAAACACCTTTGCTCCCTGCATTTTGAGTTTTTGATGTCTAATTTACATCTTTTTATATTTATTATCTCTTACCAAGTTATTGTAGCCATTATTATTCTCTTAATCTCTCTACTAAAGGTATAAGTGGTTTACCATATTAGGTTATACTGTTTTGGGATACTTATTTTTACCTATGGGTTTTGTACGTTTGGATGCTTTTGTGTAACGTATCAGAGTCCTTTTCTTTCAGTTCAAACAACTCCCTTTAGCATTTCTCATAACGCAGGTCAGGTTGTAACACATTCCCTTGAATTTTATTTGTCTGGAAATGCAGTTTTCTCTCCTTTATCTCTGAAGTACAGCTTGCCAGATAGAGTATTCTTATTTAAGAGGTTGCTTTTTTCCTTCAGCACCTTGAGTTTATCATCTTCCTCTTTCCTCTCTTGCAGGGTTTCTGCTGAGAAGTCCACTGCCATACGTATTGGAATTCCCTTGTATGTGTATTTGCTTTTTGTCTCTTGCTACTTTCTGAATTCTCTCTTTGTCTCTAATCTTTGAGAGTTTGATTATAATATGCCTTGATGTTATCTTATTTGTAGTAAATATGACTGGTGACTTTTGACCTTTTTTTATCTGGATATTTGTATTTTGTTTTTTAGGTTTGGAAAGTTTTCTCATTTCTTTGAATAAACTTTTCATTCTTTTTATTCTTTAGTGCTTTTTAAAAGACAATTACATGTATAACTATGCTTTTTGTTGGTGTCCCATAGATCTTATACATTTTCTTCATTCTCTCCCATTCTTTCTTTATTTTCCACTGACTGTATGTTTTCACATAGTCTTTGTTCAAAGTCACAAATTCTTGTTTTATCAGTTCTACTGTTGACTTTATTGCATTTTCATTTAGCTTATTGTACTTTCATGCTTCTGGATTTTTTTTTTATTTCAATCTCTCAGTTTAATTTCTCTGCTAAATTTCTGAATTGTTTTTCTATGTTTTTTTGAAGTTTACTGAGTCTCCTTAAAACAGTCATTTTGAATACTTTGTACGCCAGTGCATTTATCTATTTGTCTTTTGTTCAGTTGCTGGTTCTTTGTTTTGTCCATTTGGTTAGGCCGTCTCTTTTAGGCTTTTTGTATTCCTTGCAAATGTTCATCTCTGTCATTGCATCAATGAATCAGGTGTGCATTACAGTCTCTGTGGTCTGAATTTGTAACTTTTTTATTTTAGTAGTCTTGTTTATAAATTTTGAGCTGACTGACTATCACATTCTATTTAGCACTTAAAGGGACCCTAAGCCCAGGTTACATAGGAGCTTTGTGATGTTTCTGCTGCTAATGCGGTGTCCATGGGAGATAGATGGAGGGCCCCTGGATCATCTGGGAGAGCTAGCCAGGCCTTCAAGTCCAGGAGACATGTGGACTATACTTCCTGCAGCATGGTGCCCCCAAATAGCCTCTCTGTAGTGGTGTCTCTTCTGGCAGGTATGAAGAATCACTGTCAAATTTTGTGCACTGGCAGCTGCTAGTGTACCTTCCCTCTTTGTCTCTAGCTGGCCTCAGATGGTTCAGCCTTGTCAGTGTTTGCATGCTCTCCATAGGTTAATGTAAGAACCAGTCTCTGGCAGAGGAACCCAGGATGGTGAGAAAGCTAAAGTCTGCCTCCAGCTCACTTTTTCTATTGTAGGAACCATAAGTACAGGGGGACTTTCCACATATGGTACCATCATGGCTCAGGGGAAGTGGTATCACACTCATAGAGAATGAATTCCCTATTGTCCAAGTACAGATTTACATGTCTTTGTAGTCCAAGGAGGTTTTATAGTTTTGCTTGTTTGTTCAGATATCCTTAGCTTTTGTGAAGATAATTTCATGCATGAACAGTTAGAATTGAGGTTTTTGTCAGGAGATGCCTGCTGGAGAGCCCCACTTACCATCATGCTCCATCTAGGGTGGTTTCTTTAAATGACATTGAAGATGCAGCACCTTCCCAAACCTTCCCCGCCATACTCAAATTAAGCTAGTTAATTGCCAATTTCAGTTGCTCAGAAAGCCAGAGGGTACTCTCACGGCATTAAAAGTGACTTCATTTCCTCCAGTCATAGTGCCTTATTATACTAAAAATTAGGCTTAGAGTCATAAGACTAGCAGAGATGCAAAGATTAAATGTGTAGCCTCTATAGGCTTTCTGTGTCAAAATTAGGGACCTGATAAAGAAAAAATGTTATCCTATAACCTCATATGGGACTCTCTCAGCCACCACAAAGCAGCCCTTTTTATTTTGTCAGAGGATAATAACTTTCCTTTGCCTGGAGAACATGAAAAAATGTTACTAGAAGTAATATCCTTACATAATGATGCTGTCTTTCAGAAAACTCCCCCTCACCAGCCTTCATTAGCACTACAACATTAGAACTGAGAAATTATGTTTGAGGAAGAAATAGTGATATGGAAGATCCATGGACATAGAATAAGGTAGCATATGTAGCAATGAATCTAAAAACCTTATTAGACTAATGGGGATATAAAATATAAGAGTGAATGGGAAAAATTTATTGATATGGGGCTACTCATTCATAATTTAAGATTCAACATTTTGATAAGAATGTCTAGAACTGAGTTTGTTTGCTGAAATGGCTCATTGAATATTAGAATTAATGGTCTATATTAAGGATAAATGTTAGAACTTTCTTGGAAAGTTATTGAGGAAGTGACAAAAGGATCAGGGAAGTGGGACTGTTGGAATGCATTTGTTATATAAAAGCTTAACAACTTTTGAAAAGTGTCATTGTAAAATACTCACTGGAGTTTCAAGATGATATAAAAAAGAAGTTAAATGTATCTTACACTGAGTACATATTAAAATAATGTTTTAAATGTACCGATTTAAATGAAATCTATTATTTCTATTTTACTTTTTAATACATATTAAAATAATGTTTTAAATGTACCAATTTAAATGAAATATACTATTACATCTATTTCACTTTTTAAAAATTTTTATATTTTTAATGTGGCTACTAGAAAATTTGAAAATGCCTATATGGTATTATGTTTTATAGAATGGTGCTGGCATAGAACATTGGTTGGTATGTGTCATCTAATTTTTAAAACTGATAATGCTATTTAATACTACATTCTGCCCATACCCTGTAGTTCCCAATTCATTTTGTCCTGCTTTACATTTTTCTAGTTTTTAGAGAATTTGCAATCTTCTATCAACCAAAATGTTTACTTATTTACGGCAATTGTTTTTTATTGTCCATCTCTTTCTGTAAAAGTGTAAGTTCCAGAATAACAGGTAATTTTATTTTTGTTAGTTGATATACTGCAGTTGCCTAGATTAGTGTCTGACACGTAGTAGACACTCACCAAATAATTGTTAAGTCAGGGTGCTTTTGTAGAAACCCAAATCAAAGCTCATTAGCTACCACCATTTTAAACCTACTTTTCTTACTGAATTCTTCATTTTGATTAATAACAAATATATCCATTCAACTGTCTAAGGTGAAATTTTCTGAGTTAATACACCCTTTAATGTAAAATCTTATTTCTGATCAGTAACAGCATCCTCTTGATTTACCTCAAGTACCTTTCTAACTCATATTACTCCTTTTTATACCTCATTGCCACTGTCTTCATGTCGGATCTTTTCATCTGACTTTGTGCTATGTCATACCTCTAGAGTGATCTGGAAATAATAGATAAGAGTCAGACACTTTGGCTGGAAAGTCTAGCTTTGCTTTTAATTCACAGCATGATTGAGTGTCTAATTATCCTCATCTGCAAAATGCAGTGACCAATATATCTTATTCCTCATGGAGTCTTATGAGCATTAAAAATAATTTATAAAAATGATTAGAAAAGTTCTCAGGACATAGTAAATATTCAGTAAATATTAAATATTGTTAATTTTCAGTCATTCTTTTTCTTTATCATTCCACTCTTACTAGATTTACTTCTCTAAAGAAGGTTGATCAATGTCAATCTATTCAATATAAACAAATTTCATTTTATATCATTATTTCCATATTGCCTACTAAGTAAGTGTTTAGCTCAACAATATTACAAATAGGTAGTGAAGCATGTGAATAGTATATGTGTGTGTATGTGTGTGTGTGTGTGTGTATGTAAGTGTGTGTGTGTTATAATAAAGCAAAAGAATAGGGTTGCATTATGATAGGAAAAATAGTTAAAGATTAAAGAGAGTTGTAGAATTTTCCTAGATCATTTGAATAAAAGGTTGGTAGTTACACATATTGAATAGATACCACAGACTTTTTCCAACCCTAAATTTCATGGAGAGCAGGAGGAAGATAAAGAAAATCACATTTAATTCAAGTGTCTTGATGACGTCTAGTGGCTATATGTGGTTTATATATAGCAAGAGGAGAATGTCATAATACTTTAGAGCAGAAAATAATCTTAGAGAATATTTAAATCAACCTTTCTCAGATAAGGTGATTTATGAAGTTTAAAAGCAGCAAACAAAATTCTTGTAGTTTCTTTGGTGCTGACCTAAATAATTTTTATCTTCTTTTCTAAATATTTGTAAACATAAAATTAGTATACTTATAAGCTCCAATAAAATTATACGACTAAGACAAATTAATAAAATAAATAAAAATTGTGTTGAGGACCTCAGATTAATAATAATAAAAATTTTAATATGTTACATGTGGTTATTTTTCTAAATTCAATTTCTCAAATCTGAAAATGCTGAAAAATGATCCTGACTTACACATTTTTTTGTCTTTGGCATATTTATATTGCCTATATGAAAATATAAGAATGTTCAATTCTCTCACCATTTTATCTATGTACTCCTGTGAAATTTTATTTCTACTACTTGTATTGATGTGCTTTATTCTTCAGTTGGTGGGAAGACATAGTTTACATTTTATTACTCCATGAACTGTTTTTTGCCAGACTGTTCCAGTTAATGAGATACTGATTGGCACATATGCAAATAGAACTATGAGTTCTCAAATACATGTTTGTTATTGGTTATGAAGCATCTTATAGATAATAGAAAAATGCTGATTTTTTTAAAAGAATTAAACTCTCTGAGGTAGGAATTGTAAGTCACAAGGAATATATCCACTAATTACTAAGGGGCCTGAGACTTTAGTTTTACAAGCACTGTTTACTCTAATTTCTTCATATTTTAAGTTAGAAAACTGACACAAGAGAAATGAGTTGTGTCCTTAGGTATCACATTTAATGCTGATGCTCAGAGTAAGACTAAGGTCTTTATTCTTTCAGGACATTGTTTTTTTTTACTAAATCACATTGTTTTAGATAGAGAAGGAAAGAGAGGAGGAGCTAGATGGTTTTCTCTGCTTTTGCATTAGATTTTAGGTAAGATAATAGCATTTTGTCTAGCATTTAAAAAATCATGACTTTGTTAAAAGTGGAGTATTATGTTTAGTCATTTCTGAAATATCAAGAACAAACTGAATTTATCTATATATATTGTATTATCCATCTATCATTTTTAATGTAGATAATTTGGATCAGCAAGTGACCTGAAAACAGATTTTAGGGTATTTAATATTATGAATAATTATTTTGATTATTTGTCTCTAACCCCTTGTTAGAAAGATACCCTTACCTTGTTCCTGAGTGGTAGTAAATCATAAAGTCTTTTATTATTAAGTATGATGTTATCTCTAAGTTTCTCCCAGATGCCTGGTTAGAAGTTCATAAATTTTATTTATCTTCTGAAAGAACTAGTTTTTGGTTTCATTGATTTTCTCTTATTTTTCTGTTTTCTCTTTCTTTGATTTCACACTGATCTTTTTTATTTACATTACTTTGGATTTATTTTGCTGTTTATTTTCTGATGTTTTAAAGTAGAAGTTGAGATAGTTTATTTGAGACCCTTTATCTTTTCTCATGTGGGTGTCCAATGCTGTCAATTTTCCTCAAACTGCTGCATTAGCTCTGTCCCAAAAATTGACAAATTTGATAGATATTAAAATCAACCTTTTAGAGATTAAAAAAATACAGCCTCTAATTGACTTTCAGAGAGCAAATATAAAAGTCTGACTTATTTCTTGTTATTAAATATCTTTTAAAAATCATTGACTCCTTAAATAAATGTTGTCACTATATTTTGGAGATTATGACGTAAGTAAAATTAGAAGACAGAATAACGATAACACAAAAGCCAGGATGAGAGAAATGGAAGCATATTGTTTCAAGATTCTTATGTTGTATATATGGTAATTTAACATCACTTGAAGAAAGCCATATTTTGTTCTGTTTTATTTTGATGAATACAGTAGTACACACTAAACACACACAGATATTCACACTGACTCTCAAAAAATAAAAAATGACTATAGAAAAATGAGAACAAAAAGGAAAAAGAGTAGATATATCAGGTGGCAGTTTTAAACCTAATAATTATGAATAATTACATTAAAGGATGATCTAAATGCTTCAGTTAAACATAAGAGATTGGCAAATGGGATTTAAAAAGCAATATCTATCAATATGCTGCCTATTAGAAACACACTTTAATCAGTTAAATAGCCAGTTATACAACAAAAGTAGCCAGTTTTGCAGAGAAACATATAAATTAAAGCAAAAGATTGGAAGACATAAGTACCAAGCTAGAATGCCTATAATGATATCAGACAAATATAATAGATACCACATCATAAATAACAGAGCATGAATAAAGGGTATTATTTCAACATAACAAATAGGTCCATTAATCAAAAAGAAATAATACTTTCAAATATTTATGGTCTAAAAAGACAAATTTAAGATACCTGAGGAAAAATGAGAAATGAGACAGCCCTCAAGTATAGCAGAATTCAGCTTCTCTGTTTTATTAATAGTGAAACAGATAGACAGAAAATCTTTCAGGTCCTAGAGAATTTAACCAATTCTATCAAAACTCTTATGTGGTTAATCTCACCCAATGTATTTTTAATCTCAAACATTGTGTTTTAAACTCTAGAAGGGTAATTTTGATATTTATCTTCCATCTCTCTACTTAATATGCTCATTTTCCACTCTATTTTATTGTACATATGGTTTAAAGTTACAGTCATTATTTTAATAATATTGTCTACCAGTGTTTTACCTGTAAAATATGAGTCTCAACTGATTAATTGATTTTATTCCTATAATATATATAGTATAACCTATAATAGGTTGTAGTTTTCAGCTTGATTGTTTGCCTGGTACATTTTCATTGGATATTAGACACTATGGATTTATCTTTTCTGTACTGGATATTTTTTATTTCTATAAATATTCTTGGAATTTGTTTAGTGACATGGGTAAGTCACTTTCAAACAGTTGGGTCTTGTGGATATTCATTTGTTTTTGGAAGAACAGCAGTTAATCAGGGTTATTTGTATATGATCACTGAGAAAACTGAGGCTTGAAATGTTCCCAACACATAGAAATAATAAATACTTGAGGTGATAAATACACTAAATACTTTGACTTGATCGTTATTCATTCTATTCATGTTACAAAATAACCCATGTACCCAATAAATATGTACCAATATTAAATATCAATAAAAATAGAATGGGTTTTGTATGTTAAAAACTTATACAAATTATTTTTATATATAGAAAGCTATCTTGTTTTTTTCTGTGTTGGTGTCCAAATTGATCCAGAATGATATATGTAGTCTTAGTTTTTTCATTTTAAGTTCAAGAATGCATACAGCTAACCTCAAACATGTGAAGAGTCAGATGAAAATCATTTACCTCTGTGTAGTTACTGTGGCGCAAAACAGTTGTGGGACATCATGAGGATAGAATTTCACTGTTTAAAGGAAGAAATGTTTTAATAATTGGAACTGACCAATAAAGGGACGAGTTACTCACTATAGAAAATAGTTCAGTGAAGGCATATGAAGATCTATCATACTAATAAAGATTCCTTGATTTTGAGGAAATCATGTCTCATAGATACTTACAAACTCAGTTATTCCTAGATGTCAAAAGAAGTTTCCTCAATCCTGTCTTTAAAAGTGGCACATGCTTCAAGTTTCATCTAGAAAAATAGCACAAAATCCATAGGATCAAAGATGGCAGCATATGTTTGGCTTAAGTATTTAATGCTAAAATACCAAAGATTGGCAATTCTATTTTCTATACCATTGATAAAATGATTTTCTTATTTTTACAAATGTTCAAAAATAGATTTATCAAAAACCATCACAAAATTATTTTAATATGTATGAAAATTTTTTTCAGTTCAAATGCAGTGTTATTTAGGAGCTTACAGTACAAATTTCTTAGTTAATTCATCAGAATACTTGTTGAGCAACTTATCATTTGTAAGTACAATGATAAGCACATGGTCTGTGTCTTCAAGATGCTCAATGGAAACTTTTACATCTAAATGAGTAATCATCATGCTGTCTGGTGATCTAGGAAGAGAGGAGTTAACTGTCTACAGGGGACTTCCCAGAGGAAATGGTAATTTACTTGGTTGTTGAATAATGAGAAATCACTATGAAGAACTAGTACAGATAGGATTATTCAAGCTGGGAAGAACAACATGTGCAAAATAACTAATTTGGTATGTTTTGAGAGCTTGCTATATGCAATTTGATAATGCTTCAGTAAAAACAAGAAAGGGGAACAGTGGAGATGAGGCTGATAGGGCCAGATTATAAAGAATTTTGTGTGCCATTTTAGTAAGATTAAACTTTATTTTCTAACACAATGAGGAGCCAATGAATTATTTAATCTTAACTTAGGACCAGGGCTCTAACAATCAAAACACAAGAAGCTTGGGAAGTTAAGTAACAATAAAGTAGCTCTGAGAAAAAACAGAGATACTTCTCAGAACAAGAAAAGAACAGTGACTTAAAAAAAGGAGGAAGATGGGATTTATGTTTTGAGGTCAGAGGATACAATTTGCCTATTATAACTAAAATTTTGACTATCCTGGCTAGCATCAAAATAGCAAATGAAGCATTTCCTTAATTATTCTCAGGTTAAACTAGAGACAATTTAGGTATAGAAAGGCAAAGTATGGCATGGTTTTTGTTGTTGTTGTTGTTTTGAGATGGAGTCCCACTCTGTAGTGCAGTGGCACTCTCTTGGCTCACTGCAACCTCTGCCTCCCAGGTTCAAGCAATTCTCCTGCCTCAGCCTTCCTAGTAGCTGGGACTACAGGTGTGCGCCACCCACACCCAGCTAATTTTTGTATTTTTAGTACAGATGGGGTTTAACCATGTTGGCCAGGATGTGTCTCAATCTCTTGACCTTGTGATCCGCCGCCTAAACCTCCCGAAGTGCTGGGATTACAAACATGAGCCACTTCACCCAGCTGGCATGTTTTTCATTTTATGAATATATAGTCTAGAAGGTAAGTTTACTATTTTTATCAATTTATATTTTCTGACAGATTACCACCAAAATTATAGAATTTTAAAATTCAGTTTCAGCTTCATAGATGTTATCCTGAAAAGATGGGCAATGGGCAATTAGAATTGGTTATATTCAGGATGTATGTTTATATGTCTTTATATGTGTTTGACTATGCATTACATAAACTATTACTCCAACAAAAAACAATATTTGGAATTAATGATATCTATGATGGTATGACTAGAACAGAATATTTTTAAAAAATTACTTAATATATTGTAGAAATAGTAAACTAGAAATGAGTTTGTTAGTCTAAAAATTTGTGGAATTCAGTAATTAAATGTTAAAAAAAACTATGGTATAATAGTGGGACAAGAAGTTCTTTAATATTGTAATTTAAAGATGAATTTAATGGAAATAACATAGATATAAAGTTGCAATCATGCTTTTGGCTATACCCAGTTTATCAAAAATGAAACTCATTTTGTTGTGAATCATTGGAAATTATATTTTCATCACTTCTAGAAATGTGCTTTTATTACTAGCAGCAGAGAATAAAATGGAAAACTGATTTAGGTAAAAATTATTTTCACAGCAACTCCATTTTAAGCAGATAAAAATATATGTTATAAAGAAAAATAACGTTAATAAATCATACATTATTCTTAATTGCAAACTTTCAAAAAATAAAAATATGTGCCATTTTTGTTATAGAAAAAGGTTATTTTTTTATTTGGTTTGGAAGAACCAACCATGAATTATTTTAAAACAATGATTTCAATTACAAAGCAGTGAACTAGAGGAGGTATATACTAGACATTTATAGCCTTTCAATTTTGTTCTTCAGGCAATAAATATCAAAGGACATTCCTTCCCTGCTAGCCTAGGGTTCTGTGCCAGAAGTGGCACAGTTTGGCTCCAGCTCCATTTTTCCCCATTCCACTGCTGTGCTTTATGTACCTGGGAGGCTAATCCCTGCAGGCTATTAAGTTTTCTTATTAAGATTTCTTTATATCTCAAGTTTCTTTATTGAGAGATCTGGTAAGGGTCTGTTCAGTAAGAATCATTGGACAGAGATTGAAAGGCAGCAGGAAGGGAGAAGAAAGGGAAGAGAAGTTTCAGGTGTATCATTTGTGTCTGGAGCCTTAATGGCTCCAGCTCCTCTTGGATGGTATTATTGGAAGTAATGGCAAAAACTACAATAACTTTTGCACCAACCTAATAGTTATGTAATTCCAACTTCTACCAAGGACAAAAGCCCCTGGGCTCTTCCCACACTGCCTCATCCATTTATCTCTTCCACCTGGGATTTAGTAATGACTCCCTACTCTTTATAATCTCTCAGTTTCTTCCCTGTTCCCTTCTATAATCTGAGTAACAAATGTGTGCATTAAATAATTTCTTTTATAAATTGAAATATATTCTTAGTTTTCAGTTGAATCAGATACTCAGTTGTCTCCTAAATTTTCTTTTCTTCCCCAACCTACATAATGAATATGATGGTTAATTTTATGTCAATTGACTGGGCTAAGAAGCATACAGGTATCCAATAAAGCATTATTTCTGGGTGTGTCTGTGAGAATGTTTCTGGAAGAGATTAGCATTTCAATTTGTAGACTGAATAAAGATAATAGCCCTCATTATCTAATCTGTTGAGGGTTCAAATCGAACACAAACACACAGGAAGAACAAATTTGCTCTCTCTTCTTGAGCTGGGATATCCATCTTTTTCGGTCCTTGGACATCAGTGCTCTTGGTTAACAGGACTTTGAATTCAGACTGGGACTTAGCACTGTTAGCTCCCCTGGTGCTCAGGCCTTCACACTCAGACCGAATTATGCTACTGACTTTACTTGTTCTCTAGCCTGCACAGCAAATCATGGAATTTTTTTTTTTTTTTTGCCAGATAATGGTCCCATAAGAATATAATGAAGCTGAAAAATTCCTATTGACTAATGATGTTGTATCCATCAGAACATGGTGGTGCAATGCATTGCTCATTTGTTTGTGGTAATGCTGATGTAAACAAACCAGCTGTGTTGCCAGTGGTATAAAAGTATAGCACATACAATTACGTACAGTACATCATACTTGATAATAACAAACAAATGACAGTGTTACTGGTCTACTATATATTGACCATTCTATACTTTTATTTTTATATTTGAATCCTTAATTACTGAAGCACCACTTACATGTACCTCATCCAATGAAATTAACATTTCTGCAAAATCAGAAATGTTAATGTTAAATTTCATTTTATATATTTTGACTCTTGCTAGAACATTTTTAAAACAACATATCATCATAAAAGCATGTTGGAGTGTATTATATGATCATAAGTTCAAAAATCTCTACATGTTTCTTTTTTTTTGCATTTTAGGTTTTGGGGTACATGTGAAGAACATGCAAGATAGCTACACAGGTAAACACATGACAGTGTGATTTGCTGCCTTCCTCCCCTTCACCTATATCTGGCATTTCTCCCCATACTATCTTTCCCCAACTCCCCAGCCCCCACTGTCCCTCCCCATTCCCCCCAATAGACCCCAGTGTGTAGTGCTCCCCTCCCTGTGTCCATGTGTTCTCACTGTTCAACACACACCTATGAGTGAGAACATGTGTGTTTCATTTTCTGTTCTTGTGTCAGTTTGCTGAGAATGATGGTTTTCAGGTTCATCCATGTCCCTACAAAGGACATGAACTCATCATTTTTGAAGGCTGCATAATATTCCATGGTGTATATGTGCCACATTTTCCCTGTCCAGTCTATCATCAATAGGCATTTGGGTTGGTTCCAGATCTTTGCTATTGCAAACAGTGCTGCAATGAACATTCGTGTGCATGTGTCCTTATAGTAGAACGATTTATAATTCTTTGGATATATACCCAGTAATAGGATTGTGGGGTCAAATGGAATTTCTATTTCTAGGTCCTTGAGGAATTGCCACACTGTCTTCCACAATGGTTGAACTAATTACACTCCCACCAACAGTGTAAAAGTGTTCCTATTTCTCCACATCCTCTCCAGCATCTGTTGTCTCCAGATTTTTTAATGATCTCCATTCTAATTGGTGTGAGATGGTATCTCAATGTAGTTTTGATCTGCATTTCTCTAATGACCACTGATGATGAGCATTTTTTTATATGTTTCTTGGCCTCATGTATGTCTTCTTTTGTAAAGTGTCTGTTCATATCTTTGGCCACTTTTGAATGGGCTTTTTTCTTGTAAATCTGTTTTAGCTCTTTGTAAATTCTGGATATCAGCCCTTTGTCAGATGGGTAGAGTGCAAACATTTTTTCCCATTCTGTTGATTTCCAGTTCACTCTAATGACTGCTTCTTTTACTGTCCAGAAGCTGTGGAGTTCGATTAGGTTTCATTTGTCTATTTTGGCTTTTGTTGCCAATGCTTTTTGTGTTTTGGTCATGAAGTCCTTGCCTACTCCTATTTCCTGAATGGTTTTGCCTATATTTTCTTCTAGGGTTTTTATGGTGCCAGGTCTTATGTTTAAGTCTTTAATCCATCTGGAGTTAATTTTAGTGTAAGGTGTCAGGAAGAGGTCCGGTTTCTGCTTTCTGCACATAGCTAGCCAGTTTTCCCAACACCATTTATTAAACAGGGAATCCTTTCCCTGTTGCTTGTTTTTGTCAGGTTTGTCAAAGATCAGATGGTTGTAGATATGTTGGGTTGCCTCCGAGGCCTCTGTTCTGTTCCATTGGTCTATATCTCTGTTTTGGTACCAGTACCACACTGTTTTGATTACTGTAGCCTTATAGTATATTTTGATGTCTGGTAGTGTGATGCCTCCCACTGTGTTCTTTTTGCTTAGAATTGACTTGGCTATGTGTGCTTTCTTTTGGTTTCATATAAATTTTAAAGTGTTTTTTTCCAGTTCTGTGAAGAAGGTCATTGGTAGCTTGATGGGGATAGCATTGAATCTAAGTACATGTTTCTATAATAGGAGACAAATTAAGAAAATAAATTTTGGTGTAAAATTGCAGGTGGTCTTTTCAGATGATGAAAACTCTATACATTTGCCTATAATGTCCTCTATGAATATTTTACTTTGTATCAGGATAATTCTATTTAATCTTTTTTTTTTTACTTAATTTATTTCCATAGGTTTTGGGGAACAGGTGGTATTTGGTTACATGAGTAAGTTTTATAGTGGTGATTGAGATTTTGGTGCACCCATCACCTGAGCAGTATACACTGAAACCAGTTTGTAGTCTTTTATCTCTCACCCCCTTCCATTCTTTCCCCCGAGTCCCCAAAGTTTACTGTATTATTCTTATTCTTTTGCATTGTCATAATTGAGCTCCCACTTATGAGTGAGAACATATCATGTTTGGTTTTCCACTTTTGAGTTACTTAACTTACAGTAATAGTCTCCAGTTTTATCCAGGTGGCTGTAAATGCCATTAATTTGTTCCTTTTAATAGTTGAGTAGTATTTCATTTTATATATATATATCACAATTTCTTTATCCACTTGTTGATTGATGGGCATTTGGGCTGCTTCCATATTTTTGCAATTGCAAATTGTGCTGCTATAAACATGTATGTGCAAGTATCTTTTGGATAATGACTCCTTTTCCTCTGGTCAGATACCCAGTAGTGGGATTGCTGGATCAAATGGTAGTTCTACTTTTAGTTCTTTAAGGAATGTTCACACTGTTTTTCATAGTGATGGTACTAGTTTATATTTCCACCAGCAGTGTAGAAGTGCTCCCTTTTTACTGCATCCACTCCAACATCTATTATTTTTTTAGGTTTTGATTATGGCTGTTTTTGCAGGAGTAAGTTGGTATTGCATTGTGGTTTTGATTTACAGTTCCCTGATCATTAGTCATATTGAGCATTTTTTCATATATTTGTTGGCCATTTGTAAACAAAATACTTAGGAATCTACCTAACCAAGGGGGTAAAAGATCTCTGTGAGGAAAAATACAGAACACTGCTGAAAAAAAAATCACAGATGACACAAACAAATAGAAACACATCCCATGCTCATGGATAGTAGAATCAGTATTGTGAAAATGACCGTACTGCTAAAAACAATCTATAAATTTAACACAATTTCCATCAAAATACCACCATCATTCACAGAACTAGAAAAAACAATTCTAAAATTCATATGCAATGAGAAAAGAACCCTCATAGCCAAAGCAAGACTAAGGAAAAAGAACAAATCTGGAGGCATCACATTACCCAACTTCAAACTATACTAAAGGCCACAGTCACAAAAACGGCAAAGTACTGGTATACAAATAGGCACATAGACCAATGGAACAGAATAGAGAACCCGGAAATAAACCCAAATACTTACAGCCAATTGATCTTCAACAAAGCAAGCCAAAACATAAAGTGGGGAAAAGACACCTTACTCAACTAATGGTGCTGGTATAATTGGCAAGCCACATATAGGAGAATGAAACTGGATACTCATCTCTCATCTTCTACAAAAATTAACTCAAGATGGATCCAGGACTTAAATATAAGACCTGAAAGTGTAAAAAATCTAGAAGATAACATCGGAAAAACTCTTCTAGACATTGGCTTAGGCAAAGACTTAGTGACCAAGAACCCAAAAGGAAATGCAACAGAAACCAAAACAAATAGGTGAGACTTAATTAAATGAAAGCGCTTCTGTACAGCAAAAGAACAGTTAGCAATGCAAATAGACAACCCACAGAGTGGGAGAAAGTCTTCACTGTCTATCCAACAAAGGGCTAATATCCAAAATCTACAAGGAACTCAAACAAATGAGGAAGATAAACCAAACAATCCCATGGAAAAGTGGGCTAAGGACATGAATGGACAATTACTATACTATACATTTAGCACATACTCCTTTAGCTTATTAAAATAAGTTATTTGTAAAACAGCCTCAGGCAGGTTCTTCAGTAGATATTCCAGAAGAAGGCCTTATTTTCATAAGAAATACTTTGTGTTATTGCCCCCAAAGATCTTTCAGTGGGACAAGATTTGAAGGTGGAAGACAGCAATACTGATGATTCTTACCCTGTGTCGGCCTAGGCTGATGTGTGTATTTGTGTGGTAGCTTTCAAACAAAAAGTTTTAAAAGTAAAAGAAAAACAATAATTAAAAAGATAAAAATTTATAGAGAAAGAATGTAAAGAAGGAAAAAATTTTTGTCCAGCTATACCAATGTGTTTATAATTTAAGTGTTATTTTTAAGAAGTCAAAACTTAAAATATTAAAAGGCTTATAAATGTAAAAAGTGCTATAAAAGGTTAATTTATTAATAAAGCATTTTTTAAATTTAGTGTATCCTAAGGATACAGTGCTTTTTAAAGTCTACAGTGTTGTAATATCCTAGGCCTTAACATCATTCACCCACCACTCACAGACTCACTCATAGCGATTTCTATTCCTGTAAACTTTGTTCATGGCAAGCATCTTATGCAGGTGTACCATGAAAAAATATTTTATGCTGCGTATTTACTGTACCTTTTTAGTTTAGATATGTTTAGGCACATAAATACGATGGTGTTATAATTACCTATAGTATTTATGCTGTACACATCTGTAATCTTGGAGCAATAGGCTGTACCATATAGTCTAGGTGTGTAGTAGGCAAAACCATCTAGGTTTGTGGAATTGTATTCTGTGATATTCACATGACAATGAAATTGTCTGACAATTCATTTCTCAGAAAATATTGTGGTTTACCAACATATATATATATATCTATATATATAGATATATGAAAATATATACATTTATATGAATTCAAATAGCATATAAATGTTACTTAACATATAGAGTATATTTAAATCTATTCAAATAGTGTGTGCATATGTGTGTGTGTGTGTGTATATATATATTTCTATTTCTTTGAAGAAACCTAATACAATGAAGTAAAAGCAAGATATTATATCATTGGAATGGAAAGAGATGTTAGTATGTGAGATGAATATAATCATAAGTTGGAATTTAAATACTTGAACATTATATAGTATATGACATAGGAATTGTCTTGTCCTGCCAGAAGGAGATCATAGGTGACCAGAGAGCTCCCTTTCATCTCCAGTGACGATGGCTCCCAAGCTTCCATGATAAATGTTAGTCTCAGACTGGGAGTGGGAGGTCTGTGAACATTTTATTAGGACTGAAACCATCTCTTTTTGATAACTCCCATTGGTGATAGAAGCCTTTAATACCATTACAGTTGAGGGAGACTTAACTTTTGTTTATCTGTGGGATGAATGTTAGCCATAATAAATCTGTCTCAAAGAGTATTACAGGGGCCAAATGAGGGCAGCATATGCCTAAAGCCAAGCTGAGATTAGCACTGTGATTCTATTGAAAGAATGCTGGAGGCCAAGTCACAAAAAGAGATCATGACTGATACTAAATGAGAACAAATTATGACTATTTCCATATATAAGGTCTGTCTGAGGTTAAAAAAAAAAAGGAAAAGGAAGCAATTGAGGCTACTTTTACTACAACTAAATTTGATGATGGTGTTCATGTGTTTGATAATTATGAATATATGATTATATTGTGTAGAGGTGCTAGGTAAACAAAATGAGAAGAGAATACTATAAGAACAAAAGCAGATAAAAACCAGTTCAGCAGTTTTATATTTTCCTCTGCCTGTGGCTTTTCCAGTAAATAAGAAAAACTGAGGGAAGTAAGACATATGTTGACGAAACATTTCATCTTTCAGAGAGAGCCCATATTGTATGAATAAAATTTGTAGAGTTCTTTAATTTCTAAATGTAATAAAGTCAAAATGAGAGAAAAGTGAACAGAATTTTGAGAGTGAGTAGGAAGAAATCAGATTAAGGCATAATGAGGCATCATGGAAGTATCACATTTTCATCACATGAGAAAACTTGAACAATTCAGAAAAAAATCATGTGGCCCGAAAAAGTAGATGTCTAATGAACATTTTGTAACTGATTACATACTTGTAAAATAAAGCTGAGAATGCATGTTATATGAACATCAAACAATACAGATATAACAGAGAAAGCAGAATAAAATATGTTTGGTTGAGAGTTTCAATAAAACATATTTTTGGAACTTTTAGGTGGACTTTGAAATAATATTTTAAATACTGAATCATTTGATTTATTCTACTACTTTGATTTTGTTTGGGTAGAAAGTCTTTGGATGCTCATTAGCCATTCTTTCTAATGCATTGATTTGCAATATTTTTCCTGTTGTCATTTCTTTTACTTACAAAATAGCATATTCTTTTATTATTATATCATAACATTGTGTTTTGAGGCATCTCAGATAATATACTGTCCTTATGCTGTTCTACAACACCACATTGTAAATACATTAAATAAATGCATAAAGTTAAAATAATGCTATGATTGAGTTAAAGCACTTTAAGAAGCTTTGGTTCTAAAAGCTTTAGTATATGGTTATATAACACCAAAACATACATATTTTATTCCGAATTCACAAAACTAGAATTTCGCAGTTGGCTACAACTTTAAGGTACATTTTATTCCACTCACTGAGTTACCCTTGTAGACCTATGAGCTATAATTTGTAGTTCGTAGGGTTTCAGTTATGGTAAAGCTAATTATATTGTTGAAATAAACTATCATTCTCTGAATAATTACATCTGGAATGAAAGAAAATATCAAAACCTTGGGTTCCTCTAAAGAAAAGTATCAAAACCTTGGTTCCCCTGGAGATCTACTTTTCTTAGTAGGTTTTTATTCTGGCCTCATGATGGCACCAAAGGGCAGGAAATAATTCTTTTTTGAATTGCAGTTTACTTAGCAAAGTGTAACAAAAATAAATACAATAAGCAAAAAACAGCTGAATCAGAAAATCTTTCAAATAAATAAGGTGGTGGGGGTGTTGGTACAGTTTTGGGGATGTCCTCCCTAGTATGGATGATTACAGTTCACTTTTCTATACACAAGACACTTGCTCTAGCCTTTTTCTCAAATTATTTAGTCACTTCCCTGGTATCCTTTCTCCTAAATTATGTTTTCTGTTGCAGTAAGAAAAAGGTGCTGACAAAATAGTTTAATCATAACCATGGACTTGTGTTTGAATAGCTTCAAAAGACATAGGATTAGCAGATGGTTAATAAGACTCCCATAAAATAAAACATGTAAAATATAGAAACAAAAGCTTTTTGAGGTGATACCTCATTCATTTTCTAACTTATTGTAGAGTAAAAATTTAGAATATAATGTGGCACCATACTAAATCTTACTTAATATTAATGGCAGTTGTAGTTTTCAATGATAGACAAGACATAATGTATGAGTTCAAATAAATATCCCACTATGTATGAACTTCAGTATATCAAATATCTGTGCTAGGTTTCTGTGACACATTGCAAAGGAATCAAATAGATATAAGATGTGTTCCTTTTTTCTTCAAAGATACATGTAAACTAGTTCCAGTGAGAAAATGTGAGTGCTTCTAAAAATAATTAAAAATAAGTCAGTAACAATTTGAAGCTCTTAAATAGTACATGAAATAGTACAAGATAACTTTTGACCAAGAAAAAACTTGAAATGGTGTATGATGGCCTTTTGGCCTCCTAAATGTAAAACAAAAGCACATTTTTAAGGTAAGTAAATTATGTTTGTTTACTCAGCTTTTATAACCTGCACTTGACTTCACCAATCTATGGTATATAAAAATTTCTGTTTACTATTTCTTCAGTTGTCATAATCCTTTGGGTTGGTACAAAAATCATCAAAATAATTCATAACACACGTTCTCCTCTGTTCTTTCTGGCCTGGACCATCTCATAATGTTTGTGTACATTCCTGTTATCTTCTACCTCACATTCACAGCGTCTCTCTACTGAGGTCCTTTCCTGCTTCTCCAATGACCCGGGTGGCTTACTCAGGTAAGAGTCCCTGCCTTTATGAGATGCGCCTTGTTCCTCCTTTTTGCATTCTTGCATCCCCACAGTAAAGAGAGAATCCATTTCTAAAATTTGTGAAAAACAGAATGATTCTTTGCTCTTGGCTTCTTATTAAATCTTGGGTTTGTCAATTTGTATAGTCTGTCTCCCTTAAGATGTTTCAGATACTTGAGTTTAGGCTAGAGTACAGTTGCCTACAATTTTAAGGTACATTTTATTTCACTCAACAAACTTCTTATGCAGACATATGAGCTATGATTTGTAGGCTGAGAAGTAAAACCTCCACCCACTCCCCAACCCCCAGGTTGAGTCAGAATTGAGGTTTGTCCCTCAACTTTCTTTCCTTTTTTTTTTTTATTTTTGAGATGGAGTCTTGCTCTGTCACCCAGGCTAGAGTGCAGTGGTGTGATCTTGGCTCACTGGAACCTCCACCTCCTGGGTTCAAGCAATTCTCCTGCCTCAGCCTCCTGAATAGCTGGGATTACAGGCAGGTGCCACCACGCCCAGCTAATTTTTGTATTTTTAGTAGAGACAGGGTTTCACCATGTTGGTCAGGCTGGCCTTGAACTCCAGACCTTGTGATCTGCCCAGCTGGGCCTCCCAAAGTGCTGGGATTACAGGCATGAGCCACAGCACCCAGCCAAAGGAAATTCCTTCTCAATTGCGTACAGTGCCTGAGTGGCTAAAAGATGGGCTTTCTGCCTCAATGTCTTGAATATTTTATTTTTGGGGGTTGTGTTGGTTAGCCTTTAAATGACATATCCGTGAGGCTTACTGACACTCTCTTTGAAAAGCAATTCTTAGTGGAACCAACTTGCCAGACAACCAGACATGCCCAGATAGATGGATGGATGGATGGATAGATAGATGAAAGGTACATAGATAGATAGGTAGATAGATAGATACATACATACATACATGCATGCATCCATTCATACATACATACATACATACATACATAGATTCTTAGAGTGCTCACCTGCCTAGATCCTCACTCTGAGTTTTTGTTTCATTGGAAATAATCCATAATTTTAGCTGATAGTAAAGTAACACAATAAAGAGAATGTTTACAAACAGATAAAAATGAGATTCCTCTTTTAAGTTCACTGTTATTTTAATAAGAAATGTTTAAAAGAAGAGCTTGAAGCCTTCTTTGCAGTGGACTTTTTCTGCTTACCTTTGGTACAGGCATTGAGCTATGCTCTTGCCATCCATTCATTTCATTACATGTTTTATTTATTTATTTTAAACAAATATATTTCAAATTCAAAGCCTTTTTTAAGGAAATGTTGGAAACACAATTCATAAGCATGAATTAACAGTGATAGAAATGTGATTGCTTTTGACTGAATTGTGGAGCAAGCAATACACTTAAAACTAGACATTAAAAAAGCACATGGAAAAAAGGTGAACTATTTATTTGTCCAGAATACATGGGAAATTTTCCAAGGATCCATCCAGCACAGAGGCAGGGACTTTGAATGACCTTTTTCTGCTCATCTGCTTTAAATCATTTCCACTGTCTTCAGCACATTTATAATAATGACACCAATTCACGAAATTTCTAAACCTATAAAAGGCTAATATAGATATAGATATGAGTCCTGTAATTTTATTATAATCACTTTTATCTTTATCAGCTTCTGGAAATGGAAAGTTTTTCCTGTATTTCATTAAAATTAAGTTACATTATTTAAAAAAATTGATGATATAGTTCTTAAAATTCACTTGAGTAGGTTAATTTTATTCATTGTGGGTAAAATCATGACATAGATTTTGAAATTTGAAACTGTAATACTTTACTATGATTAATAAAATTGGTGCCCATCTCTAGAGGAAGAAACCACGGAAGAAAGAAGCTAACCATTTATTACCTGTTTGAAGGTTGATGCTAGACTAAAATCTAGGACTTCCAGATTAATTTTGAGCATTCTTTGTTCAGGTTTTATTTTTGTCCACGTATTTTCCTTAGAAAAGTAACGCCAACATACGATTGCTAAATAAAGAGAAGCATGTTCTAAGTTCAGAGACATAAAATCTAATTTTGTGTGACACAAAGTATATGAAATTTTTTATTCTTAAATTTATCTTCCTCAAAGATCTAAAGTGCTAAGATATTCTGGATTTCTTATTTAGCAGTCTTTATTATCTTTTACAAAAGTGAAATAATGGCATAAATTTAATAATAAATTTATAGTAAATGATTAATTAATAATAAAAATGTATTAATGTTTTTTAATTAAAAACCTGAATAAATATTGTTGTACTTCAGTTCTCCAGTATATTTATATGAGCAAAGGAAGTTTATATAAAAATGCATATATATGTACGTGTGTGTATCTATATATATAGTACAAACACATATTTACTTGTGCATCTGCTATTACTATATATAAAAAACGTCTATTATTTTCATATTCATAAAGTAGTAAGAGTAGTAAGATAATAAAACTAGTCAATAATAAGTATATGATTATTAAAAATATATTATTTTTTTATTAAAAACCTAAATAAATATTGTTGTACTTCAATTCTCCAGGATATTTATATGAGCAAATTAAGTTTATATAAAAATGCACATATATGCACATATGGATATATATATAAATAGTGCACACAAAAAATACATATTTACATATGCATCTGCTATTACTATATATATAAAACTTCTATTAATAATATTCATAAAGTAGTAAGAGTTAATATTTCTAAGGTCCTCAAAACAATATCTGGCATACAATAAGTGTTACATGTTTCCTTTTAGCTATGCTGACATAGATGATAATCGAACTAAATTTTAGATCCATAAAAAACATAAGAATCATAGTTTACTTTAAAAATAAAAATTTGTGTTCAATACAAAAGGTGAAAAATCTCTATTATGACTTCAACAATTCTGAAAGCATTACATCTCTACCAGTCAGTACATAATAAGTGCTAAATGAGTGGTATAGAAAATAAGTCTTGTGGAAGTTTAAAGGAAGGAAAGATTGCTTCCAGATGAAACAGTTAGGGAATGCTTTACAAGAGTCAGGATATAAGCTATATTTTGAAAAATGGGCAGGATTTAGATCTGGAGAAGCAGAGTAGGGAGGACTGTGTTGAGAGGTGTTATACTAGCAGTAAAATGTAAAAACAGACCTAAATTTTCAGTTTTCTATGCCTTGGGTTTGATGAAATAAGATTAATATATATAAGTATGAAGCCAGGAGGGAAATGTTCTCTTTTTCATTGACTTTTGAACTCTTCCACGATCACTGTAATTTTTTAAAAATAAGTGTCCCTGGACAATATCTTTTCTATTATATTTTCTTGGATAATGATATATTCACATCTGTTGCTTGAAAAATAGTACATTTCCATAATTATGATACCATGTTATATTCGCAATGTGAAATAAAAGCAAGTGAGTGTGTGTTGTGTTGGTGTGGTGTGGTGTGGTGTGTGCCATGTGCCATTCTATAAAAACTGGGTTTCTCCGGTTCGTAAAGAAACCAGACAGCTGTATTTCTTTCTTTCTTTTCATCAGAGTAGGAAGAAAGGCATTTTCTCTTCTTGAGCAAAATACTGATTGAGGTATAGCTGGGCATTGGAAGTCGCGGAGCATACCTTGTGTAACTTCATAGAAATCTGGTCACAAGAGATGGTTCTGGAGTTAGTTGTTTCCTCAGAAAAAAAAAGCTCTGTTCTTGATCTTCAAACCGCCATGTTACCTATATCATCTTAACTGGCAAGGGACACATTCTTGCATACTCTTCTATGTGCTGGCTAATGAAAGTTCTTTGGCAGCTTAGTAAGATGTATTGTGAAAGAATGGTCAGAAAATGAAATTCTGAGTGAGTATGTGCTGGGGGAGAAAAAGAGAATGCTTTAAATACATATCCAAGCTGAAAATAAATGATTTGGGGATTTTCTGCTGTTTAGAATTATCTACACCAGTAGTCCCCTCTATACCTTCTTGTAACCAAATGTTGATTTTGTCTGCTAGAAGTCTACTCCAGCTGCAAAAAGTTGCAGTAATTATGATATATTCAAGTTAATTGTCGTTGCAAACCTCTGACTTAGTTATGTATACATATAAAAGTATTTTCCTTTTTTTATTTGGTAAAGTTGTTATGAAACATACTATGGTGAATTTCAGGTTAATATATAAAAATAATTCTTTATCAAATATCAAATGTGGTGAAAATTATCTGTATTTCATTTTCTCTAAATAATGTAGCCTCATTTGTTAATATATACCAATTCAATCTATAATATTTATTACACCCTCTTTATGAGTAAAATCCTATGATCACATCACCTTAGGAGTTATTTAGATGTGATTAAAGACTAGAATTTCAGCTGGACAAACCCACAATGTTTGTGGCTCCACTTTGCACCTTAAAACTTTCATTTGCACCTGCAAAAGGCTGAAATGAATCGTAAGTCAGCACATGTGTGTTTCATTATTCATTATTTTTATGAGCAGATGTGGGTGATATGGGCAAAGAGCTAGATGCATCTTTAATTGAGAAAACCTGTGGAAAAGTTATCCTTAAATCTCTCCTAGGGAATTGACTTAGAACACTATGCACCATGATTTGGAAAGTACGAATCAGATGCAAATGTTGACCAGACAACACAAGCTTGAGCACAGGCTGTCAAAAATGCATATTATAGACATTAATCCTCAGTTTTTCTTCTTTCAAATATCTCTATGAATAATATGGTGTCCACTAGGTTTTTTTAAGTATTTACTCTAAAGTAATATAAACCATCAGGAATAAAGGCATAAAACCCAGTGAAATTTAATTGGAGCAAAATAAATTGGGTCCCAAACTTATTTTTTTCATTTGTATTCACACAGAAAGAGTCTCCAATTTTGCAACTTAAAGTTTTTTGTAATTTACATTTAACTGCTATCTTTGAAGTAACTTGCCAAGTTCCTGTTGTTGAAGAGTGAAGATAAGAGTGAATGAGACACAGACCTTGAAATCAAGAAATATGTTTTTAAAAGTGAAGTCTGTAAGATCTGGCTATTCTGGAACTTATACTAATAATATAGCTCTTTGTTAAATCAAAATTTCTTCTGTTTTAAACATGAAATTGAAAATTAGATTGTTCTATAAAAACTGTTAAGACGGCCAGGCGCGGTGGCTCAAGCCTGTAATCCCAGCACTTTGGGAGGCCGAGGCGGGTGGATCACGAGGTCAAGAGATCGAGACCATCTTGGTCGACATGGTGAAACCCCGTCTCTACTAAAAATACAAAAAATTTATTGGTGGTGCGAGCCTGTAATCCCAGCTACTCAGGAGGCTGAGGCAGGAGAATTGCCTGAACCCAGGAGGCGGAGTTTGCGGTGAGCTGAAATCGCGCCATTGCACTCCAGCCTGGGTAACAAGAGCGAAACTCTGTCTCAAAAAAAAAAAAAAAACAACAACAACAACAAAAAACCAAAAAACTGTTAAGACAAAAAATTAAAAATAACTATAGCTACAGTAATTTGTTAATGTAATGGTAACAGTATAAAAAGATGTAAATTGTAATGTCATGAAATAAGATATGGGAAGAGGAAAAGTTAAAGTTTCTAAAGTTTTAAAATGTGATTAAAATTAAGTTGGCATCAGCTTAAAATAGACTTCTGTAACTACAAGATGTTTTACTTAAGCCCCATTGTAACCACAAAAAAGACTTATAGTAGATACACAAAAGATAAAGGAAAAGGAATAAAAGCATACCACAATAAAAACTATCAAATCAAAAAAGAAGATAGCAAGAAAAAAAGAAACTATGAAAAATAATGAATAAATGGCAGTACATCCTCATCTGTCAATAATTACTTAATATTTAGGTGGAGTATATTCTTCAATCAAACGACATAAGGTGACTGACTGGATTAAAAAAATGAGATTCAACTATATGCCACCTTATAAGAGACTCACTTTAGTTTTAAGGGCATACATAGGTTGAATATGATGACATTAGAAAAAATATTCCATGCAAATAGTAATCAAAAGAGAACAAGGGTGGCTGGATTTATATCATACAAAATAGATTTTAAGTCAAAAACTATCACAAGTGACAAATAAGGTCATTATATAATGATAAAGGGATCAATTTATCAAAAGGCTATAACGATTGTAAGTATATCAGAGCACCTAAATGCATAAAGCAAATATTGCCAGAACTTAAGGGAAAAATAGGTAGTGATACAATAATTGTAGGAAAAAAAATATGTATATATTTGAAGCTGTCACAGAGCATTCTCTATAATACATAATATGTCAAGCCACAAAACAAGTCTTAATAAATAAAGAAAATTGAAATTATATCAAATATCTTTTTTGACCATGATGGTATGGATCTAGAAATCAATAAAGGTGGAAAATTCAAAAATTCACAAACACGTGGAACTTATACAACACATTCCCAAACAGTCAATGAGTCAGAGAAGAAATCAAAAGAGAAATAAAAACATATTGAGACAAACTAACAAAACTTATGAAATGCAGCAAAAGTAGTTCGAAGAGGAAAACTTACAGTGGTAGTTGTTTGCATTATTTGTTGATGTTTTGTTTTGTTTTTAGAGACAGGATCTCACTTTGTTGCCCAGGCTGGAGTGCATTGGTGCAATCATAGCTAACTGGAATCTTGAAACCTTGAACTCAAATGATCTTTCAAATTTCCCTCCCAAGTAGATAGGACTACAGGCATGTAACACCATCTCTACTATTTTTATTTTTTGTAGAATTGAGTTGCCCAGGCTAGTCTTGCACTCCTGGCCTCAGAGAATCCTTCTGTTTTGGCCTCTCAAAATGCTGGATTTATCCGTGTAAGCTAGTGTGCCTAACCTCAAAATTCAACCCATAATAATGTATAAAAATCAATTAAAAATAGATTAAATAATTAAATATAAGACCTAAAACTCTAAAATTACTAGATAAAACATAGACAAAAAGTATCTTGACATTGGTCTTAGCAATAATTTTTTTGGATGTGGTGCCAAATGCACAAGCAAAAAATAAAAGAAAAATAGACAAATAGAATTGCATTAAACAAAGAAGATTCTACACAGCAAAAGCAGCTACAAAGTGAAGAGACAACCTATGATATGGGAGAAAATACTTGCAAATCAGACATCTAGCAAGGGGTTAATACCAAACCATATGTTGAATTCAAACAACTTAATAGCAAGAAAGCAAAGAATGGAATTAAAAAATGGGCAAATGAACTGATAAACATTCCTCAAAAGAAGACAAAAGAATGTCCAACAAGTATATGAAAAAATTATCAACATTACTAATGACAAGATAAATATGAATAAAAAGCACAATAAGATATCACCCGATACTTGTTAGAATGCCTATTCTAAACAAGTTAAAGGTAACAAGTGTTGATAAGGATGTAGAGAAAGGAAACATGTGCACACGGTTTTGGGGCATGTAAATGGGTATTGCTATTATAGAAAATAGTATGGAAGTTCCTCAAAAAGTTAACAACGGAACTACCATATGATCCAGCAATCTCACTTCTGGTTATATACTTAAAAGAATTGAAATGCATCTCAAAAAGAGAATTGCACTCTCATGTTCATTGTAGTATTATTCACAACAGCCAAGAAATGAAATCCACCTAAGTGTTCATCAGTGATGAATGGATAAAAATGCTGTACATGCACACACATGCATGCACACGTGCACACACACACACACACACACACACGCATTTAGAAATGCTATTTATTTTTTTAAGAGATAAATATTATTTGTGACAACATAGATGAACCTAGGGGACATTATGTCTCCCAGGCCAAGAAAGACAAATACTGTGTAATCTTACCTATGTGTGGAATTTAAAAAAGTTGATTTCTTAGAAGCAGAGAGTAGAGTTGTGGTTACTAGGGATTGCATGAGGCAAGTAGGGAGATATTGGTAAAAGAATACAAAGTTTCAGTTATGTAGAATGAGTAAATTTTGGAGATTTAATGTAGATTCCCAAACTAGAGTTAATAATACTGAGTTTACTTAAAATTGAATGAAAGTAGATCTGAAATGTTCTCACCATACATACAAAAAGAAAAGGTAAACATACAAGGTGATTAATATGTTAATTAACTTGATTAAAAAGAAATATAATTATTTCATAATATAAATGTATATTAAAACATCATGTTGTACGCCTTGACTATATTTTATTTGCTAATCATTGTCACTCCCATTACTCATGTTGTCTGTGCTTAAGACTTCAAGTTCTTCTTACCCAGAAGTAGGGCAACAATACTGACCAAAGTTTTAGTTCATAGTTCTACATTTGACTGGTATCTTACTCAACCTTTCTCATTTCTCACACTTTAATAAAGCTGGAAAAATTGAATTAAATCTATACATCGGGAGAAATTTATTATCTTTATTGAGTTTTCCTATACATGCATATCTATGTCTCCACATCTATTTAGGACTTCTTTAATACTTTAATTAAGTTTTAGAATTTTTGTTAAGCCCAATACAACTAATGTTATGCTTAAAACCTTCCCTTCTTGGTGTTCAGTATTGGGTAGAGAATAAGAAATCGGACATTAAGAAATAATTCCCTAAGAAATTTACAATTTAATGAGGGTGACCAAGGGCACAATATAATACAGATTGATTAGTGTGCAAAGGAGTGGTGGGAACCAATAGAAAAAGCCCCTGTATCAGCACTGGGGAACTGTTAGACTTGAAATGTAAGTTAGTGTTCACCATGTTTGGAGAAGGTATGAAAATTACAAATAAGAGAAAATATGCCTTATAGAAACAGCATGAACAGTTGCCACACACGTGTGCATGCATGCACACACACACACACACACAGGAGGAATCAAGTTGGAGAGGTAATAATCATAGCTAATATTTACTTATTACTTACTATGTGTTGAACAGTATTCTAAGGACAAGCAAAATATATCTCCTCTAGTCCACATCATAATCACATGCAGAAATTACCCCATTTAAAAAGTAAGAATTCTGAGGCCTAAGATAAATTAAGTGCCTTCCCAACACCCTCAGCAAGTAGATGATACAATTCAAACCTGGGCTCCAGGCTTTATGCTCTTAATCACTGCACTGTGCAGCCTTGAGGAGGAACAAAATTGAGACACTTTTAGGGGTACAAATTCCTAAACTGATCTATATAGCATTTGGCAATCTTTGAGGAGTTTTAGGTCTTGAATTTTAGCCAAGTTGAAAAAAGTAAAGGATTGGAGTGGAATGCTTCTGCAATCAGGAAGAAGATCTAAATGCCATGTTTATATAGATGCTCCTGAAGTTATGATGGGGTTAATTAAGTCCCAGGAAATCTATCATAAGTTGAAAATATCATAAATTGAAAATGTGCTTAATAAAGTACACTTAACCTACCAACCATCATGGGTTACCCTATCCTATCTTAAACCTGCTCAAAACACTTATATTAGCCTATTGTTGGGCAAAATCATTTAACACAAAGCCTATTTTTTAAATAAAGTGTTAAATGTCTCATGTAATTTGTTGAATGCTTTACTAAAAATGAAAAACAGAGTGGTTGTATAGGTACTCAGAGTTTAGTTCCTACTGACTCTTTTTTTTTTTTTTGCATCATCATAAAGTCAAAAAGTCGTAAGTGGTAGCATCATATGTCAAGGAGTGTCCGTATTTTAGAGAAAGAGAGAAGTGTATATAAGATAGGGCACAAGAATGGACAAAACAGCAAATTTTCAAATAATTTTAAGGAGGCCAAGGGCAGCATCAACAGAACTTGTTTAGGGAAATGTTTGGGAGAATGAGTTGAAGTGGCTGAATTATTGGCTTCCAGCATAAACATTTTGATAGATGATAGGGCATTTGATTGCAATAGCAATAGCTCAAGTGTTATATTCTCTTGGAGGCCTTCCCTGAGCTTCTGCCTCCACACATGCCTTAACCCCCATGGAGTTAAGAAGTAAGCACCTGTTCTCAGGGTTGTTTTTTTTTTTTTAATATTCTGAGGATACCACTCTTCAACCCAGCCATGTTGCATGGATTTTCCCATCCATTTGACTCAGGCTCTTTGAAGTCATCTTTTGCACCAATGTCTCCAGAAGCTAACAGAATCAGAGATTCATTAAAATATTTGTTGAATGAGCACAATCACTCATATAAGTGGTAGGGAAGAATAGGGATCAAGAAACACCAGAAAATAGCATTTATGACACATGTGCTACCTTGGGGGAAAATCATTTAGAAATATGGGGAGCATTTTATCTATTGTTGCTCATAAAGCACGAGATTAAGGAAAACAATAGAGAATTGGGAAAAGACAACTGGCTACAAATATTATTTTAATAAACATAATGTGCTTCTTTGAGCCGTGGTTTAAAATACTGCAAGAAGGATCTTTTCCTGAATGTGAACTGCATCTTTTATATTTATCAAGACCCCTTCAATATGAAAATTCAATGGCCAGTTGGTGGAAAAAAGGCTTGGCTAAATCTGCAAAAAGTATTTTTATGGAAAACATTAGGAATGACATGATAAGGAGATAAAAATGGAAGTACCCAGGACAAAATAATTACAGATGAGGGCAGGAACAGTGAGACTTCTCATGGTATGGTAATCCATGGATCAGAAACCAAAGGAGATTGCATTGGAGGGAATGCAGGCACAGCTCATGTGAATTACCACTCATCATTGTCCCTCCCATTATTCATGTTGTTTGTGCTTAAGACTTCAAGAATCTTCTTACCCCAAAGTGGGACAACATCACCGACCAAAGTTGTAGTTGATAGCTCTATATTTGACTGGTATCTTACACAACCTTTCTATTACTTCATCTTTTAACACCTAATTTCCTATCTGTATCACTGAGTATATCTCTGTGTATATCCTGTTCATCTAATTATGTATCTGTGAATGCCTTTATCAATGGAGGCAGTTTCTTAGTGATTGTATATTCTTTCTATCCTCTTGACACTTCACATGGAGTCTTGTACATAAAAGAAATCTGAAAAGTGTTAAATATGTGACAGAAAATGGATGTCATATGATAATTTTACAGTCACTTTATAAGGAGGATGGATTGAGATAACAAATGGGAGGATCTGTTATTTGCTGTCCTTTTGTCAACTTGCAGATGTATAAATGATGACTGTAGGGTGGCATGTATTAGAGGAGATAAATTTATCCACATTTAAAACAAATGGAAAGCATAAAAGGGCCAAGGTGGAAGTGAAGAATGTCAGAGGAAGGAGAAAGAGAAACTGAAAGGCAGAATTTAAAAGGGATAGGAGCTGATACTGTGGACCTAACTTGGAAAGAAAACAGAAATTTTGACATAAAGTTTTGTGCTCTGAGAACTCTCTTAATTTTTAGCCAAATAACACCCCATTCCTTAGAAGGATCCAGTTATTTATGTATATTATTATTATTATTATTATTAATGGTATGGTAGGGAATGAGAAAGGCTATGTCCTGGGCATAAAGACAAGAACAGAAACTTCCATGGGATGCAGCTGTATTTACATTAGACAGGCAGGTAGGGAGACAGATACAGGAATAGAACCCAGTCCGCCAGGGAAAAGAGCCAAGTAGCCCTGAGTGCTCACTCCCTGCGTTTAAGCAAAGAGTTTACTAGGGATAAGAATAAATGGAAAGAAGATTGGTGCTTTCTAACTATGGTAGCATGCCAGTGTACCCAGATAGAAGAAATGCATGATGTTAATCCCTAAGAGGGAGGAGGCTCAGCAGTACAGTGGAGAGCCACGTAATTCTGTTTCTGCATTCTAAACTGTGAGGATCAGTGTTTCTGCTCCTCTTTCCATCTGATCCATCTTTCTCCATATTTTCTATTCTCTTCCTAAACACTGATCAGTTTCTTTATCTCAAAACATAAAGTTTCAGATATTAAAATATTAAATATATGTAAAATTTAAAAATACAGGTGCTTAGAACACAGTGGACATTCAAATAACATTTATTTCTCTTTCTGTATCTTTGTTCAGATAGCCACTGAAATTTTTATTCAATTTTAAATAGTGAGAAAATTGAGTGATGTGACCTACTCAATCTAATTTTTAAAACAGGAAATAATTTTTAAATAAGAGAGTAATGGGGTTCTTGTTAGAATGGCCTATTTGCCTTAGAGTTCTCAATTACTAGTGAATGGAATCCTGTACAGAATCAGACATGTGTCCAAATGCTATTAAAAAATGAGTGTAAATTTTGCAGAGTTAAGGAGTACCCAGGCAATACACACCTGGAGATATGGTCATAGTACTAGATGATGATGATGATGATGATGATGATAATGACAAAATACCATATTGTTCTTTGGCTATATCTTCAAAATTGTCACCTCTCCCTGTTCTCACTTGTCTCTTAACTTCCAGGGTGTTAGAAGTTTGTCTCAGTTTCTTGTAACCTATTTCAATAACACTGTGTAGCAATAGCCTAGAAAATACACAAAGTGTGGTTTTGTTCCCTTCACCTTTGCCACTGCCAAAAAAGATCATCATTGCTGAAATTCCTCAGCATTAGCAACCTCTTCACTGTACAGGAGGTAACTGTTGTCAAAGATTAGGGTGCAGTCACAAGATCAGGACATGTCTGTACCACTTTAATGGTTCTTTTATCTCTTTCTTCTAGGCCTAATAGGATAATAAACTAGATTGAACTCTATAGAGCTCATCATATCTTCACAGTTTCTTTCTGGAAACTGCTTTATTCCTGTTTCCAGATAGCCAGAGTTGTATAAGATGATTTGACTTTAGTCATATAGGCTCTAAAATTTCCACCACACCAGAGTTAGTCCCATTGTTTGACCCACTAAAGGGGTGGATGAGTTAAGAAGTCTGGGAAGCTCCTAAAACGCATATTAGACTCTCAAATTTTATCTGATCTTAAAGAAAATAGGGAAGGTAATATAAACAGATAGATATAACTAGATAGAGAGCAATCCAGTAAGGCATCGTTTTAAAAGAATTGGTGGAAAAGATGGTCTGGATGACATTTAGCTGAGGATATTCTTTACAGTAACATAGAGCAATATAAGATACACCAAGGATGCTTAGATCTGCAGTGAAAAAAAATGTATGGACAACAGAAATGCTTTTTAATTTCTTGTGTGTGTGTGTGTGTGTGTGTGTGTATTTTGTTCAAGGCTTGAAGGATATTAAGGGGTGTCTACTCACTGAAGCCAAAGTTGTAATACAAAGAGTTCAAGAAAGTGGTTTTGCTCAACCATTTTTATTTTGTTTCATGTCAAAAGGAAATATATTTTAGATGAGAAAATTTAGAATAAGCATTAATATGAAATCATGGTTAAATGAAAAGACTAAAGTGATTGCTTAGCAGCTCTTCCAACTTACAAGAGTGGAGCTCAGTTACTATGAGAACTTGCATATGCATTTGAAATGTTTTCACTGATCTCTAAGGATCCAGGGAAACTAGAAAGAAATAGAGAAATAGAAAACAGATACTTGTTACAACTTCTTTTAAAGGAAAACTGGCAGTTATAATATGTAAATAAATAAGCGTGTCTTTAGAACCAGGCAAATTATAAAATAGCCTATCTTATGGGTAATTTACTAAAATATGAATGATTTAGAATAATGCTAGCCTGAGTTCATCATATTCTATACTCTAGGTTAACTTCAATATTTTGATAAATTAAAATAGATTCAAGAAATATATAAACATAGTCTTTGTGTTTTTGCAACAAATCAGAATAATTTTTTCATTAGGTCCTTTGAAACAAAATGGAGGAATAAAACCTCTGGAATAGACAAAAAACATTTGATAAATTTGCACTATGTTGAAACATTTACATAGAATGAGCTCAGTCATGGGTGTCTTGGAGTCAGGGAATATCTTTTATTTATCTTAGTATGCCAGCATGGAGCACATAGTAAATTCTCAGAGATATTAATATCTGACTGAGTGAAGGAGTGAATATTGAATAAATCCATCCAATAGTTTGTTATGTGAGCACTTTTCATTGGCAAGAAAAGCCAAAACAGACAAATGGGACCTAATTAAACTCCACAGCTTCTGCACAGCAAAAGCAACAGTCTGTTAGAGTGAATCAGCAACCAACAGAATTGGAAAAAATGTTTGCAGTCTACCCATCTGACAAAGGGCTGATATCCAGAATCTACAAAGAACTAAAACAGATTTACAAGAAAAAAGCCCATTCAAAAGTGGCCAAAGATATGAACAGACACTTTACAAAAGAAGACATACATGAGGCAAAGAAACATATAAAAAAATGCTCATCATCAGTGGTCATTAGAGAAATGCAGATCAAAACTACATTGAGATACCATCTCACGCCAGTTAGAATGGAGATCATTAAAAACTCTGGAGACAACAGATGCTGGAGAGGATGTGGAGAAATAGGAACACTTTTACACTGTTGGTGGGAGTGCAAATTAGTTCAACCATTGTGGAAGACAGTGTGGCAATTCCTCAAGGACCTAGAAATAGAAATTCCATTTGACCCAGCAATCCCATTACTGGGTATATATCCAAAGGACTATAAATCGTTCTTCTATAAGAACACATGCACATGAATGTTCATTCATTGCAGCACTGTTTGCAATAGCAAAGACCTGGAATCAACCCAAATGCCCATCGATGATAGACTAGACAGGGAAAATGTGGCACATGTACACCATGGAATATTATGCAGCCATCAAAAACGATGAGTTCTTGTCCTTTGTAGGGACATGGATGAACCTGGAAAACATCATTCTCAGCAAACTGACACAAGAACAGAAAATGAACCACCGTATGCTCTCACTCATAGGTAAGTGTTGAACAATGAGAACATATGGGCACAGGGAGGGGAGCATCACACACTGGGGTCTGTCGGGGGGAAATAGGGGAAGGACAGTGGAGGGTGGGGAGTTGGGGAGAGATAGCATGGGGAGAAATGCCAGATATAGTTGATGGGGAGGAAGGCAGCAAATCACACTGCCATGTGTGTACCTATGCAACAATCTTGTATGTTCTTCACATGTACCCCCAAACATAAAATGCAATAAAATAATAATAATAATGACAAAGAATTAAAAAAAAAAGAATAGTGCTACAAGAAACATTGCAAAGTGGCTTTGGTTCAGGTTCCCTGGATGTTTCTGTTCAAATGCCTGACAATTATGAGGTTGGCTCTGAATCTACTAATGATTATTATTATCAGACAGAGACATTTGTGTCAATGTTGTAGGTAATTATAAATCATAGAGAGTAGAAGCTCAGTGATTGACATGCTCTTTTTAAATTTTTTGAATGTGTCCAGATCTTTCGTGGAACTATCTTACATCATAAAAATTCTGAAAGTATTGGAAGAATAGTCTCTAGAATTGCAGTTATTTTCTATATGTGATATGGTGAATAACTTGAAGTTGTATGTTTAATGAGCTTGAAATACTTTAACTTAATATATCTCCTTTCATTTTGCGATGAGCAAGGAAACTCTGACCTCACAATGAATGGATCAGAGTTGGCAAGGATTGTGTGTGGTAGTTTTGAAATGCAGATTTCAGCTAATGGACCATGTAATTAAGATGACCAATTGCTAATGCGGTTGGAGAAATTCCAAGAACTCTGATATGAAGCCTACCAATTACAGTACATTTCCCTCTACTATCCAGCGGGATTAATAATTCTTTTCATTGGCTTTACTGAAATTCTTCAACAAATTTAAGAATATTTTAATTCATAATAGAAGAAATAGTATTATATCTACTTGTACAGCAAAGTACAGGAAATGAGAGAGGCATAGCTCATCTCTAAGTATCTATAATAGTTCCATCTGTACTTCTTTATGTAATAGAACTTTCATAATTGTATTTTATTTCAATGATGTTGAGTGTATATAAATGAATTCACAATATATTGATCATTTTTATCAAGGATTAATAAATAATCCAAGTAGAGATAAAAGGCAAGGGATAACATACATAGATAGGAGTCAATTCTTTTACAATACACAGTGTCAGTAAGTAATAAAGAAGATTCTATATAATTATAGCATTTCCCCCCCTCCTTTATTTTCACTGCTAGATTTTCCCTAGGTGCTCAATAAATGTTTATGGAACTAGATTGAATCATCAATAGCACAGTCTTAGTAAAATATTATTTTGAAAGGCATAACTACAGTACTTACCTAAAACATAAGTAATTTAAATCATATAATTTATCTTTGAATCTCCAGTGCTAAGCATAGTTTATGATATTTAATTTTAAGTCAATATATGTTAATTGAAAGAATACATGAATAAATTCTTTTTAATTAGCTCTAATTAGAATTTTTTTGTTTTGGTAATGTTGTATTACTCTAAAAGAAGACTGAAGCACTTGTAGAGGAATGTCAACATTTATAATATTTGGGTAGTCAGAACTAGGCTGATTGTTTTATATTAATCTTTATGTTTTTATTTATGCTTAAATCATTGATATTGTTTTATATTACTTGTTATGTTTTTATTTATGCTTAAATCATTGATAAATCAACAAATACTTAGTTTGTCTTTTATTTTTTTGTCAATCTAAATTGTTCCATAACATTTATTAAATAAATATTTTTTGTGTCCATACAGTACTAAGTGGTAGGAATATAACAGCATATAAAGACATACATAGTTTTCTTTCTTTTGATATCTTCCCTTGCAGACATATAAACATGAGCTAAGCTAAAATAAATGTTTTTTTTTTTTTTTTTTTGAGACGGAGTTTCGCTCTTGTTACCCAGGCTGGAGTGCAATGGCGCGATCTCGGCTCACTGCAACCTCCGCCTCCTGAGTTCAGGCAATTCTCCTGCCTCAGCCTCCTGAGTAGCTGGGATTACAGGCACGAGCCACCATGCCCAGCTAATTTTTTTTTTTTTGTATTTTTAGTAGAGACGGGGTTTCACCATGTTGACCAGGATGGTCTACGATCTCTTGACCTCGTGATCCACCCGCCTCAGCCTCCCAAAGTGCTGGGATTACAGGTGTGAGCCACCGCGCCCGGCAATAAATGTATTTTTAAATGCATAGCTGAGTTGTCAAGACAGTAAAGGAAATCTCTCAACAGGACAGAAGGAATTAAAAGCTGAAATTAAAATTGCAAGACAACATGAAACCTGGGTATTTTCTTTGGGCATGGGGAGGGTACAAAAACCTGTAATTTGAGGGACTAGCTAAATAAGGTTCAGGTTATTAAGTCATGTGCCTATGGAAGGGAAAGGAGATCTGAGAATTGTAATTAAATCTTTCTTCTCCAAAAGGCTATAACCTCCTCAGTGAAAGAGCAGGCTGAAAAAAATCCACTGGCCAGAACAGGAAAAAGACATTAAAACCTAGATTTTTTGGCTATAGCTAGAGATGGCTGGCCATGTGGCTCTTCAGAATATATGTCATAGGCTTGCTTGCCTCACACCAGTTTGGGGATCTCATTATACTAGCTGAGTGGTCAGGAAAACTGGAAGCTGAGAGATTTAATAACAGTGGTCCCAGTTTGTTGGTATATTCTGTCTGCAGCAGAAGCCTTTCTGGAGGGAATCATTCTTCACCTAGGTCTTTGTATTTTTCCACAGATGAAATGCAATCAAATATGAGTGTATCACTATAAGAAATATCAAATACATGCAGAAAAAACCCCAACAGGGAACAATTTAAACTGCAGTGATATCAGATTAAAAACATTGCTTACAGAATACAAAATGAGGAAGAATAAAATGTTCAGAGAATTAAATATATATTTTAAAAGTGGGCAAAGATTAAGTGGATATATAAAGTTACCTAATATGCCAGACATGATAGCACACACCTCTAGTCTCAGCTATTGGGGAAATTGAGGTGGGAGGATTACTTGAGCCCAGGAGTTTGAGGCTGCAGTGACCTATGATTGGACCACCACATGCCAACCTGTGTGGCTGAGTGAGACCCCATGTCTAAAAAATTTAAATAAGTAAAAAATATAAATAAGTAGAATTGGAAAAGAAAACAATGGAGATTTGGATTAGTCAGGGTAGGCAAGTCTATATTACACCAAAAAGCAACCCAACAACTAAAATTTCTTGTACTCCCTTAAAGCATGGTAAGGGTCAGATGACTCACCTTGGCAATTGTCCTTTCTGCAGCAACTAAGACATCCAAGCTCAATGAACCTCACAGCTCTGCCATCTCAACTTAAGGTCCTCCTCTTGGCTAAAGCTAAGGTATAGTTGAAGGATAGCAAACAGGCTCATTTGAGGTTCCTCTTGAAAGTGTCTCACACCATCACTGCTCAAAACCTAACAGATAGCATTATTATCAAGAAGGCTGAAAGGTGTGTGGGAACACAAAAAATAATTTTCTATAGAGTTCTAGAACTAAAAACTATAGTAATTCAAATCAAAATCTCCATGGATGAGTTAAATAGAAAATGTAGCATAAAAGATAAATCATAAAATAAAAAATTATAAATGAATGATAAATTATTATGCAAGAATTAATAATAACATATGTGTAGCACATAGATGCTAGGATGTAGAAACTTTTTGAAAGGCACCTTAAGTGACAAAAAGGAGAACAAGAAGAGCTAGGATGTGTCTCACTGGAATTCTAAAAGGAGACTAGAGAAGAACGGGGGATATACAATGTTTACAATGTTTTGACAATTTAGAAAAAGTACAAATTCAGACTCTAAAAGCACCACATAAGCTAAACAAAATAAACATATAGAAATCCATATGTAGTCACTACATGGCGATACCACAGAACACCAAAGACATAGCCACCAGAGATAAAAGAAATATATCATCTACAAAGTAGTGAATTAGGCTGAAATTGAACTTCTGAACATCAAAAGACATGGGAAAATGCAAGTTGTAGATGTAATATCTGTTGATAAAAAATGTGATATCTCACATGGCAATCTTCCAAAAGAGGGTCAAACAGATATTTCAAACAAATGATATGCTAAGAGAACTTAACTGATATGAAAATCTGATATATGAAACAAATAAAAAATAGGAATAAAACAATGGGAAAATGACAATTATTTCAATAAGCATATGAAATATTAAAACATACATACCAGTACAAATATGAAAATATTTCAACTTCGTTAATAACCAGGGAAACACATATTAAAACTATAGTCAGATACTATTTTATTTCTAACCAGTTGACAAAACTGAACAACTCTAATAAAACCAAGTATTGGTGAAAGGACATTAAGTCTTATACACTTTATATAAGAATTAGTTTCTGTAAAATTACTTTGGGAAAGGATTTGTTATTGTTTAATAATGTTGAAAACGTGAAATCCATTTATTCTGTGTAATCCTGAGAGAAATTCTTGCACATGTATCCCAGAAGAAATGAACAAATATATTCATATTGTTTGGCAATAAAAACCCCCAAAATAATGTAAATATCCATTGACAAAACAAGGCATAAAATTACATATATAATTTAAAAATATGTTATATATAAAAATTATAATTGTGTGGGTGTTACATATAATTATATATGCATGAAAACACATTTACATATGCAGATATAATGGTATGCTATGCAATATTGAAATAAATTATTTATACAAAGTCCAGTAACAAACCTAAACACTGTTTGTTTATAGCTACACATGTGCATCTCAGTGGGAGAAAACAGTATGTACCAACAACAAAGGGCTGGGAGGAGGATGTATTGAGTGAGAATGTGAAGAGGGTTTCAATAATACTAGTAATGTATTTTTCAAACTGAGTGATAGGATGATTTATTTGTCATATGGGATATTTAATAATATGTTTTTTATATATAAAGTATATTCAAAGCACAAAAATTAAAGTGTTTTCCCTCATGTGTAGATGTTTACATAAAGTAATATAAAATTTTAACATTGACAAACCCTATTAAGAAATATGCATGGGTTTACTATTTAGAATAGGAATGTGCAACTATAAAACATCTTTATGCCTATGTCCTGAATGGTTTTGCCTAGGTTGTCTTCTAAGGTTTTTATCGTGTTAGGTCTTACGTTTAAGTCTTCAGGACATATGCATAGGCAAGGACTTCATGACTAAAACACGAAAAGCACTGGCAACAAAAGCGAAAATAGACAAATGGGATCTAATTAAACTCCAGAGCTTCTGCACAGTAAACGAAACAATCATTAGAGTGAACTGGCAACCAACAGAATAGGAAAAAAGTTTGGCAATCTAACCATCTGACCAAGGGCTTATATCCAGAATCTACAAAGAACTAAAACAGATTTACAAGAAAAAAACAAACCCATTCAAAAGTGGACAAAGTGCAGTCATACAATATATGGCCTTTTGTGCCTGACTTCTTTGGCTTAGCATGATGTTTTCCATGTTTCTCCCGTGTTGTTGTATTTACCAGTAGTTCCTTCTTTTCTGTGGCTGAATAACATTTCACAGTATGGATTTACTATATTTTGTATGACTGCACTTATATGAAATGTCCAGAAGAAGACAATCCATAGGGACAAAAGTAGATTAGTGATTGCCAGGAAAGGACTCGGGGGAGAAAATGCTAATGGACATGAGGTGTCTTTGGGGATGATCTATGCACAACTTTGCAAATATGCAGAACCCACTGAATTGTACATTTTACATGGATAAACTTCAAAGTGTGTGAGCTATATTTCAAATAAGTTGCTATTGTTTTCAAGGACAGAGATTGAACAGAAAATTCAACAAAAATCAACACACAATGAAGATAGGTGACAATTAGCAAAATGCAATTAAAATCATGAGGTATTATTTCTCATCCATCAGATCTGCAAAATCAATACATCTGACAATCTCAAGACCTGCAGAAGATGTAATGTAATCAGAAATATCATACAGACTGGTGAAACGTGAATTGGTACAGCTCCCTTAGAAAGCAACATGACAACACCAAATAAAACTACAAGTGTATTCATTAAAAAAAAAAACAACAAAAAAAACAAAAGTGGACAAAGGATATGAACAGACACTTTTCAAAAGAAGACATATATGAGGCCAACAAACATATGAAAAAATGCTCATCATCACTGGTCATTAGAGAAATGCAAATCAAAACTACACTGAGATACCATCTCATGCCAGTTAGAATGGGGATCATTAAAAAATCTGGAGACAACAGATGCTGGAGAGGATATGGAGAAATAGGAATACTTTTACACTGCTGGTGGGAGTGTAAATTAGTTCAACCATTGTGGTAGACAGTGTGGTGATTCCTCAAGGACCTAGAAATAGAAATTCCATTTGACCCAGCAATCCCATTACTGGGTATATATCCAAAGGATTGTAAATCTTTCCATTTTAAGGACACATGCACATGTAAGTTCATTGCAGCACTGTTTTCAATAGCAAAGACTTGGAACCAACCCAAATGCCCATCGATAGACTAGACAGGGAAAATGTGGCACATCCACACCATGGAATACTATGAAGCCATAAAAAATGATCATGTCCTTTATAGGGACATGGATGAACCTGGAAACCATCATTCTCAGCAAACTGACACAAGAATAGAAAATCAAACACTGCATGTTCTCACTCATAGGTGGGTGTTGAACCATGAGAACACATGGACACAGGGAGGGGAGCATCACACACTGAGGTCTGCGGCGGGGTCTAGAGGAGGGACAGTCGGGGATAGGGAGTTGGGGAGGGATAACATGGGGAGATATGCCAGATATAGGTGATGGGGATGGAGGAAGCAAACCACATTGCCATGTATGTACCTATGCAGCAATTCTGCATGTTCTTTACATGTGCCACAGAAACTAAAATGCAACAAAAAAATAAAATTTTTTAAAAATTAAAAAAATATTTTGCAATAATTTTATTTACAGTAAAACTTTTTTACTTTACAATATGTGCTTGTTTGTTACATGTGAAATGGTGAGGATTGGGCTGCTAATGTACTTATTACTGAAATATTGAACAGTTATGATGAGAAAATTCTCCCAACTGCCTTCAAAATGTCCATGCCCTAAATTCTGAAACCACTGAATATGTTATGTTACATTGCAAAAGGGACTTTGCAGTTCTGATTAAGTCACTGGTCTTGATATGGTAGAGATTTCTCTAGATTATATGAGGGGCCTGATCTAATTATAATAACCCTTAAAAATCAAGAGTCTCCTGATTGAAGTCAGAGAGAGATGAAGGGCAGAAGAAAACACAGCAGAGACGAGATATGAGAGGTACTTGATCAGTGGTTACTAACTTTGAAGGCAAATGTCCATGAGTCAAGTAATGATGTAGCATTTAGGAGCAGAGAATAATCCCAGGCCATCAGCCATCAGAGAAATAAGAAACCTCAATCCTGCAATTGCATAGAACTGAATTCTGCTATGATCCTCCATGACTCTAGAGGAAGATTCTGCCTTAGAGCTGTGAAAAAGAAACAACCACGATTTTGGCCTTGCATTAATCTAAGGAGAGACTCAGCTAAGCCCATCTGACTGCTGACCTACAGCAACTGTGAGATAAATATGTATTGCTGTAAGCCATTAAGTTTATGGTAATTTATTATACCAGCAATATAAATGGATGTAGTAATAAACATGAAAACCAACAAATAAATGAATAATTAATTATTGCAGTAGCTACTTAATGGAAAAGAATAGCATACTATGAAAGAGGAAAATAGGGCAACCTGCTTGAAGACTCTCAGGACATAGAACAAAGGATGAACTTCCTCCATATTCCATTTTTCTTCACTGGAGCTTATCCCTATAATACCAACATCGTATTCCTTTGAAACAATGTGTAGCACATCTACTAAGTGCAAAGCAATGCATTAGGTATATGCAGATGGTATAGATCAGTTTAGAAGATACTCCGCCTTACCAAAAGTCACAAGCACTGATTGGCAAGCCATGGTCTGTGAAGGAGATCTGGTCTGCCATCTGCTTTTGTATGGGTTGAAAACTAAGAAGGATTTTACTGTTTAAGATAGTTGGAAACAAAATAAAATGAATAATATATTGTGTGGCCTGTAAAAATCCATAAAATGCAAAGTTCAGTCTCCATAAATAAAGTTTAATTGGAACACAGCCCATTCACTTGTGTGCCATCTATGGTTGCTTACATCTGAAAATTAAATAGCTGGGAAAGTGACCGAGTGACTGACAAAGGCTAAAATATTCACTGTCTAGTCCTTCCTAGAAAAAGTAGCCAACCTCGGATCTAGAATGCAGATAAGTCAAGCATATAAATGTTCATGAGAATATGTACAATTGAGTAAATGCCATGTAGAGGGTTCCATTTGCTTATGCATGTCAGGAAAGGCTACAAGAAGCAGCTGACATTGAGATGATCTTTCAAGGAAATGGAGATAAGATAAGGCATCTCAGAAGTAAGAAGAGATTTCTTGAAAGGCCAGGTGCCAACAGAATTTTATGCTGAATTTTTCCCTCATTAGGTATTTTTTCACATTGAATTCCATTGAAAATAATTTGAAAAAGAGAAATCTTGTGTTTTTTTTAACGTTTCTTGATTCTTTAAAGTCTCAAGGATAGAAACTCAAATACTAATTTTATGATTTAAATTATTTGTTTTGTATACTGAATTTCTGCTAAAGATGAACGTCTTGCTCTCTAGAACTCTTAAATGTACTGTACCTCCATTGTCATCATTTTCATAGCATCTTTATTTTTATTTCTCAATGATTAAATTAAATTACTAGAATGGATTTATTATTACCTCTGTTATGCTATGTTTGTTTCCACTGTCCCCTTCTCTCTTTCACTTGCTGGAATTGCTATCACCACCAAATTCTACCATCACCCCTGTGTCTGCTCAGAGGCTGCTTTCTTTAAAGCCACAACATCTGACACTCTCTATCAGAAATGCAACTCTTTGCTTCACAAATGTGTTTTTTTACCTCACAAAAGCACTCTTCAGATTTGTCACATTTTATTTGTATTAGCTCATATCTTTACTAATGTTTTAGCTGTTTATTGATGCAGTTGAATCTCAAATCGTTTTTATTAACTCCAAATAGGATGATAGTTATTAATAGCAGTATTAATAGCTGGTTTCACAGTTCAGTTGCTACAATTGTAGGCTCATCAGTGAAAAGTTATCAAAGCTTCCTGATGGGAGATCCTGGCTTTCGTTCTCCAGCCCTGGTCTAGTAAGCAAATGGTAAAACAAATATTCTGCTTTCCTTTTTCTCTAGATCTCAGCTACATCTAATGTAAGTGGCTTTCTTGATAAACCCTCTAAAATTAGAAAGTTATAGAAATCTATGGTAATATGTATCTTTATAATTCAACTTATCATGGTAACACACAATTAAAACTTTCCTTTGGGACTAAAGAGAAAGAATCACAGTCATTTCTAAGGAAGCTTATATATAATAAAAAGAATAGTTCAAGTAAATGGGACTGAGTTTCATACATGGAAAATAAAAGGAAACATTTTTAACAAGGAAATTAATTATGACTGCATTTGATGACTTTATAGTTTTTGTGATTTTATTAGATCCTTTTTTATTCCTACAGTATTATTTTGTATTTATTTGGCAGGGAAAGGAATATTGCATTTCTTTCATGGAACCACCACAAAAATTATTCTTTTCTAGAATAAGCATAATTTTTAATCAAAATTTACTTTATTTTAAATGGAATGTATAAAACCATTGATATTACATTCCATTAATATAATGGAAACATTTTGAACAAGGTTAATCAAAGAAGTGTTTTCTTTTTATATATTTGTATCTATATCAGCACTCATGTTGACATATTTATATCCTTTGTGTCTGTCTTATATATACTTTTTAAAATCCTGTAGTAAGACAAATAAGTCTAAGTTTTATACAGCCTCAAGTACTGAATCACAGTCCATGTAAACAGCATCTCTTCTGTGCTCACTGTTATAACTAAATTGTATTTAGATCATTTCCTATATTTCATTGATTCTAAGATGTCTATTTCTTTTATCACATTTAGTATCTCTGAAATAAGAATGAAACTTACAGTAGATGACCTATGATAATTCAATTACTGACATTTTTTTCTTTCTAGGTGGATCTGAATATAATGTACTAATATGTCTTTCACAATTGATAGTGACGGATTCAAAGAACTACTGGGTATTAAGACCACCTTTCAGAGTGTAGCACAGTTTGACAGAAACTGCTTTTCATCTGTTAATAATGACTCTCCTCTTAAAAAGAAATGTTTAGCTAGTCTAGAGTCAAAGAGTTAGTTTTTTTCCAAACCACGTTAAAGGTTACTGTATTGGTTTGCTAGGGCTGCCCTAACAGAGTACCATAAACTAAGTGGCTCAAACAACAGAAACGTATTGTCTCACAGTTCTGGAAGTTAGAAGTCCTGGTATCAGCAGGTAGGTGATCCCCCTGAGGTGCTAGGAAAGGATCTGTTCCAGATCTTTCTCCAAGCTCCTTGGATAACACGGCAGCATAACTCCAGTCTTTACAAGGTGTTTTCCCTGCGTTCATGTTTGTCTCTTCACATGGCATTCTTTTTATAAGGGCACCCGTCATTTGAGATTTGAGGCCTACCTTACTCTAGTATAAACTCAACAAATTACATCCGCAATGCCCTATTTTCAAATAAGGTTACATCCTGTGGTACTGGGGTTGGGACCTCCATGTATGAATTTTGAAGGACGTATTCTTGCCAATGAAATATAAGCACATGTGTTAGCTTTTAGAAGTCTTCATTAACAGGCAATTGTTGTATATTCCTTACTACTCATCTTTGATTCTTTCTCCATCTTGTTCCCTGGCATCTGAGAACAAAAACAACACTTTAAGTACATTAGGGAAGTGAGCAGGATGAAGCATGGGTTCCTAAGAACCTAAGAGAGTACAGCTGCCACACCAGCTTTGGGTTTAAGTCATGATTGTTATAAAGCCAAACTTAATTTGACTTAATATATGAGCTTTTTCAACATGAGTTACAATCTTAGTTGTACCACTTACTGTCTGTGGGCCTTTTACATGTCTCTTATGAGGCTCTTTTTCCTATTTGTAAAAGAATAATAGTATCTACTTCACAGTTGGTATAAAAAGTCCTATATGCACAGTACCCAGCATAGAACTGACCCATAAGAGTTTGCTGTTGCTGTAATTATGAAGACTTCCATTTGAGTAGAATGGAATAAATGCATATTGAAGACCTTTTAATTCTGCTTTCATTTTATTGAAAAAATATTGTAAGAATTTAAAAGGAACAAATATCAACTTGCAATGGTATTTGTTCACTCATATTTTTCATTCAACAAACATTCAGCATCGTCCATGCACCAGATACTATATTAGGCAATAGAGATGGTACAGTTAGCGTAATCAAAATAGTCATTGCTTCTGTCCCCATGAGGCTTACACTCCAGTTGGATGTGATAGGCAGAAGACAAATAAGTAATGTTGGTGATGGTTACATACGTGACCTCATTTATCATGAAATGTGCTAAATTACAGAAATGTAGATCTGTAAGAGAAAAAGCACCCTGCTAAATAGAATCAACCTGGAGCATGAATATGGTGACAAACAAAGGCATCCCTTGTCACTCATAATGAGAGTGGCTTGCAGCACTTCAAACTGTGCGTTTCAGTGTGAATTTGTTCTGATTGTTTATGATCACATTAACTTAATAGTAATTCTAATAATAAAACGTCAGTGAAACACAAAATGCTGCCAGCACCTGTAACTAGATGTTGCAAAATTTTAGCTTAAAAAAGGATATTTAAAAAAATTTTACTGACAATAACAGTTACAGAAATTATGACTTTTCTCGTGGGTTTTATTGTGAATTATGTTCCGTCAATGCTGTATATAAGTAGTTGCAATCCCATCTTTAAAGATAGTTGCTGTCTCTAACTTCAAAGCTCATTATTTTTGCTATTTGACTTTTCTTTCTGGTAGAGAATTTTTCTTGTATTTTTGTGTTTTCCCCACAGGAATACCCTTTTAAACAGATTGCTCTGCTCGTATGTTCTGCCTCTGGAATTGGCATTATTATGTTTGATCCTTTAATGGGAGAATTATTAGAAGTAAGGAAGGTTTCAGCTTGATACAACTAAATCTTGTCTTTGACCATTTTGTAATCACTAATAACTGTTTAGATTGTCATTTATCAAATGTTAAAACTCCAAATAACAAATTTTCATTAAAATATATTTTTAGAAAGAATTATTCAAATGATCCATGTTAAATTACTTAATAAAGTGGTTCATCTTTTGAATAATGTTATCAGAGAAACTGCAAAGCAGAAAAAATAAACTCTCTAGTGATTTGGAAACAGCCTAGTGGGAAACTGGATACCTGTGGCTTTATTGATATATAGTGACTAAAAGTAAATAAAGCACAATTCAATAAAAGAACTGCGGTGCTAACATTTATGTCTTCTCCAGTATATTCAAGACCAGTGTTCATTGTCTATGCTGGGCTCTTCTCTTCTCAAAGTTACACTGTCAGTCCAAATGCATGGCGAATGTGTGTCGGCGTACCATACCAGTTGTAGCTAAACTTGTTTACCAAGATAGAGAACATTTACATAACATAGAGGTATATATTTTTCTATTGGGTGTAAGGATTCTTATGATTCGTAGCTACTGGCAATGAACTTATTTTAAAAATTAGCCAATGCTTGATGTAGATCTTGTGTTAGGATTATGGCCACTGTTTTATCATTGTTTATTTGGAATTACATGGTCTGTGATCACCAACAGCAAAAATCTGTATGTTGATTTGCTAGCCTGCAGTGAAATTCAGCTGTGCTTACTTTCCTTTCAGTGTAGGGAGTGTCTAAAATATTATCTGATTCTTTGTGCATAGAGGGAAGAAAGTAAAATAATTTTAGGGTTGTTGTTTGTGTTAGATTATTAAACTATTTGCCAACTCTGACTTATAATGACAATAAATTTTAGTACCTCTTTTGATTTTCATTCAAAACGGAAGTCATTTCTGAACCTATATGCAGTCTGAGTAAGCACCCATGGGTGCACTTGAGCCATTGAAGCATTCTTGTTTATTGGTCCTTGGAATGACTGCACTAATGCTCTATGGTATGGAGACCTCAATTCAATTCTAACCTCACTCATAGTCATAATTGGACTGAATTTGATGCTTTAATCACATGATTTTACTTCATAAAAATTAATGTTTTCCTCATTGTTAGAAAGAAAATTGCATATATCTAATGTTTTCACGGATTGATGTTAAACTGTTGGTAGATGGAATTTGGAGAGAATGAAGTAGACCACATGTTTTCATAATATTTTTCCTTTTCTGGACATTGACATATATAGCCCAAGGGATTTAATAAAGTTATCTAATTGCAGTCAATCACCTAGAATATGTTAGAAGAGTGAGTGTTTTGGGGTTCTCTGGCTCATCTTAAGGACTAGATGCTCCAAGAGCTGGAGTAGTAAAGGGGACACAAGGTAGATTCAGAGTGGCCTGGGCTCAGCTACCCAAGAGTTTTACTGAAATTGTGATACTGGGATGTGATATTGGGATCTTTACCTACCCTCTATGAGCCTCAGTTTCTTTTTTTTTCTTCTTTTTTCTTTTGAGACAGACTCTTGCCCTGTCACCCAGGATAGAGTGCAGTGGTGTGATCTTGGCTCACTGTGACCTCTGCCTCCTGGATTCTAGTGATTCCCCTGCCTCAGACTCCTGTGTAGCTGGGATTACAGGTGCCTGCCACCATGCCCGGATAATTTTTTTGTATTTTTCAGTAGACACTGGGTTTCACCCTCTTGGCCAGTCTGATCTCAAACTCCTGACCTTGTGATCCACCCACCTTGGCCTCACAACATGCTGGGATTACAGGAGTGAGCCACTTCACCTGGCTGAGCCTCAGTTTCTTTACACAACAATGATGATTGAGATGAGCAAAAGCACATTCTTTCTTTATTTTTTCTTTTTCTTTTTTTGGAACTAGTGAAACACTGTATCCTGATTCCCTTCACTAGCATCGGATAATTGCTTAACCTTTGTAGGCCTTACTTTATTCATCTTTAAATTGATTCTAATGATAATGCTTTTGTTTCTCAATGTGTTATTGTACGAAATAAATGAATTTCTCTAGGTGAAACATGTAGAATGTTTCTTGGAAGGGAATAAATGATCAATAAAAGTTGACGTTTGTAGATTGTGAAGGGATTATTTTCTTGTTGTCAGTGGGAATGACCTAAACATTTGCATTTTAGCAAAATATACTGATTGTGTGGACAAGGCTTACCCTGAAAGGTATCATGCAAAGTCCACAGTAAGTTGGAACAAGTAGAAATTACACATAAGAAGAGGAATTGAGGTATTTTATGTCATTTTGCAGGTAGGACTGACATCATTTAAAAACTAGACACGTAGAGAGAGAAGTAATTTGATAACCCTTTTGTACCTTGAGCATTAAAGTCTTATGGTAATGGTCATATATGAGAAAGGTAGATGATGGTCCTATTAACAGAAATAAGAAAAGCAGGAAAAGATAGTTTGAAGAGATAAAAAAAATGGAGGACTCAAGATGGCGCTGTGAGAACAACCCAGGATTGGAGCTCTTCTCGTTGAATCTGCAAATGGTGAGTCAGAGCGGATTTCCAGACTGATCTTTGTTGCCCACAGAACGGGGAAACTCCCAAGTATAAAAAAGACACGGGACACCAGGCAGTAGGTCTGCCTGGCGAAGCCGGCAGCCAGAGCGGCGGCGGCCGGCCCTACCCAGCAATCCCTGCAGGGCGCGCTTGTCCGGGTGCCCTGTTGAACCGGCAACCTGAGACTTGAGAGGGCTGGTCTTGAGACTGAACGAGACTTGGACAATAGACCAGCCCAGGGGATTGCAGGGATTGGGATACCCAGTGGGACAAACAAAACCGTGATTTCAAACTATCCCGAGCAGACGGTCCGAGACGCTCTGTGGGGGAGGGGCGTCCACCACTACCGAGGCAACCCGCCCCAACTGAGATACACGCCCACTGCTGATGCAGCCAGCCATTGCCGAGGCAACCCGCCCCAACTGAGATACACGCCCACTGCTGACGCAGCCAGCTGTTGCTGAGGCAACCCGTCCCTACTGAGATACACGCCCACTGCTGACGCAGCCAGCCGTTGCCGAGGCAACCCATCCCTACTGAGATACACGCCCACTGCTGACGCAGCCTGTCATTGCTGAGGCAACACGCTACAACTAAGAGACTCCGCCGCAGGGCGTGGCGGAGACCACAGCAGAGCCGGCAGGAACAGGGCGAATCACACAACAGTGGGCGGAGCCTCGGCAGCCAAACTGTGGCTAGTCTGCCTTCTAGCTGGGCAGGACACCTGATCGGACATCCAAAAATAAAGCCCAAACCCCTCAACACAGAGCATTTGAGAAAAAAAAAAAAGGGTTTTTTAATGAGCTCTGTTGCAGCAGAATCAAACATAGCAGCATAACAGCCCTGAATGAACAACAGAGTGCACAGCTCAGCAATTAAACCCCTATAAAGTACAAACTGTCTCCTCAAGCAGCTCCCTGACCCCTCTATATCCAAAAGACTGACATTAGGCAGGCATCATCCTGGGACAAAGAGAGCAGAAAAAGAAACTGGTAGCATCCCTCGCTGTGCCACAGCTACTAGAGGTGCACCCCAGACAAGCAGGGTCTGGAGCGGACCTCAGCAGTCGTACAGCGAAGGGGCTAGACTGGTAGAAGGAAAACCAAGCAACAGAAATACTTCATCATCAACATTCTGGGTGTCCACTCAGAGACCCAAATGAAAAGTCAGCAACTACGCAGACAACCAGCGGATAAATCCACAAAGATGGGAAGAAACCAGCGCAAAAAGGAGGAAAACACCCAAAACCAGAACAACTCGCCTCCTAGAAAGGACCAAAACTCCTCACCAGCAAGGGAGCAAAGCTGGACGGAGAATGACTGTGACAAAATGACGGAATTAGACTTCAGAAGATGGATAATGAGAAACTTTTGTGAGCTAAAAGATCATGTATTAAATCAATGCAAAGAAACTAAGAACCTTGAAAAAAGATTTGAAAAAAGATTCGAGGAAATGATAACAAGAATGGATACCTTAGAGAGGAATATGAATGAATTAAAGGAGCTGAAAAACACAATACGAGAACTTCGCGAAGCAAACACAAGTTTCAATAGCCGAATTGACCAAGCAGAAGAAAGAATATCTGAAGTCGAAGACCAACTCAATGAAATAAAACGAGAAACCAAGATCAGAGAAAAAAGTGCAAAAAGGAACGAACAAAGTCTCCAAGAAATGTGGGACTATGTGAAAAGACCTAACCTACATTTGATAGGTGTACCAGAAGGGGACGAAGAGAATGAATCCAAGCTGGAAAATACTCTTCAGGACATCATCCAGGAAAATTTCCCCCACCTAGCAAGACAGGCCAACACTCAATTGCAGGAAATACAGAGAACACCACAAAGATATTCCACAAGAAGAGCAACCCCAAGGCACATAATCGTCAGATTCAACAGGGTTGAAATAAAGGAGAGAATACTAAGGGCAGCCAGAGAGAAAGGTCGGATCACCCACAAAGGGAAGCCCATCAGACTCACAGCAGATCTCTCGGCAGAAACACTACAAGCCAGAAGAGAGTGGGGGCCAATATTCAACATTCTTAAAGAAAACAACTTTCAACCCAGAATTTCATATCCAGCCAAACTGAGCTTCAGAAGTGAAGGAAGAATAAAATCCTTTGTGAACAAGCAAGTACTCAGAGATTTTGTCACCACCAGGCCTGCTTTACAAGAGCTCCTAAAAGAGGCACTACACATAGAAAGGATCAATCAGTACCAGCCATTCCAAAATCACACTGAATGCTAAAGAGCTTCAACATAATGAAGAATCTACAACAACTAACAGGCAAAACAGCCACTTAGCATCAAAATGGCAGTATCAAATTCACACATAACAATATTAACCCTAAATGTAAATGGACTAAATGCACCAATCAAAAGACACAGACTGGAAAATTGGATAAAAATCCAAAACCCATCAGTGTGCTGTATCCAGGAAACCCATCTCACATGCAAGGATACACAAAGGCTCAAAATAAAGGGATGGAGGAAGATTTACCAAGCTAATGGAAAGCAAAAAAAAGCAGGAGTTGCAATTCTCATCTCTGATAAAATAGACTTTAAAGCAACAAAGATCAAAAGAGACAAAGAAGGCCATTACATAATGGTAAAAGGATCGATACAACAAGAAGAGCTAACAATCCTAAACATATATGGACCCAACACAGGAGCACCCAGATACATAAGGCAAGTTCTTAATGACTTACAAAAGGACTTAGACTCCCACACAATAATAGTGGGAGACTTTAACACTCCACTGTCAATACTAGACAGATCAACCAGACAGAAAATCAACAAGGATATCCAGGGCTTGAACTCAGACCTGGAGCAAGCAAACCTGGTGGACATTTACAGAACTCTCCACCCCAAATCCACAGAATACCCATTCTTCTCAGCACCACATCACACCTACTCTAAAATTGACCACATAATTGGAAGTAAAGCACTGCTCAACAAATGCAAAACAACTGAAATCATAACAAACAGCCTCTCAGACCATAGTGCAATCAAGTTAGAACTCAGAATTCAGAAACCAACCCAAAACCGCACAGCTTCATGGAAACTGAACAACTGGCTCTTGAATGTTGACTGGGTAAACAACGAAATGAAGGCAGAAATAAAGAAGTTCTTCGAAACCAATGAGAACGAAGACACAATGTGCCAGAACCTCTGGGACACATTTAAAGCAGTCTCTAGAGGAAAGTATATAGCAATAAGTGCCCATATGAGGAGAATGGAGAGATCCAAAATTGACACCCTATCGTCAAACTTGAAAGAACTAGAGGAGCAAGATCATAAAAACTCAAAACCCAGCAGAAGACAAGAAATTACTAAGATCAGAGCTGAGCTGAAGGAGATTGAGACACGAAAAACCCTTCAAAAAATCAATAAATCCAAGAGCTGGTTTTTTGAAAAGATAAACAAAATAGACAGACCACTAGCCAGATTGATTAAAAAAAAAAAAGAGAGAGAACAACCAAATAGATGCAATAAAAAATGATAAAGGGGAAATCACCGCAGATTCCACAGAAATTCAAACCATCATCAGAGAATATTACAAACAACTCTATGCACATAAACTAGTAAACCTGGAAGAAATGGATAAATTCCTGGACTCCTGTGTCCTCCCAAGCCTAAACCAGGAGGAAGCTGAAACTATGAATAGACCAATAACAAGGTCTGAAGTCGAGGCAGCAATTAAGAGCCTACCTCACAAAAAAAGCCCAGGTCCAGACGGGTTCACAGCCGAATTCTACCAGACACACAAGGAGGAGCTGGTACCATTCCTTCTAAAACTATTTCAAACAATCCAAAAAGAGGGAATCCTTCCCAAATCATTTTATGAGACCAACATCATCCTGATACCAAAACCCGGCAGAGACCCAACAAGAAAAGAAAACTTCAGGCCAATATCCATGATGAACATAGATGCAAAAATCTTCAATAAAATATTGGCAAGCCGATTGCAACAGCAAATCAAAAAACATGCATCATGATCAAGTAGGATTCATCCCGGGGATGCAAGGCTGGTTCAACATACGCAAGTCTATCAACGTAATTCACCACATAAACAGAACCAAAAACAAAAACCACATGATTATCTCAATTGACGCAGAGAAGGCATTTGACAAAATTCAACAGCCCTTTATGCTAAAAACCCTCAATAAACTCGGTATCGATGGAATGTATCTCAAAGTAATAAAAGCTATTTATGGCAAACCAACAGCCAGTATCACACTGAATGGGCAAAAACTGGAAGCATTCCCTTTGAAATCTGGCACTAGACAAGGATGCCCTCTCTCACCACTCCTATTCAATATAGTACTGGAAGTTCTAGCCAGAGCAATCAGTCAAAAAAAAGAAATAAAGGGTATTCAAATAGGAAAGGTGGAAGCCAAATTGTCTTTATTTGCAGATGACATGATAGTATACCTAGAAGACCCCATCGCCTCAGCCCAAAAACTCCTGAAACTGATAAACAACTTCAGCAAAGTTTCAGGATATAAAATCAATGTGCAAAAATCACAAGCATTCGTCTACACCAATAACAGACTTAAAGAAAGCCAAATCAAGAGCGAACTGCCATTCGCAATTGCTACAAAAAGAATAAAATACCTTGGAATACAACTCACAAGGAACGTAAGGGACCTCTTCAAGGAGAACTACAAACCACTGCTCAACGAAATCAGAGAGGACACAAACAGATGGAGAAACATTCCATGTTCATGGTTAGGAAGAATTAATATCGTGAAAATGGCTATACTGCCCAAAGTAATTTACAGAATCAACGCTATCCCCATCAAGCTACCATTGACTTTCTTCACAGAACTGGAAAAAACCACCATGAACTTCATATGGAACCAAAAGAGAGCCCGCATAGCCAAGTCAATTCTAAGCAAAAAGAACACAGCGGGGGGCATCACACTACCGGATTTCAAACTATACTACAAGGCTACAGTAATCAAAACAGCATGGTACCGGTACCAAAACAGAGATATAGACCAATGGAACAAAACAGAGGCACCGGAGGCAACACAACATACATACAACTATACAATCTTTGATAAACCTGACAAAAACAAGCAATGGGGCAAGGATTCCATGTTTAACAAATGGTGTTGGGAAAACTGGCTAGCCATGTGCAGAAAGCAGAAACTGGACCCCTTCCTGACACCTTACACTAAAATTAACTCCAGATGGATTAAAGACTTAAACATAACACCTGGCACCATAAAAACCCTAGAAGGAAATCTAGGCAAAACTATCCAGGACATAGGAGTAGGCAAGGACTTCATGAACAAAACACCAAAAGCATTGGCAACAAAAGCCAAAATAGACAAATGGGACCTAATGAAACTCCACAGCTTCTGCACGGCAAAAGAAACAGTCACTAGAGTGGATCGGCAACCAACAGAATGGGAAAAAATTTTCGCAGTCTACCCATCTGACAAAGGGCTGATATCCAGAATTTACAAAGAACTCAAGCAGATTTACAGGAAAAAAACAAACAAGCCCATTCAAAAGTGGGCAAAGGATATGAACAGATACTTTACCAAAGAAGACATATATGAGGCCAACAATTATATGAAAAAATGCTCATCGTCACTGGTCATCAGAGAGATGCAAATCAAAACCACATTGAGATACCATCTCACGCCAGTTAGAATGGTGATCATTAAAAAATCTGGAGACAACAGATGCTGGAGAGGATGTGGAGAAAAAGGAACACTTTTACACTGTTGGTGGGAGTGTAAATTAGTTCAACCATTGTGGAAGACAGTGTGGCGATTCCTCAAGGCCTTAGAAATAGAAATTCCATTTGACCCAGCAATCCCATTACTGGGTATATATCCAAAAGACTATAAATCATTCTACTATAAGGACACATGTACACGAATGTTCATTGCAGCACTGTTTACAATAGCAAAGACCTGGAATCAACCCAAATGCCCATTGATAATAGACTGGATTGGAAAAATGTGGCACATATACACCATGGAATATTATGCAGCAATCAGAAATGATGAGTTTGTGTCGTTTGTAGGGACATGGATGAATCTGGAGAACATCATCCTCAGCAAACTGACACAAGAACAGAAAATGAAACACCGCATATTCTCACTCATAGGTGGGTGATGAAAAATGAGAACACATGGACACAGAAAGGGGAGTACTAAACACTGGGGTCTATTGGGGGGAAAAGGGGAGGGCCAGTGGGAGGGGGAGGTGGGGAGGGATAGCCTGGGGAGAAATGCCAAATGTGGGTGAAGGGGAGAAGGAAAGCAAAGCACACTGCCATGTGTGTACCTACGTAACTGTCTTGCATGCTCTGCTCATGTACCCCAAAACCTATAATCAAATAAAAAATTAAAAAAAAAAATGGAAGTAATTTTAGAAATTATGTGTGCTATGCTGCAGTCCAGTATACAATGACAACCAAAAAAATGGTAAAAGTTGTTTTGAAATAGTTAATAGATGTTTTTGAGAATTAATAAAACTGTTTGAAGAATCGAACCAAACCTGATTTCCTACCAAACATGGCTATGATATAATTGTGACTCTGAAAAATTTAAGATGTACCTGGGAAAAGCATGCAGAAAAAATACTTACTTTAAATTTATCTTAAATATGATGAATTAAATAGCTCATTTCTTAATACTCTTCTAAAGACAGATGGACTACTTAAATTGAGTGATTATTGAAATGGCTGATTACTGAGAATTGAGGTCTGTATAAAGGGCAAAATACTAGATAGAATATTATAATGAAAAGAGAAAAGGGTACTAGGTATCTGGAAAAAGGAAGGAAGGAAGAAAGAATAAATACAAGGTGGTACAAAGCATTTTGCCTTGTTTGTGCCATACTTAGAGTTGACCTCTAATCCTAGGGTTCAAATACTGTTGATTTTTTCCAAAGGAACTGGCTGGTATAGGTTCTTTCATTCACTCAGTAAATACCTGTTGAAGAACGACTGCATTCTGAGCACTTATATAGCTTAAGATGCAGTAACGAACAAGAGTTAAAGGAATCTCCCTCAGAGAATCTACATGGTACTTGGAGGAGAAAGAACATAAAATCTAAAAGTTAATGAACTAGATAAATACAATAAGTTCTGATTGTGATATGTAAATTTTTTTTTTTTTTGAGATGGAGTCTCATTCTACAGCTGAGTAGCTACGGAGTGTACCAACTGAGTAGCTGGGATTACAGGCGCACACCACCATGCTCTGCTAATTTTTGTGTTTTTAGAAGATACTGGGTTTCACCATGTTGGTCAGGCTGGTCTCAAACTCCTGACCTCATGATTCACCCACCTCGGCCTCCCACAGTGCTGGGACTACGGGTGTGAGTCAACATGCCAGGCGATATGTACAACTAAAGGAAATTAACAATGAAACTTGATAGACAGTAATGGAGACCTTTTTACCATGGATACTCAAGGAAAACCTTATCTGATGAAATGCTGTGATTGTTAGAAGAGACATAAGATAGTATCAGGACAGAAATTTTTCATTTAAGAGAAATTTGATTTTTTTTTAGAATAAGACACTGGAATATGCTTTTTAAAAATCAGTAAGTAAAATGAGACATACCTATATTTTTTGGAAAATAGTCAAGCATAGAAAAAGAAATTGATGATGTAGAACAAAGGAGATAGTTTCAAATGGCAAGTCTGGTTGGTGAACTGGGATGGGATCCCGAGCACCAGGAGAGAACAAGACCTTTTTAGGAAATAGACATTCCTTTCTTTCCAGAAGAAAGAAGATGAGTACAAAGTACAGAAGCAGGTACGTTAATAGTTTTGTTGATAGGCAGATAAAGGATCTCCTTTCAGTTTTTTTTCTTTTTCTGTGATTTCTGTTTTATTTCTACCCACCTAGGAAGTGAAACATTTGAATTTTTCATGATGAGCTGCTACTTATATTTCCAAACTTCTAAATGCACTTACTTAAAGCTTTTTCCATAAGAAATCATCCTAGTATAAATGCTGACATTTATATTAGAGTTTATATTTTTATTTCCAAGTTTAAAGAAAAATGTTTTGAATAAACTATTAGTTCTATAAGAAGGAATACGCCCAACACTTAGCAATTTCATGAATCATTGGGCAATGCTGTTGCACATCAGGGAATTTTTTTAGATTATATCTAAAGCATTGCTATTATAACATTCTAGTCATGTTTATATGTCTTCAGGGAAATACTGTATTTATTTATAAACAAAATTTCCTTAACATATCAAAAGAAAACAGAAAATTGCCTTAAAAAGAGCACGAAATGCAAAGTTAGCAAAAATTTTCTATACTGACTAAAGAACAGTTGTTGGAAATGTCAATTTCATCTTTACCTAAGTTCAAAAATTTGATGTACTAGAAAAACAAATTCAGTGTAATTCTTAATTTGATTAATATGATACCTATTTTGAGAGGTCTGCATCTCACAAGTAATTTCAGTGAATTATGATGCTAATTAGTTTAAAAATCATAATAATTCAGTATACTGGTGAATGCTTAAACCCTATTGCTTAAATACAGTACAGAACTTGAATAGTTTTTTCGTTGTTGTTAGTCATTGGTTCCTTACTTTCTCTATGACTCAGGTACCTGGAAATTTACCTATGTCGTATTTTTTTTTTTACAATTTGTAAACTCTATGTCCATAACATTTTGCATATCAAAGTTAACCAAACTATTGCCATGTAAAAATCTAATAACACACAGCCTTGATTCAAGCTTTAACTTTCTAATTTCCATTCCATAATATAATTGTCAGCCCAAGTTAGGTTTCCTCTGTGTTCTTCATGTCTCACTCATCTACTAATTCATTAATTAAACAAATATTTACTGAAACAAAATATGGTAGCATTAGACATATAGAAGAGAATAGGACAGCAGAACCTATGGTTTATTGGATAAAATAGACATTACACTAATAATTTTAAGCACAATCAATGATAGAAAACTGGGAAACACAAGATTTTGTAGAAGTACAGAGTTAGCCTGGGATTCACACACCAGAAGCAACATGGAAACAATCAGATAGAAACATGGACATTGTCCAAGCAATCCTTGACCTTACTTTTCAAACATCACTTCTCAAATACTTGGCTGGGAAAAAAATTTGTATAATTTTGGAGAATGATGGTATTCTGTATACTTGGCCTGTATAGATTAATAACTTAAGCTCATAGAGCAAAAATTATCCTGATTTATATATAATTACAGCATATTTAGTTCAGTCTGATAATGAAACTTTACAGTTGTCCAAACATCTTGAATCTAGAAATAGTTATGGGTCTCCAAACAAATCATTTCTAATTTTCATGTGGTAAATGTAATGACAACTTGAGAACTGGCTCCTACATGAATAATGTCAAAAGATATATCAGTGTTTCTGATTTGTTCTCTTCTTTTTCATTTGGCAGATAAACATTTTCAATAGAGATGATGAAATCAGTGCAGACAAAGCTGCTTTCATTTAAAAAGATGAATGAAAAACATACTTCTTAACTAGTGAGTTGGCAAACAGACTCAAAAAATGTTTTTTAAATCTAGCTGTTGTCTGACATAAGATGCGAAAGTATTGAATTTAGAAGGCTTACTTTTAAACTATTTTAAAATAGGAAATTATTGTATAAGAAGGCTCGATAGCCTCCCTTTAATCAGCATTAAGAGATATAAAACTTTTGCACTGTTCCATGTCACAAGAAAATTCTTCATGTGACCCTTGCTAAATGACTAGAATTGCATGAAACTGTTCTACATTTTAATGAACCAATATGGAAAGCTACAATATATAAGAAATCATTTTAAAATTTATTCAAAGAAGAACTCAGTTTACCAAATCATGGTACTGCTGCCTTTCTGGTTTATTTTCTAAAAATAAAATTTTAAGGTGTTGCAAAGAATTAAGCAAACTCAGATGGATTTTTAATTTATTTCAAATAATAGACAGCTTAGTTCTTTTACCTATCCTAAGTTACTAGTTATTGTCTGTCTGAATAATAAATCTTATATGTGAAATAACTTAAATCTTTGTAAATTAGAAAAATATACATGCTCACACCTATAATCCCAGCACTTTGGGAGGCAGAAGCGGGTGCATCACCTGAGATTGGGAGTTTGAAAACAGCCTGACCAACATGGAGAAACCCTGTCTCTACTAAAAATACAAGATTAGCTGGGCATGGTGGTGCATTCCTGTAAACCCAGCAGCTTGGAAGGCTGAGGCAGGAGAATCACTTGAAGCTAGGAGGCAGAGGTTGCAGTGAGCCAAGATCATGGCATTGCACTCCAACCTGGGCAACAAGAGGAAAACTCCGTCTCCAAAAAAAAAAAAAGAAAAAAATGCACACATGCATATATGTTATATATATATATACAAACACATATATGTCATATATAATCTTATTTGCCATTGCAGATAGTTACTAAGATCAAATCATATGCATTTAATTAAAAATACAAATTAATTTTATTGATAGTATCGAATAATGTTAGAGCTGTTAATGGCAGAGAGAAAAATGTAGTCTGAAATTGATAAAAACAGACGAAGAAAGGGCACGCCATGCCAATGATGATGTGAGGAAGATATATAAATTGGGACTAGAATGTAGGCTGTGTTATCTATTTATCTATCCATCCATCCATCCATCCATCCATTCCATAGCCATTCATTTATTGAGATTCTGCTATGTGTTAAGGATTTTTCATGGATTCCAAAGAAATAAAAATGCATGTATATTGTAGTTCCCAGTCTTTACACACTACTGCTTAGGAACACCTACTCAAATAGGTATTCCTGTTTCAACCCTTTGCCTTCTTCACAAAAACATTAAACCATATTAGAGAGTAAATGGAAAAAAATATAGTGTTATACCTGAATGAGTTAGAAGGAAAGTGCCTCACTAACTGAGTTCCAATTAAGAGTCCCTTATTGCTGGCAACTGAGAGTCAGCTTGTGCTCAAAGTCTCCGGGCCCCGAAGAAACGGCTTGGTTTCTTTTTATACCTTGCTTAGGAGAGGGGAGGGAGAGCCTAGCTGAAGCAGAATTTTATAGAAGCAGAACAAGCAAGTTAGATAAGGAGGCTGGTAATTAGGAGGCAGGAGGTTCCCATGATTGTTGATTACTAAGGAGGGTATACACAAATGGTTCCCATGATTGCCAGTTACCAAGGGGGGTATTCAGTACTTGTCATACAATCAATCAAGGGAGTATTCACAATAGCAAGTGGGCTTGCCAAGCAGGATATGGTTACAATGATTATATGCCTCTATAGTTCTAAGGACAGCATGACCCAGCACAGTAGCATGACCCAGATGTGCACTCAAGGGAGTAATGGTGGGAGGGTTGAGGTGGAAGTTAAGATGGAGTCTGTCAGGCTAACACATGGTAGGTTAGTACAGTAGGTTTAGAAAATTAGTTTGGGAAGTCTATCAAGAAATAGAACAAAAAGTCAAATAGATTAAAAAGAAGAGAGAAAATTGGAAACCTCATGCAACAGATGCAGTATCTGCATAATACAATTTTCAGAGACATGGAGCAGAGAAAAAGTAGACGGAAAAATTATAAAAATAGTTTTCTCAAGAAAAAGGACATAATTTTCTTTACATAAGGGCCCACCAAACACCCAAGATAATGAATTAAATTAAACATATTGTGAAGTTAAGGACACCACTTAGGAGCAAAGATGAATTAGAACCATACATGGTTCTAATTGTTCACAAAATGAGGGAAATAATATAAAAACATACATAGTATTGAGAATTCTAACTAGAATTCTTAACATCAACTTTAGAAGCTAGATTGATGCATTCATATGTTTAACATTTTCAAGGAAAATGAGATCTAACCTAGAATTCTATACATGTACAAACTTAATTAAGATATTGGAGAGATAAAGGATCTTTAAAATTTTGCTTTTCATGTGCTGTTTCTCAGGAAGCAACCGTAATATATTCTTCACAAGTATGACATAGCAAACCAAAAATAAGAAAAATGTGGGACAAAGAATGTAAGAGATTCAACCCCAGAGAGAGGTTAAGTGAATCCCCCAGAGGCGTTTAAAGACATAAAGCAGCCTGAGGGTTGTGCCCCAAGCACAGAGAGATCCAGCCCAGATTTCAACAAGTTCATTAATGTTTCAGTCCATATGGTTTAAAACCTCACCACACAACATCCTTTCCCCTCGATGAGCAGTTCAGCACAGAAAAAGTGAATGAATCTCAGTTTAATGGGATGAGATGTAAAGATGATATTGTTTGGATGAGACAACAATGAGGAGACAATAAGAGTGACATTAAAGCTGCCTTCTACCTTTTGAGTCCAGAGTACAATTCAGAAAAAACCCCCACAAATTTACTCTAATCAAAGAAAGCAGTCCCTATATGGCACATGCTTATATATGCCTAAACTACCCTTGAAACATAAAAAGCTGTTAGTGGTGACTGACTCTAGAAAGGGAATTGGGTGTCTAAAGCAAAAAGAATGTAAGAGAATTACTTTTCATTCATCAGTTACTTTCAAATTTTATTCCAAAAGCATGTATTATCTAGACAAATGATGAAAATAAAAATATGTAAATAAAATACACCATCCTCCAGAGTGTTTCATCTTCTTAATGTCTATTCAAGGTGTTCAGAAGCTCATCAGTTCCACAAAGATTCTTCAGAAACAGAGTGATGCTAGGTTATGCCTAGTCCAGCAGGCCCAAGTCCAAACACCCCTGGAAGTCAGAACAGGCACCAAAGACCTGTTCTTCGGTCACCAGAAAATGAGTTCAGAAGAGGAGGCCTAAACATACCGATATGTAATAAGGAAAAACAACTACAGAAGGTAAAGAAAGAAAGGAAAAAAGTTCCTTAACAAAATCAATTGGAAGAAATGAAAAGGATGGTGGTAGAGGAAATGATGTAAGCACTGAAACCATTTAAAATGCTGGAATAATTTACACACATATCAATTTCAAAATATGTGTAAATGTTTAAGGCAGTGGAGATATTTTAATTTTCACAGGAAACACAAAGCTCTGTGAATGAGTTTCATTTTTGAAAGTTCTTATGTTTTTGTTTAGGAATTAACACAAAATTTGCTATCTTTTATTTCACTTATGGTAACTTATAAAAGGATAGAGGATCTTTTTTTAACTAAAGAAAACCAGGAGAAATGTGACAACTTATAATTAAGCTTTATCTTACATATCAGCAAAAAGTCATAACTCACAGTTCATCTATTTATCTTGATACCTTAGGGCTTATCTTTTTATCTTGCTACATGATGATGCTCATCTATGACTTGAGGTTCATCTATTTATCTTGCTGCAACATTGTAACATTGAAGTTGCAACATCAATATTAATATTGCCCAAGTGTGCCCTTGAAATGGCCCCTAAACAAATAACAAGTCTGTGTCTATAATTTTATCATCTATAACGTTTCAAATTTTACACTATATAAAAGTAGATATTAAATGCTCAGGTCCATAAAATTAGAATGACAAAGAGAAGATTAACATGATGCTTACACCGGGATGCCATGAAAATTTGTAGTATTCAATATTTTAAAATAAAAACTAGGAGAATTTGTTGCTAGCAAACCAGTTCTACAAGGACTACTAATGAGTTTCCTTTAGAAGGAAATAAAAGGATACTATACAATAAATGAAATACATATAAAGAAATGAAGAGCACCCAGAAACGTAATTACATAGGTAAAAGTAAAAAGAAAAAAGTATAAATGTATTTTTTGTTTGTAATACTTTTTTTCTCTAATTTTAAAGACAAATCTATAAAATGTTTTTAGTACTGGTTTTCTCCTTTCTAATTTAAAAGACAAATTTATAAAGCAGTAATATTAATCTGCGTTTATAAGTATATAATGTATACAGATGTAGTTTTCATGACAAGTACAAAGGCAGCTGATGGAACAAAACTACTTAGAAGTAAGTTTTCCTTTTTTTTTTAAATATCAGTGATATAGGTTGAAATTAATAATAATTAGTAAGAGTTAAGATGATAATTGTAATCCTTAACTCAGAAATGTCAGAAATATAGTTGACAGACAAGAGTTTGGAAATGGACACTAGAAAATAACTTTTATATATTCTAAAAAAGCAGTGACAGAGGGAGAGGAATAAAGAAGATATAAGACATACAGAAAACAAATAGCAAAATGTCAGACATAAATTCTAAATGATTGGTAATCACATATAATGTAAAAGAATTGAACATTTTAATCTAAAGGCAGAAGATTTAAAATGGATTTAAGAATTAACAAACATACTTTCTACAGTGATACACTTTAGATTCTAGGACACATATGGAATATAAAAGACTCAAAATAGATATGCTATTAGAACAGTAAAAAAGAAAACATCTGAAGTGGCTAAGCAAATATCAGATAAAATATACTTTAAAATTTTTTACTAGAGGCAAATAAATAAATTTTAATAATGGTAAAATAATTGATCCAATTAGAATGTATAAGAATTAGAAACATACATGCCCCTAACAACAGAACTTCAAAATACATGAAGAAATAATGGGCATAACTGAAAGGAAGAATTAACAGGTTTTCAATAGTAGTTGAGTATTTTAGTACTACCCTTTAAATAATGGAACAACTAGACAAAAACTGAAAAAGAGAATGAAAGATTTGAACAACATTCAAAACCAGCTAGACCTAACAGACATCTATAGAACACTAACCAACAGCAGTAGAAAAAACGTTCTTTTCAAGTTTTCTTGAAACATTATCCAGGATAGAACATATGCCAGGTCATAAAATGAACTTTAATAAATTTAAAAGGATGTAAGCAATATAAAGTATGCTCCTTGGCAACAATGGAATTAAATTAGAATTTATTAACAGAAAAAAATTGTGAAGCTCACAAAAATGTGGACATAGCATACTCGTAAATAAATAATGGGTCAAATCAGAAAATTCAAATGGAATTAGTAATAAGGAAGTAACTAGCAATAAGGGAAAACAACTACATAAGGTAAAGAAGGAAGGGAAAAAAGTTCCTTAACAAAATCAGTTGGTAGAAATGAAGAGGATGGTGGAGGAGGAAATTATGTAGGCATTGAAACCATTTAAAATGCTGGAAAAGAAAAACCAAAGCAATCAGAAAAACATATTAATAACAACGACCAGAATGAAAACAAATGAAATAGAGAATAAAAAAGCAATGGAAAACAGTAAATGGAAGCCAAAGTTGGTTATTTGAAAAAGTCAACAAAATTAACAATAACATTGTATTGGAGACTCTAGCCAGGAATATTAGACTAAATAAATAAATCAATTAATAAAGCCTTCAGATAGAAACTCCAGAAACAAAACTATATCATAAAACTAATATGATCTTGCATGTAGAAAATTTGAAAGAATCCACAATCTATTAAAGTTTATGAATGTATTCAGCAAGGTTGCAAAATGTAATATGTAAAATTCAATCACACTTGTATTCACTTGCAATGAACAACCTAAAATAAATGTAAGAGAAATATTTATTTAGAATCAGAAAGAATAAAATAATTGGAAATAAATTTAACAAAAGAAGGGCAAGATTTGTTCACTGGAAAAACTAAATAACATCCCTGGAAGTAATTGAAGATTAAAATAAGTGAAAAAAGCAGCCTGCCCGTGTTCATGAATTGGAAGACAATACTGTTTGGGAATAATACTTGCCAGTTGATCTACAGATTCAATACAATTCCTAGGATAATACAAAGAGCCTTTGTTGCATGTATTGACAAGTTGATCTGAACATTCTTATGGAAATACAAGGAACCTGGAAGAGTTAAAATATGTAATCTTGAAAAAGAAGTACAAATCTAGAGAAGTTACACTTCTCAATTTCAAAACTGACTACAAAGCAACAGTAATCAAAATGGTGTAATACTGGTAGAACAGTAGACATATATATTTCAATGGAATAGAATTCAGAGTCCCTAGATAAACCAATACATCTACGATCAATTTGGCTATCCACAGGATTGCCAATACAATTTAATTCAGGAAAGAACAGTCTTTTCAACAAATGGTCCTATAGTGACTGATAGTCCATGCATAAGACTTTGGTGCCTACCTCACATGTTCTACTAAAATTAATGTAAAATGGGTCACAGATCTAAATCTAGGTATACACACACACACACACACACACACATTAGAAGAAAACATAGGCATAAGTCTTTAGAACCTTGGGTTAAGCAACAGTTTCTTAAATATGACACCAAAAGCATAATCAAAAATAGAAATGATAAGTTGGATTTCGTTACAGTTCAAATTTTTATCCTTCAAAGGACACCATTAAGAAAGAAAAAATACAATGAATAGGATGGGAGAACATATCTGCAATTCATATATCATATATCTGACATTAAGGAGTAATATGAAGGATGTAAAATGATTCTTATAATGCTACAGTAAAAAGGCAATGCAATTTAAAACTGGAAATCAGAATTTGAATAAGAATGTCTCCAAAAATATATGGTACAAATAGCTAATATGCACTTGAGAAGATAAGTGACATTATTAGTCATTAGAAAAATAAAAATCAGAACTACAATGTATACCACTTCACAAATTGTATTGGCAATCTTGTTGATAAGCTGATGCTAAAATTCTTATGGAATGGCTGTAGTAAAAAAGATAAACCATAATAAATGTTAGTGAGGACTGATGACTGCAGGAATCGGAACCCTCATATACTGCATGGAGACACTTTGCAAAGTGGTTTGAAAGTTGCTCAAAGAATTAAACAGAGAATTATATGACTCAGTCATTTCATTCTTAGGTATATACTAAAAGAACTGAAAACATATATCTACATAAAACTTGTACACAAATATCATAGAAACATTATCATTGTAGTCAGAAAGTGGAACCTACCCAAATTTCCATCAATGGATGAATGTATAAATGTGAGGTATATTCATACAATGGAATGTAATTCAGCCAGGTAAAGCATTCAAAGACAGAGACATGCTATAACATGGATGAACCTTAAAAACCTTAGCTAAGTGATTAAAGCCAGACATTAAAAATTACATATGGTATGATTCAATTTATATAAAAGGTCCAGAATAGGGAAATCCTTAGAGACAGAATGATTAGTTGTTGCCCAGGATTGGGGAGAAAGAAGGTTTAGGGAGTAACTGATAATGAGTCTGGGGTTTCCTTTTGTAATGATGAATGTATTCCGAAATTAGACTGTGATGATGTTCACACTACTTTGTAAATATGCTAAAATAATTACTGAATTATATACTATAAACAAGTGATTTTATGTGAATTATATCTCAATAAAGATAAATATTAGTTTTACCAATTGAAATTAGTGTATGATGATTGATTTCTTATTTTACATAGTGATTACTGGATATAACATGAAATATACAATTTTCTGTAACATTGATTCTTTACAACAGTTACTATTTTGGTTTAAAACAGGAATCAGATTACCCCTTTAAAGAAGCATTTTCCAAATTTTAGGATTCAGAGTAGTTTATATCCATGAGGTTTAGACATTATTATTTATTTGACCCAATTAAAGAAAACATAACTTTCTTAATTTCTAAATTAAGGTATGTATTTTAAAATTATCTTCAGAGAGGATGTTTGTAGTTCAAATGATTTGGCTGTTTTTTACTAGCATTACTATAAGATGTTAACCATTGGCTGGGCGTCAGTAGCATCTTCAGTTCCTTTATTCTATTGGGATTCTTGTCTGAAAGCCACTGATTTCTTATATTCCAAAGGTAAATTGAGAAATAAATAAGTAAATAACATTTTAAAAATATCTCTCTGTACTTGTAGTACCAGGTACTCAGGAAGCTGTGACAGGAGCATCACTTGAACCTAGGAGCTCGAAGCTGCAGTGAGCTATGATTGGGGCCCTGGCACTCCAGGCTGAGTGACAGAATGAGACCCTGTCTCTATAAACACACACACACACACACACACACACACACACACACACACATCTCTCTCTCTCTCTCTCTCTCTCTCCCCCCCCCCCCTTATTCTCCATCCATTTTAATGCTCTTCTCTTGCCCATTACTTTCAGGAAGTGATTTTATGTTTCTTGGACTCTCTATGTGTATATCCACAGTAGAGCAAAGCAAACTGTCCCTTCTTGATCGTATTCATGCCTTTTCCATTTATAGAATTATTTATTTCCCTGTGTCACTCAGAATTTATCCATTTTCCTAGACATGCATGTTTCCTGTGCATTTGAGTATCATAGGAAGATAAATTATATTCTTGATAATGGTAGCCTGGTCATGGAATCACAGGAAGCTATTATTCCTATAATTTTTCAACTGTGAGTAGGTTCTGTGAGGGTAGAATTTTGAGATGTAATTATAAGATTTTTCTAGACTCAAAATACTTCTTTCCTGCAATAGAAATTGACCAGTGATGTGTGCTGCTGACTTTTCATAATCAATGTATATATAATCCATTAAGTTATTACATATAATACTGTCAGAAAAACATCCTGTGAAATTTAAACTCCTTTGTCTTCATAGTATGGCTTGGAATAAACTTTTGTTGTCCTCTAGTGGTGAACTCTGTGAACTACATATTTAGAGGTCTGGGACAGCATATTTTCAAGATGCAAAGTAGGTTGCTCAACTCCATGGGTAAAACTAAAGAGTAGATGGAAAATATTCAGAGTTACTGAAACTGATTAATGATGTCATTAATTGTAGATTGTAGAAGTTTTTAAAAGTATAACATATTTACTGTCTTTTTGTCACATAATCACATTTCATGGAAAGGAAATAGAAATATTTGTTTCTTTTGGAATAAAAGAATAAAGATTTTCTTAATTTGGAAAAAAAAATTCTGAATATATAGACATATTGGGGTTTGGCCTCTCAAAAATATTTTAAAATATTTTACCATCCAAAAATATTTTTAAAAGTTTCAAGTTATAATTTAGTTCTACCTAAAATTAGGTATATAACTTTATATATAGTCACTTAAGTGTTGTATGTTACAGTTTCAGACAATTCCCTCCTTAATATCTCCTTCTTCCTTTTTTTTTTTTTTTTTTTTTTTTTTTTTTGAGGCGGAGTTTCGCTCTTGTTACCCAGGCTGGAGTGCAATGGCGCAATCTCGGCTCACTGCAACCTCCGCCTCCTGGGTTCAGGCAATTCTCCTGCCTCAGCCTCCTGAGTAGCTGGGATTACAGGCACGCGCCACCATGCCCAGCTAATTTTTTGTATTTTCAGTAGAGACGGGGTTTCACCATGTTGACCAGGATGGTCTTGATCTCTTGACCTCATGATCCACCCGCCTCGGCCTCCCAAAGTGCTGGGATTACTGGCGTGAGCCACCGCGCCTGGCCTCTCCTTCTTCCTTTCAACAAATATATGCTGAATGTCTAGTACAAGTCAGGGAGCTCTATGTGAAATTGTCATGTTGGTAAACCTTGATTTTGACTTTGCAGAAGGGACTGTAGCCTATGTGGTGATGCGTTTCCTCAAGTGAATGAAAGATGGTGGGTGGAAAGAGGCTTGGCCTTTCTCTGCAGGACCTAAATTTTCCTTGCCAACTGCCAATTTCCAGTATTAGAAAAAGACTTCCTTCATTAGAAAGGGTTTTGAATTGTTAAAATGAAAGTATTGCTATTAAAATGCAAGTATTTTCAAAGTGTGTAAAATATAGGGCATTATATGTTTTTCAGAGTTGGTATGAGTTGAACTTCATCAGATCAAACTGGAATTTCTATTATATGTATGTGTGTGTCTGGGCATGTGAAGGTACAAGTGTGTGCAATAAATCTAATGGGGATACATAAAAGACACTGGATGGAAACTTTCAGTGCTATAGAGAAAGGGAGAAGAATATAAAAGATGAACTTAACCTACTTAGTTTCTCGTTGCCTAGGGACAGTCTTATTTTCTAGCGTTCTTTCATAATCTATTTACTAAATATCCAGTGTTCCTAGGTGACTCTGTGAGTCTTAGACACCTCTCAATAGCCCACGTGTGGGAGGCGGAACCTTGACATTTTGCCCATCTAGGTTTCCTTCCTCTGAGAGTTTTTCTCTGAGCTGTATGATCGGTAGATTTTCCGGTGAAAATCTGTACTCATTGTTAAGAAGAAATTACTGATTTAATGATTCAAACAAATAAAGAGTATCTTTACTCAAGTGTGAGGCACCTCTAGGCTTCATGTAACAGAGATACTTTAGGCAGGAAGATCTTTCAATATCCTCTTAAATCATAGTACAGTACTATTGAATAATTTGAGGTCTCACCTTGTCCAAATGTGGTAAGATATTATCTTGGATTCTATCATTGTCGGCTTATTCCCATACACACACATAAAATATTTTATATTAAGGTTTAACAAAGTAATACTACAAAGAAGTCTGTGTTTAAGGTATGCATGTTATTGTCTTTATTTTCCCTTGGCACATAGTAGCTACAGGTATACCTTAGAGATACTGTGGGTTTGGTTTCAGACCATGACAATAAAACAAATATCACAGTAAAGCAAGTCACACAATTTTTTTTTGTTTCCCAGTGCCTATAAAAGTTATATTTATGCTATACTGTTGTCTATTAAGTTTGCAAGAACATTATGTCTAAAAAACAATGTACATACCTTAATTAAAATATTGCTAAAAGATACAGACTCTTTGAGTAGTAATCTTTTTCCTGGTGGAAAATGATCTTACCTCAGTGTTTATGGCTACTGACTGATCAGGGTGTTGACTGTGGTAATTTCTTAAAATATGGCAACAATAAAGTTTGCCACAGTGGTTGACTCTTTGTTCCACAAATTATTGCTGTATAGCATGCAATGCTATTTAATGACATCTTACCCATAGTAGAATTTTTTTTTCAAAATTAGAGACATTTCTCTCAAACCCTGCTACTGCTTTATCAACTAAGTGTGTGGAATGTACTAAATTATCTGTTTTCAGTTTTATAACGTTCATAGCATCTTTATGAGAAGTAAATTCTATCTTAACAAACCACTCTTTTTGCTTATGTGTAACAAGAAACTCTTCATCCATTCAAGTTTGATCATGGAATTGCAGCAATTCAGTTGTATCTTCAGGATCCACTTTGGATTCTAGTTCTCTAGCTATTTCTACCACTTCTGCAGTTACCTTCTTCACTGCAGTCTGAAATGCTTCAGTTATCATATGGATTGAAATTAACTTGATGGGTTTTAAACTCTTCTCATGAATCATAAATGTCCCTTATGGCATCTAGAATAGCAAGTCTTTTCCAGAAGGTTTCCAATTTATTTTGCCCAGATTAATCAGAGAAATTACTATCTATGGCAGCTGTAGTGTTATAAAATATATTTCTTAAATAATAAGACTTGAAAGTTGAAATTACTCCTTGATTCATAAGCTGCAGAATGAATGTTATGTTAGCATAAAAACAACATTACTCTCTGTGTACATCTCTATCAGAGCTCTTGGATTACTCAGCATATTGTGAGTGAGCAATAATCTTTTGAAAGTAATTCTATTCTTCTGAGCAGTAGGTCAACAGTGAGTTTAAAATATTTGGCAAGCTGTGTTGTAATCAGACGTGTTACCATTTAGGCTTCGTTATTCCATTTATAGAGCAGAGGCAGGGTAGATTCAATTTGGTGTAATTATTACGAGGCCTAGGATTTTTAAAATGGTAAATGAACACTGGCTTCAACTTAAAGCCACCAGCTGAATAAACCTCTAACAAAATGTCAACCGTCCTTTAAAGCTTTGAGGCCAGACCTTGACTTTTCCTCTCTAGCTAAGACTGTTCTAATGGCAGCTACTTCCATTATAAGGCTATTAAGTCTACATTGAAAATCTGTGGTTTAGTGTAGCCACTTTCACTAATGGTCTTAGCAAGGTCTTCTGGATAGATTTCTGCAGTATCTATATCAACACTTGAGGCTTTACTTTGTACTTTTTATGTAATGTAGATGATTTCTTTCCTTAAACCTCAAGAACCAGTTTCTGCTAACTTGAAACTTTTCTTCTGCAGCTTTTTCCTTCTTGAGCCTTTGTAGAATTGAACAGAGTTGAGGACTTGCTCTGTATTAGGCTTCAGTTTACGGAAATATTGTGGCTGCTTTGATTTTCGACTTAGACTACTAAAAGTTTCTCCATATCAGAAATAATGCTGTTTTACTTTATTATTATGCTTGTGTTCGTGGATTAGCACTTTTAATCTCCTCTGAGAAAATTTACTTTATATTCACAAATAACTTGGGTGTTTGATTATAAGGTGCCTGATTTTTGGGGTGTCTTGACTTTTGGCTGGCCTTCCTCACTAAACTTAATCATTCCTGGCTTTTGATTTAAAGTGAGAGATGTGCAACTCTTCATTTCTCTTAAACACTCAGAGACCACTGTGGAATTATTAATTGTCCTGATTTCAATATTGTTGTGTCTCAGGAAATAGAGTGGCCTGAGGGAAGGGAGAGAAATAGCAGAATGACTGGTTAGTGGAGCAGTCAGAGTACATATGACATTGGTCAATTAAATTAATTGTCCTATATGAGCATGATTTATGGCACCCTTTTAGTTACAGTAGTAATCAAGGATCACTGTTCACAGATCACCATAACAGATATACAATAATGAAAAAGTTTTAAATATTACAAAAATTACCAAAATATCACACAGAGACACATGTGGATATGCTGTTAGAAAAATGACATCAATGAATTTGCTCAAGGCAGGGTTGTCACCAACCTTCAATTTGTAAAGAACATAATTATCTGTGAAGTACCATTGATATGGTTTGACTGTGTCCCCACCGAAATCTCATCTTGGATTGTAGCTCTTCACAATTCCCATGTCATGGGAGGGATCCATTGGGAGGCAACTGAATCATAGGGGCATGTCTTTTCCCTGCTGTTCTCATGACAGTAAATAAGTCTCAGGAGATCTGGTGGTTTTATAAAGAGGAGTTCCCTGCACACTCTCTCTCTTTTCTGCCACCATTTAGAATGTGACTTGCTCCTTCTTGCCTTCTGCCATGATTGTGAGGCCTCCCCAGCCCTGTGAAACTGTGACTCAATTAAATGTCTTTATAAATGACCCAGTCTCGGTCAGGTATCTTTATCAGCAGCAGGGAAATGGACTAATAAAACAATAAAGTGTGGCACAATAAAGGAAGCTCAGAAAAGGAGGTCTGCCTGTGTTTCTTAAATATTCCTTTCGTAAATAATAAAAATCTAAAAGATCCTTCATTTACCAGAGTACATCACATTTTTACCTTTTGCTTTAGTATAGGGATTGATAACAAATAACTTAGAAATGATTGTCCCATGTTAATTTTTCTGACTTGACAAGTGCTGAGAGTAACATTTCGATGGAAAAATTTCCAAAGAGAACTGTAAGAGAGTAAGGACATTTACATTACTCTTTTCATAGCTTCATTTGTTGGTTTTCAGCATCTCACTTGGAAAAGTTGCCTGAGGCTGCTGAGAATCTACCACAAGGATCATAGCTCCACTGGTTCCAGCCTCAGCCCAAGATAGATCAGAAGCCAGGCAAGCCATTCAGGCTCATACCTGGGCTTTGGGATGCTCAGGGCAGTGGCTTTTCTCCACCAGCCTCACCATTTGACTCTTTGTCATCATGAAAACTCATTCAGGTCCTGCAAATGGCCAAAGTAACAATAGACAAAACCTAAGTGTTGTTACCATGGAGAAAAATCTCTGCTGCTGGTGATAGATTCCAGCAGTAGATTAGATTGGGCTACACCTAACAGGTAGGTAGAAAGCACATCATTTGGAGAGGAGCTGCTCTGATTATGGAAATTCATCATTTGGGAAGGAGCTCCTTTGAATCAGAAAATTGACTCCTAGATTACTATGCAAGAGTAAAAAGGCCAAACTCATCTGTTTTAGGCATCCCACTATAGACATGAATGGGGAGAAAGTAGAAACGGAGGCTTTTCAAGGCAAACAGTCATCATAAAATCCATTCTCATCTCCACCTGAGATCACCTAAGCCTGGACTTCATCATCCATATCACTATTAGCATTTGGTCAAAGCCATTCAACAACTCTCTAGTTCCAAATTTTCCCACATCTTCCTGTCTTCTGAGCCCTCCAAGTCTCTGGGAAGTTCCAAACTTTCCCACATTTTCCTGTCTTCTTCTGAGCCCTCCAAATTGTTCTATCATATGCCTAGTTCCAAAACTGCTTCCACATTTTTGGGTATCTTTACCACAGTACCCACTACTTAGTACCAATTTATTGTATTAGTCTGTTCTCATGCTGCTAATAAAGATATACCCGAGACTGGGTAAATTTTAAAGAAATAGGTTTGACTCACGGTTCCACATGGCTTGGGAGGCCTCACAATCATGGCAGAAGGCAAATGAGGAGCAACGTTACATCTTACATGGCGGCTGGCAAGAGAATGTGTGCAAGGGAACTCCCCTTTATAAAATCATCAGATCTCATGAGATTTATTTACTATCATGAGAATAGCACCAGAAAGACCTGTTTCCATGACTCAATTGCCTTCCACTGGGTCCCTCTGATGACACATGGGAATTATGGGAGCTAAAATTCAAGATGAGATTTGGGTGGGGAAACAGCTACACTGTATCACAAATTTAATTTCAGCCTATATGGCTATTTCTAGGCCTTGAATATATGGTAATTTAAATGTTCCCTAAACAGTAAATTTATTTTAATATTAAAAGTAAAAATAAGTCACTATAAAAGTCTATACAATACTGGTTTTTAGAAAAAAGACTATATATTTTCTGTTATTTTGATATTACTCCATTTGCCGTAAACCAGTCATAGGCCATCACTCTTTGTTGTCTTCTTCTGGGTAAGAAAAATGGTTGAAAAGCCTTTTCATTGTTCTTGTCTATTTTACCATTCACAGACCTCAGGTCAGGCTGGGTTCCAGAGTTCCAGATTTAGAGATGTGAGACAGAATTCTAATTAGAATTATTGGCTAGGAAAAAAGGACTCCTAGCTTAAGAATGACTTTATTCTTTCATAGAACTCAGAAGAACAGATTTCAAATCTATCTGCATATAGAAAAAAAATCTTTTAATATGGAAATTTCCAAATATCTACAGAATTAGAAAGAAGTAGATATGTTCATGAATCATTCTCTTTAATACAAATTACTGATCAAATGAAAAATTCATTTTCTTTGTACCCTATGTTACCACAACCATAAGCCCAGAAATTTTGAAATATATTCCAAACTTCTTTTTTCAGTAAAAATTTTAGTATGTATATTTCTATATTGTAAGATCTCCATTTGAAAAACCTGGCCACAATGTCAGTATCAGATACCCATAAATAACAATAAATATTCAGGCATTTCACATTTCCTTGATGGTCTTCTGAATGTACTTTTTTCTTAATCATTTTTGTTTAAAAATCCAAATGCAGTATTTTTTAAACTATAAAATTTAAAAAATCCATCTGTTCTTGTTTTCTTGCAATTATTTATTTGTTGTTGAATCTAAAACAGTCATCCTGCAGAGTCTTGCGGGATTATGCTGATTGCTTCCCCTTCATGCTTATACATTTACCATGCTCCTTTGACCTGTATATACTGTTGATTGGTCAGAAAGTCTATAGGGTTGACCTTCATTCAAGATTCAGGTTTCATTTTTTGGCATTTTTACTTTATATGTGATGTTGATTAATTCCAAAGGAGTTTTCAAGAATCTGATTGTCTTATTGCGTTTTCACAGCCATCAATGACCAATGCCTAAATCCATAATCTATTAAAGAGTGCCAAGACATATTCTGCTAATTGTATTACTATTCCTTTATTAGCGAGAATGTTGTTCTTAAGTATTTGGCTTCTCTATGTTTGGCAAATAGGAAAGGCTGGGTGACTGCTTCTTTTAAAAGAAAAGAAAAGCATGCTTTTTTTAAAAAAAAAAGGTTTATCAGTTTACAAAAAAAAAAGACTTTAAAGCTTTTTCCAAAGATGATGAATTAGCTGTTTTATTTCTTTGATTTATTTTTGAAAAAAATGAGGTTATTATAATTATTAGTGCTAAAACTGTCTCATCTTAGAAACATAGATTCTATTCAAGTTGGCCCCTGAGTCCTTTTAAAACATTCACAGCAGTCTTTGGTTGTCTTCTCAGCTTTCTGGGAACATCTTGTTCATTTCCTATTCTGGATTTAAAATAAGAGATTTTCTGCAAAGAGACATCACCCATTGTGTTTATTCAAGCTTGGGTTCCTTTCAGTTTAACCTTCATTCAAGAAGTGATTTAAAAAAAAACAACAGATTATTTACTGAGTTCTTTCAACTTTCTTTTTAAATCTTCATATTCTTTAATTAATTATTTCTGAGTTTTTCTAACTCTGTTTTTTTAAATTTTTAATTGACACACACTAATTATACCATTTATAGCATACAACGTGACATTTTGATATTTCTATACATTGTGTGATGGTCAAGTCAGGGTAATTACAATATCCATCTCTTCGGAAATTACTAAATCTTCGTGGTGTGAATATTCAAAATTCTTTCTTCTAGCTATTTCAAAATATACAGTACCTTACTGTAAACTACATTCACTCTACTGTACACCATATTTTACTCTTTTTGGTAATTATAACTTTGTAACTTTTGATCAACATCTATTCCCTCTCTACCTTCTTTTCCTAGTCTCTGGTAACTGTTACGCACTTTACTTTTATGAGATGAATTGATTTTAGATTCCACATGTGAGTGAAATAATACAGTATTTCACTTAATGTAATGTCCTCCAGACTTATCCATGGTGTTCCAAATAACAGGATTTGATTCTCTTTTATAACCAAATAGTATTCCATTGTGTATATATGCCACACTTTCTGTATCCATTATACATTGTTGGACACTAAGTTTGATTCTGTTTCTTGGCTATGGTGAATAATGCTGCGGTGAATTTAGGAGTGCAGCTATCTCTTTGACATACTGATTTCATTTCCTTTGTATATATACTCACTAGTGGGATTGCTAGATCATATGATAGTCCTATTTTTAATTTTATGAGCAAACTCTATAGGGTCTTTCATAATGGTTGCACTAATTTACATTCCTTTCAACAGTGATGTTTAAATTAGCTATATTACTTTTAAAATTCTTATATCCTTTTTTGAATATTAGGTAACAGTTTTCATCTCTTTTGTGAGCATGTCTTTCTGATGTGATTCAGGATCTATTAGGACTTATTCCCATGCTTATTTTCCTACTACTAAATTTCTATGGACTACTTTTCTGCTGCCTGCTTTTTAAAAAAATTATTTATTTTATTTTTTTGAAATGGAGTTTTGCTCTCATTGCCCAGGCTGGTTTGCAATGGCATGATCTCTGCTAACTGTGACACTTGCCTCCAGGGTCCAAGGGATTCATTCTCCTGTCGTACCCTGCCAAGTAGCTGGGATTACAGGTGCCCATCACTATGCCCAACTAATTTTTGTATTTTCAGTATAGATGGGGTTTCACCATGTTGTACAGGCTGGTCTTGAACTCCTGACCTCAAATGATCTGCCTGCCTCAAGTGCCAGAATTATATGCATGAGCCACCATGCCTGGCCTGTTGCCCACTTTTAAATATCATGATTTCCCCTTTAGGAGGGAAAGGTAGATCAGAATATATTTTCTAGCTTCAAAACACCAGTATTCGCTTTCTTCTATTGTTTTTATAATGTGATTTTTAAAAATGAAAGGCCTTATAATTTCTAAAATCTTCCTCCTTTGCCCTCCCACTTGTTTTTATCAGGACCTTCATTTTTGCTGTCTTGTTACTATGGGGATTTGTTCTGGAAGGGTGCCTTGGTTTGGTAAAGCATCAAGGTTTCATTGACACTAGACCACTTTAGCACTGTCAGACCATCCTGCAGTTTTTACACGCACCTGCAAATTGGAGCCTTTAATGTCACCTCTTAGTTTCCGCTGGTGTTCTCAGTGAATTCTTGATGGCAATTGTGGAATTCTCCTGCTTTCTGGAATAATATAGTTACATCTCTGTCTCTCAACTTCCTTGCACAGTCTAATACCCATGTAGGTCTTCTGCTGTCATTGGTTTGTCCCCACATGGTAGTATATTGCAATTCATCTGGACATCATGTTGTTCATGTTGTCAGCAAATTCTTGGTTTTGCTATCCTAGTTTTCTTTTTCTTTCTTTGTGTGTGGGAGTGTATCTTTTGGGGAGGGAGTAGGATATTCAGGCCAGAAACACCTTCTCTGTAGCCACCATAATTTCCCGGAATCCTTTGACATTCATATTTAAAATAAAATTATAGGACTCATTATTTTTATCCTCATTACATTTTATCTGTTCTTTTTCCTGGTGGCAAGTTGCCCCATAGCTCCCTATTTCAGTATAATGACATGATTGGGTAATATCTAATTTGGGGGCTTTTTCTGTACTACATTTCTTCTAATCATGGCAATTTTGTACCCTATGCATAAGATAGGGAACTTAGAAAATAAAACTACAGGCTTAATGGCTGATATCATTTTTCTCAGGTAAAATATTCTAAGATGCTTTAGACTCAGTGTTTAAAATGAAACCTCTCCTTTCCTGGAATCACACTGCAAAGGTGAATGTCCACATAAAGCACACTCAGACTTGAAAGCAAGAGGTAAAACACTGTTAGAGCTTTCAAATTTGTTATTATAATTCTGCATTACTTCTTCTGGTAACTGAAGCAAATCAATTTGTGACAAGGTAAAATTAGAGTTTACTAAAAACAATTATTTTTAAGCATTGAATATATATTTAAATTTAATAAAGGTGTTAAAGCTATATTAGTTGTTATCTCTTTTCTGGAATCTGGAAGAAGAAATACTCATTTGAAGGAAACAGTGGTATAAAATCGGGAGGCAATCTCATGCCAAAGTAGTTGCTTCTATTGCTATGTTATAAATCACACCTAAACTTGGTAGTTTAAAATGGCAAGCATTTTATCTGCTTACAATTTCTGAATTAACAGTTCAGGCTGGTGTTAGCTAGGTGGATCTACATTGCTTTCATTGAAGGTCACCCATTAGTCTGTCATCAGCTAGCAAATACAATGGGCTGGTTGCTCTCACAGGTCTGGTCATTGGTGCTGACTGTTGGCCAGGACAGGTGTCTCCATCAGGCTACCTCAAGCTTCTTCAGATGGCAAGTGCTCCATAAGGACGAGCTCTGGTTCACAAGAGCCTTCCGAGCCTCAGATGTTAATATGCCATTGGGCCAAAATTAGTCATGTGACTAAACCTAGGTTAATGTGGGTGAGAACCACACAATAGTGAGGAATACATTGTGGCATGATTCACTGGGGACTGATATTCTAACAGTCTACTACAATAATTATACCAAAGAAAAGAACTCTGAAGGTAGCTAATGAAAATAAGTATGTGTGGGAGAGTTGGCATGAGGCAAGAGGCAATCATTATAGGGGTTCCAAAGTCTGGAAGATTCTGTAATTTTTGGAAAATCTACCAGGATTAAAGTAGTTATGTAAACATGTTCTTACAGCAGAGGACAGGACACAACTGAGCATCAGAGAAGTCCATCCCTCTTCTTCCATCTTTTCAATTTTGTCATGCTCCTTTCACTCGGTATATTTAAAAAATAGATTATAATGTACTTGTAAGGTACATGGATACGCTTGCGATGCCAAGGAGAGGCCAAAGTAGACAACCTGCATGACTCAGCGGGATTGGAACAGAGGCACACAATTCCATGCATAATCTAAACACAACTATGTAACCATAACATGGGAAGGCCATCACTTGGCTCTACACCACTATTGTCTGTGAAAGGTATAATTGCCCTGCTGACACTGAATAGTGTGCTTGCACCCAGAGAAAGGGAGAGAGAGCCAGAGCTGTGTTCATCTTGCAGATGGACAGGGCAGAGCCAGGACACAGCTCGGCTTGCTTGTCCCCAGAGAGGGAAGAGTTAAGCTGCTTACCCTGAGGGAAGAACCAGCCCACAGCTCTGTATGGGAGCAGCCAGAGCCAGCGGTGGAGACAGAGCAGATAGTGTGAGAGAGCTGCTGAATAAAATGGTATTTTGCTTGCCGAAGGCCCCCAGGTGTTCTTTCAGCTGTTAGTCACTCATCCGCCCACTCCCTTCAGACCTCAGCTGGGGCTGGAACCTAACAGTACTCTGTATAAACTTCTTTTTCCAAAGAAATTTTGATGTCATCTCTATCTGCTGTACAACGAACAGACTATAGAAAACAACAACAACAACAACAACAAAAACCCTTTCTCTAGGAAATCTGTTAAATCTCTTACTATGTGAAATCCTGTGTACCCAGCACAATTAAGAGGCATTCAGAATAACATTTGATCAAAGTTTAAATAGCATCCTTTCTTCTCTGAAACTGAAAATAAGAACCCTTCCTATTCCTAGAGGGTTATTTTCTTCAATAACAAGAGCTGGCTGAGGCCATTTCTTGCCGGTGGAATCTGTGCATAGTGGCTCATGTCTGACTGACCTCAGGTCTTTATTCACATTATGCTGGGTGAATGTGACGGATGGGAGCGCCCCTGTGGTTTGGCCTACCAATATTGTTTCTGATGAAGGTTAACAGCGCTGGCCACTCTAAATCTTACACAGCAAATTGCTGACATCTGGTGTTTCCTCTCAAGTTTACCAGATATTCTACTGTAACCCCAATGTTTACATGATATGAAAACACAGACATTGGGCTTATGAAAGCATTTTGTATCCATAACACTGCTCTCCAGAACTGTTTAACATTTCTGAATGATTGCATTAAATACAGTCTGAATAAACTAATAGTTATAAAGCTATTGGTTGCTTTAGAAATAGTGGTCACTGATAAGCTCAAAACTGTTTTTGAATTTATTAATAGGAGCAAAAATTTGCTCCTAATTTCCTTTAGAGAAGGTTGTTCTCTGTTTGATACTGATTCATCTTATAAATTTATAGGAACTTTTACGGCCTCATTTTTTTTTTTTTTCTGCATTCAGGTCACCATTGTAGTTCTGTCCTCGTATCATCTGGGTATCTGTTACTGCCACTGCCACCTGGAACCTGGGACAAGAAAGACTAAAAACAAGGAAGGTAAATAATCGTTAAGGATTGTAGCATACAACAGAATCCTTTTATCTACTGTACTAAAGAAATAATAATTATAATTGCTTATAGCCTGTTCAGTGGGAACTTGGAAAAATTTTGGAAGTCTCTGTGTTTCATACAGTTATTTCAGGAGGGGGATATTCCCTGGTTCCTAAGTTCTTCTCATGTTGAACAGAGAAACTTTCTATATTGAAGTAGTTATCTTTTTCCTGGGAATTTTCTGTTTTCTCTTAGTGGTGACTTGTAAAACACATATTAAGCAATGTAAGAAAAGGTGGGGATAAAGGAGTCATGAGAAGAAATGGGAATAGAAGGAGTCTTGGTTTGTAAAGCACACAAGACAGATAATATTCTCTGATTCCATTTGCTTCCCACCCTCACTTCCTGGAATACATCAGCATTCTGACTGGTCTATGCATCCACTAATTGGATAGAGCACTGTAACTGTATGGGCATTTTTAAGAAGCATTGATGATCACTCTGGAAACTGTGGTTAGAGCTTCTGAAGCTGAAGTGCTCAGTAAAGAAACAAATATACTTAATATAATACACTTAATCTGTTTGTTCTAATCTGTTTGTTCTAATTAGCAACATCCTTGCAAGAGGTTGATTACTGCTTTGACAGTAATCTAACTCTGTATCCTCCAGATAATAAAACCAGGATTAAAAAATGTTGGATTTTTATCCTTCTGAAGAAACACATGAAACTTAAATTTCTTTTCTAATTGCTTCTGTTTAGAAAGCCTAAAGACCATTAGCTGAGCTAGTTAAAGCACAGAGTTAATGAGGATCCTTTTCTTTCTTTTCCTGCCGCAGCATGAAGCCCCACCCAAAGTGTGTACCATTTTCCACATGACAGGCAGGTAAAAAAAGTGCAAGTCTGTTACTACTAAGCTGTAAGACATCTACAAATGTTTCTCTTCAAAGTTAACATTGTGGAAAAGAACCTTTGTGGAAAAGAACCTTTTTTTTGGGGGGGGGGGTAGAATTAGAGTACAAGTTGCTTTTACCTTCATTTCCACTACTACAAAATTATTTTATAGTCAGTGTCAGCCTTTATATGGTCTTCTAACAATACATGCAGTGTTTACAATAAAAAATAAAAGATAAGAGATTTTAATGCAATTGTTCAAGAAGCATTTTCTGGAGGCAGGGTTCACTCCCAACTTCAGGGGCTAATTCATGCCTCTAAGATCTGAGGAATCAGCTGAAACAAATTTCATCATAAGATATTAAATTTTTCTTTCCTAGTTAAACCAAGATTCTTAAAGAAACTTGGCTCTTATTTCCTCTTGTCAGAAATGACTATCTGGTAGCCATTTGCTAAAGTAACTCTGGATTAAGTGTCTGGTGGCCTGGTCACTTCTGATAAAATACTGATTGTTTTCAGGGGCTTACACAGATTTTCTCTAAATGAATATATTTAGTAAACTTTACTTAGAAGTTAATTAATCTAAAGTAGATTTAAAACCTCCTTGTGAAATGATTATATCAAATAAGTTTTGGTCACTTCTCTTTCTGATTGATATCTCTTTTTGCAGAACAAAATTTTGCACTTAGAGCAATTAATACCACCAATCTTACCTCCTTGATTGTTTAATGAAGACATTTCTTGAGGAAAGAGCTCACCCTTTCATTTAATGAACTTCAATCCATGAAATAAAACTTTATTAAAATTAGGTCAGCTCCTAATGCCAGTGTGATGCAAATCAGTATCCCCTTTCATTTGACTTTCTGGCCAGATAGGGCCAATAGTATGGTGCAGCTTATTAAGGGCACTACCTCAATAGGGCTCCATTAGATTGCTCAGTCATTATGAGGAATTTTTTTTTTTTAGACTGAGTTTCATTCATGTTGCCCAGGCTGGAGTGCAATAGCATGATTTTGGCTCACTGCAACCTCAGCCTCCAGGTTTAAGTGATTCTCCTGCCTCAGCCTCCTTAGTAGCAGGGATTACAAGAGCCTGCCACCACGCCTGGCTAATTTTTTATATTTTTAGTAGAGACAGCATTTTGCTACATTGGCCAGGCTGGTCTCAAACTCCTGGCCTCAGGCCATCCTCCCACCTCAGCCTCCCAAAGTGATGGCATTACAGGTGTGAGCCACTGTGTCCAGCCTAGGTATCTTATTTTAACACTATCTTATACAATATTCTGTAAAATGACATAATTCTTTTTTATGACTATAAGTAATTAAGCTTTTCCCTTGGTTTGCCTTCTCCTTTTCATCAGCTGCCTCCTCTTGATTCTCTGCCTTTGTCTGAGTTCCAGAACAGCAGCATCAGATAGTTGTGAGAATGGTGATTTTTGAAGTCAGACATACACAGGCCTCCACCCTGGCTTCATCACTTACAATTTAACCCAGGTATATTCATACTAGAGCTGGCTGTTACTGACATGTCCAGTAACATTTTGCTTCTAATTTTCCCTGGGTTGTTTGCATTATAACAGAAGATCATGATGTTTTGAATGGGGATGAGTGGAAAGGAAGAGCAGAAACACATACTTTTAGGTAGATCTAAAATACAGGTCAAACCACATGGAAGTAACTCTGCCTCAGTATTGTCAGTAAAGTAAGAGAGGGAAGTAAACAAATTGTTCACAATATGTATTCTTCAGAAATGTAGACTTTGCAGGAGAACCTCATTGCAAGGAAGTTGTATTTGTTTTCCTAAAACAAGATGTTTTGTTTGAAAAGTAATTTTGAATACCTGTTTTTTAATAATCTACAATATTGGGTACTTCTGTAATCTATTTTAGAGGCAGTATTGACTAAACCAGACTCTAACGTGGCCACCTTGAAAATGGAAGAAACTCTCTACTTATGATTACTCTTTTTTTTTTTTTTTTTGAGATGGAGTTTCGCTCTTGTTACCCAGGCTGGAGTGCAACGGCGCGATCTCGGCTCACCGCAACCTCTGCCTTCTGGGTTCAGGCAATTCTCCTGCCTCAGCCTCCTGAGTAGCTGCGATTACACTTAACCCTTTTCACTGTGAATGTAGTCCTTGACCTACGTAGTGTGGAAACACTGAGAAAAGTAGAATGTTCCCATGTGCCTGTGCAGCATGGAGCACTCTCAGCTTATCAGCTCCATGGCAGATCAGGCTTTGACCAGATACCAAAGAACAAAATGTGAGATTGGCATCAGCCAGCCTCTCTGTTGCACAGGATCCCTATTTAAATTTGACAACCAGAACATTGTACAATGTGAAATTTCTTGACATCTGTTTTTCTTTAGTTTCTTCTTTGAAAATGAAAGCTTTGAGAAGCTTGTTTAATAATCCAGCCTTTGATGATGAGGCTTAACCAGATCTCTCAAGTCAGTCACCAAACATTGGCAAATGTTTGCCACTCTCTCAGGTGCTATGCTAAGGACCCACTCAGAGAGTGGCCCTGCACACTGACTCTATTGACAATAAGAGCTTTATAGCACTTTTTCTACATGTAATCAAAGCTCAGGTAAAGGCAAGACATTGAGTCTGAAGTAAACATAGCTGACTTGCGTGATACCTTCATTTCTAAGAATAATTTTGTCCAAAGTAGAAATTTTCCCATGGAACCAAATCCTGTAATAGTTCTGTTTACTTAATATTTGATCATGAGAATCCTAGTCTCTTTCAATCTTTAGCAAGGAAATCAGCGTAAGTCACTGGTTACGCTGGTCCATGGTCCATAGGTAATGGCATGATACAATTGAAGATGAGAGTCAAAAGTGGAAAAGACAGTTTTGAATATGTTAAATAAGACAGGGTATTTTTTTAAAAAAAGAAGAAAAGTTTGAAACTGGTACAATGTGGAATGAAGAGCTAATAGAAGTTTTTTAATAGGCAAGGAGGTTTTTTTTTTTTGAAGATTATATTTAGCAATTGTATACAAGGTAAAATTATAAAGGAAGCAACTATATACATGAAGGCCAGTAAGAACACTAACTTTGTAGGACACTGATCTTTTATTTTTTTGAGACAACATCTGACTGTCTCCCAGGCTAGATTGCAGTCTGTGATCTTGGTTCTTGGGTCACTGCAACCTCTGCCTCCTGGGTTCAAGTCATTCTCCCACCTCAACCTCTGGAGTAGATAGGAGTATAGGCACCAGCCACCATGCCTGGCTAATTTTTGCATTTTTTGTAGAGATAGGATTTTCCCATGTTGCACAGGCTGGTCTCAAACTCATGAGCTCAAGCAGTCTTCCCGCTTCAGTGACCTTGGTATTTTGATGGTACATTCTATAGTAATAGAAGTTAAGTTAGGAAAGAGAGAATAATCTGTAGCCATTTAAATTAAGGGTTTGCAAATTATGAGATTACATGGTGCCTGAATTCAATTATACAAGATTCGTTGAGCACCTACTACATGACAAGCACTATGTTTATGTGTCAGAGTTCCCAGGATGAACAGAGCTCAGAGGAACTCCAAAGGTACTGTCAGAGATACACAATTAATTATAATCTGATAGAGGTATGCTATTTAATGCATCATAAAATCATAATTCTGCAAAACAGAGGAGGAAGCAGATAACCCTGCTCAGAGATGTGGAACAGGATATCAATAATGAAGAGATCTTTAAGTTGCATTTTGAATGTGAATAAGAATTTTCCATTGATGAAAAGGTCAAGGGCATATCACCCAGAAGGAACAACCAGGAAGTGAAAAAAAACAATACAGCAAAAGATGGCAAAAGATATATATATTTTTTACTACAGCATAGGATGGATGCTTCTGCTTGGTAGAAAATAAAGCATCAAAAGTAGGTTGAATTAGAAGTATAACAAAGTCTTATATATTCCATTGAAATGATAGGTGTTTTTCAACAAAATTGATAACTTATGAATATTATAGATGCTGTTGAGTAAGGTATAAAAGAACACTAAAGCAAAGTGGTACCAAGCATATAGCTTATTGATCAAAATTATTAAAATTTGTTTTCCATGTTAGACAATATTACTATTCTTTAACCTTTTTGTTTTTTGTGAAATGAGGCCATTTAGTGAAAATGTGTGGTCTTTTTTTTTTTTTTTTTTCAATCTTGGGAAGTTTTGCTTTAACTTTTACTCTATTTAAAATGCAAAATCTAATATTATGAAGTTTGGATGCCTGGAGTACCCGCTCATATTTTTTTCTTTTTTAACATGATAGGGGTAAAGGGAAATTTGCAAAGTAGAATACTTTCTCTTTGTCATTCCCATAGATGGGTCTATGGACCAATTTTAGGCACATTGCATAAAAATCATTTGAGTAATTTGTTAAACTTTATTGCCATAGATTCTGATTAAGCCACTATCAGGAGATATCCAGAAATATGTATATTGAATTAGGATGACAGGATGATTGTAGTACACAGACAGCTTTTGGAAATCATTCTGTGGTCTTTCAAGAATGCAGAGGAATCATGAGGGTGATTTAGAAAAGATTCCTATTGTTGAGATCGACAAGCAGGTGAACTTTTGGAGTTCAGAAAATAATTCAAAGTTGCAATTGAAATTATTTTTATTTATCCCTTCATTCATTCACCTAGTCCATTAACAAATATTTTTTGGAAGTCAAATATGTTCCATACATGGTACTAAATTGTGATAATACAGTAATGAGTAAGATGCCATCCTTGCCATTAGAGCTGAGATCATCCATAAAGGGCAAAAGAGAGTTAAAAAGCAACATATTTACCTCCTGGGCAACAAAGAGTGCCCAGTGGAAGAGAATGATAAGGAATGTCCAGACTAGGAGGAAGAAGTATTAAATAAAGATGTTATTGGTAAGATAAAAGATTTTTGAGATGGAAAGTTTGATCAGTAAGATTAAATGTTGTAGAAAGTTGACATACAACAAACAATATTCATTATATTTAGCTACACAGTAGTTGCCAGTGCATGTGATTCTAATGGAGGTAAGTAAGAGGAAAATAGCTAGATTGCAGTGAGAGAGAAAATGTGGGCAATGAGAAAAAAGTGAAACTTTTGATAAATTCTTCTGTAAAATTAGGAAGAGAGAAAAAAGCAGAAGGATGATTTTGCATCAAGCATGATCACTTTTTATGAGAAAGAGGGGTACACTTTCACATGTTCATATGCCAAAGTCAAATTGCTAAGAAAGAAATGGTTTAAAAATATAAGTGAGGTGACTGGCTGGGTGTGGTGGCTCATGCCTATAATCCCACCACTTTGGGAGGCCAAGGCAGGTGGATCACGAGGTCAGGAGATCAAGACCATCCTGGCTAACACTGTGAAATCCAGTCTCTACTAAAAATGAAAAAAAAAAAAAAAAAATTAGCTGGGCGTGCTGGCACATGCCTGTGGTCCCAGCTACTCAGGAGGCTGAGTCAGGACAATTTTTGGACCCGGGAGGGAGGTGGAGGTTTCAGTGAGCCGAGATTGCCCCACAGCACTCCAGCCTGGGCAACAGAGTGAGACTTTGTCTCAAAAAATAAATAAATAAAAAGTGAGATGAGAAAATGAATGAAAAAATAATCCAAAAACGGGAGATCAGATATTAACAAAATATGTAGAAAATTGTCCTTGTACATAAAGAGAATTAATTGGGGTGTTTTTCCCTTAAGGTATGTGTCTTCTCTTTGAAATAAGAGTTTGGTGGGAGGTGGTGTCACCTGGAAAGTCTGTGCTCATAAAATATCCTACATGCTCACCTACATTTCTCTTTCTCCATTGCTGTTAAACTGGAGTTATTTAATTAATTCTGGCCGATGGCAAATGTGGAAAATGATGTTATCACTTCTGAGTTGAGGTCATTGGGAACCATTGTCTTTCCATCTGTCTGGTTTCCTACCACAGAGATATTAGAGGCTGAATATTCCAGATAGCATGGCTCTAAAATGAATTGGTGACACCTGATCTGTAATGGGCTTTATTTAGCTTAGTAATAACTACTTATTATTTTCTACTAAGTGTCTTCAGTTAAATAGATCTTCTCCTATGAGAACTTGAAGAGAGTGGTAAAGACTAAAGTAGGGAAATGAAAGGAGAGAGGGAGATGCTGGGAACCTATGAAAGGTGCCAGGCAGTTGAAGAAACAAATATATTAAATAGTATGCAAAGAAATTGAAGTAAGAAAGAGCAAATATACAGGAGTTAAAAAGAAGTCCATCTGTATACAATCCCAAGAATTAAGGAGTACATAGAGAAACAATGTTAAAAAAAAAGAATCATTACAAATTCAGGTGGTATGTCATAAGAAATTAAAGCGTTACCATGAGATGCACAGAAATGTAATTTTAAAATAAATACCACTTAATAGATTCAGCTGTTTCTAAAAGGCTTATAAAAGTGGGGAAAAAAACCATTTGATTGATGAACAAATCAAATCAACAAAAAAGGAGCCATTTCAGTAGCATTATGGGAGCAGAGGCATTGTTACAGCAAGGGAATCATGACTACAACATGAGGAAAATTTGACTCATTTCTAAGAAACGACAAGGAGTACAGAGGGCATTTCAAGGAAAGGGCTAATGAAAGAAAGGTTCTTTTTAATTAATTATTTATTTTTTTAGTTTAGGTAACTTGGACAACTTTTAGGCCAAAGAAAAATTAGTATTGAGAGACTAAAGATAGAGAAAACTCCCTTAGGAAATCATTAAGGATTGAATTGTGTCCATCAAATTCATATATTGAAGACCTCACTCCTAGTATGACTGATTTTGCAGAGAGGAGCTTTAGGGAAGTAATTATGGTTACATGAGTCCCATGGGTGGGGCCCTAATCCAGTAGGACAAGTGTCTAAGAGGAATAGGTACTTGAGGTCTCTCTCCCTCTCTGCACATGCCGAGGAAAGGCCCCCTGAGTACACTATGAGAAGGCAGCCATCTCCAAGCCAGGAAGAGAAACCACACCAGAAACCAACCCTGATGGCACCTTGATCTCAGATTTCTAGAATTGTAAAAGAATTAATTTATGTTGTTTAAATCATGTAATCTCCATTGTTTTGTTATAGCATCTAAATGTGACTAATACCATTTATGTACATACATCATAACATATAAAGAAAAAAATATTGTGAGCTACAGACTGTATCTTGAAACAGAAGTACATCAACATGTAGTATTTACAACTGTATGCATTTTGTCAGGGAGATGTGAAGAAGAGGCAGACACATAGCACTTCTGCAGGTGGACTTTTCTCATCCTTATAAAAGTGACGTAGAGGGTGGAGGATAGATTGGATAGAAGAATGATAAAGTCCTCTCTTTTAAATAGTATTACAACTAGGAACCACTGAAAGGCACACCACTAAAATACTCTGTCTTCAAGATAGCCATAGGACATCATCTGCAAAATGTCCTATCATTATAAAGGGGACTATTGGTAAATATATATAAAAATTTTAAAGTTTACTTGAACATAACTTTTTTTCATGCTTTTTGATGTGTGATATTTTAACAAATATTTTAGATTTTTATTTTAGCATTTGTATTCAGAGAAAGATTCTGAAAACAAATCACTTCAAAAAGTTAGTAACATTTAAAATTTTTGAGACCATAGCTTAGACTCATTTTACTCATTTGAAAATTATATTTTTAATTACAATTGGAAAGTGTCATATTAAACTTTATTATTTCCCATGACTTTCTAAGCGCCATGTTTATATTTTGCTTCAGTGTATTTTACCTGAAAATAGTCTCAAGATTCCATGAAGTCTTTGGTTTCTTATACATCTACTATCTATCATTACCCAAGCGACTGAGAAACTAGTACCATTTTTCTCATGTTAGATTCACCTTGAATGATAATTAGAATAAACTCAACATTTTAGGAAACTTAATAGATATGCCAGTTCTGGAAGCTTAATTGGATCTTCCCTTTCTCAAACATATTTTATTCTGGAGAGAGTGCTTTTTTTTTTTTTTTTTTTTTTGAAGCCTTCTTGCCTCAAAAGAAAGGGTTCTTTTCTCTTTGACTATTTTTTCTACTAGAGGGCTGGGTGCCCCAGGGCTGACCCACCTGAGGTCCCATTGTTAGCACCTGTATTATATCTACTGGTTTGGGGTTTCTTTTCATATTTAACAGGCATGCCGTACGGCTTTCATGTATTTTTTTCTTTTTCTTCTCCATCCTAAGATCATCCTGCTCTGCTCCTCTGCTTTTTCCCTAAGTCTCTTTTGACCACCTAATGTGGCCTGTCAAGTCTACACAGCAGTGCTACAGGGATAGTAAAAGTGGACCTACTCATGGTGCACGTGTTCTTTAGAGAATTTCTCTTTCCAAGTAAATACTTCTTCCCTTTGGGCAGTATTCCATCTTTCCCTCTTTAGATCTTAAAAATATATTCCATGAGGCCTGTCATTTAAACCTGCTCCTGGGACACATTACAAACTATAAAAGCTCCAGGAAGAATATTTGAAATACGAGGTGGCGTATAGAAAGACACAAAGCAAGTGACAGAAAAACTCCAAGGGTTTGAATGTTCAGTTAAAAAAAAAAAAAAACCACTATGGATTTTTTCTTTTTAGCATATCTTTTGATCTTAAAATTCAAACTGTTTCTCTTACCTAATAAGATATTTTGAAAAGAAATTGCAGGGCTTAACTGGTTTGGGCTAAGGTGGGGAAGAGTCATGGGAGTGGGCCTGACAGCAAAATCGTTGTGATTTTAATCGTGGCTGAAATGCAAAAGACGGTCAGTCACAGAAAATGCAACACTCTCTGCATAGTAAGAAGGCAAGTTCTCTCTTGCCAACTAAATATTTTGCAAGTTATAAACAATATTTTCATAAGAAGAGACTTCACAAGTGATGTCCCCATTTCAGTGTTTTTCTACCTCTGCTACTTTTTGGAAAATTATAAAAGTGAAAAAGACAGTTAAAATTGAACCAAATAGGAAAAATTTTTCCATATTAAAAAAAATAACTTGGCCATCAAAAAAATGATTGTTCAAGTTTTCTTTATAGTTTGCTTCAAATTAAGATGCACAGAAATTTGCGGCATGGTGTATTGAAAGAGTATAAGCTTTGGAAATGAAAAGACTTGAGTTTAATTTCTGGTTTATCTACCATAAATGGAACAATCTGAATCTCAAACTTTTGTCTGAAAAAATGGGAAGCTTATTATATAAAACCAATAGGAAATGTAGAGAAAATGACATAAAGTACTTATAGTACAGTACATCTGGCTAATAAAGCAATTGTTACTCTAATATTTTTGAGGGTCTATTATTATCTAGGAACTATAGTAGGGTTGAATTTTTAAAATCAGAAATTAAATTCTAAATTGCTAAAAATATTTCTCTATTACATGCAAAAGTGGCTTTCCTAAGCAAAGCAAGTGTAGATTTGTTAGAATATTTTAACTGTCCTTTGAGGAACAGAAAAATATTTACTACAAAGGATCATGAGGAAACATCTCTTTTTTTTCTTTGCTTTTTAATTATTTATTTAATCATTAACCATTTCAAGATTTTGTTAAGGAGTTTGTGGTATATTTATGGTTAAACACAAGGTCAAATGCAGCAGGAATAAAAGTATAGCATATACAAATACTGTAATGTCATGCAATGATTACTCATTTTGATATTTTGAGCACTGAAGATAATCATACCTTTTACTAAAAGAAACAGCTAATTTAAAAGTAATTGCAAACATTTGAATATGAGTGATAAATAACTGGTTTGTGTGAATTATTAAAAAAATATAAAAACTAGTCTCAGCAATAAAATTAGAATTATTACCAAGAATATTACTGATATGAGAAATACATTCACAAAGAAAACAAGAAATCTCAATAAAAGTTAAATAAAGAAATTTAGACATTTATGATTTCAAAACAAACTACTGAAATAAGCAATTTAAATACTGGGAACATATAAATGATCCACAATGTAAGTGTATTTCTCAGAATAACAAAATGAATCCAACTCAATGACAAAGCAAAATAAGCAGGAATCGAAATTATATGAATTTTAAACATACCAAGGAAAGGCTGTATAACATATCTAAAGTAATTTGTAACTGAAAATGGCATAATATTCTTGAAGATAAAACTATGTAGATATGGCAAAAGAACACTGTTATGTTTACTGTTTGCTAAATTATGTAGAAAACTATTTTATAGCATTTTCTATTTTTAAAAAAAACATGAGGCAGAATACAGAAAATGATTGCAAGACACAGAAGCCATCTCTTTTGTAGTTGTTCTCATTAAAAACAATCTATTATGTGCTGAGTATTGCATAGAATTAGACTGCCAATAGATATTTTTACATAAAAGGCTCTGAAAATCAGATCCTATTCTTAAACATCTGTCTCTTTCAAAGGGCAAAGCAAGGCTGAGGGGGGTTTTATGTATGGCTTAATATAAGGGTTTGGCTCCAAGTCCCAGGTAAGAATGCCAGAGTGTGACTGGACTAGTGTGTGGATCTCTTTTGTCTAGAGTATTTTGATCTGAAGGACTCAGGAAAAGCCTGGCCAAAAGTCCCACTCGGTCTCCTCCTACCTTGAAGGCCAACATTTAACTTTTACTCCTTTTAAGTTGGGGGTCTGGGAATGGCAGAAGACCGAGATAGAAAGTAAACTGAATGTTTTCCCATTTGTTCACAAAGAAGCTGGATTCCAGGCTTCTTTAATTATCTACTTTTTATGTAATATCTAAGAATTGCATAAGATAAGCATAAAAGACCTTACCTGCATGGTTAAACTAAATGTTCTTGCCTTCATAAAACATAGCAGTATATTGTTTTCAGATTCAGACAAGAAGGGACTAAGGGAGATGACTTTGGGAGATCCTTTGAAAAATTAACAGGTGAATTTACAATTTCTATTTATAGAAAAGAAAGCCAATATAGTTTTATGATTTCTACTTGCCACTCTCCTGCAGCAAATCTTCATACAAGTTTTGATTCTTAGCTTCTTATCTCAGACTTCCTTTTATATCCAAGGTATACAAAACTGTTTATCTTATTTGTGGTGATAGAATATATTGTTAAAAATAGAAATTCCTGGAGGTTTTTCTCAAAAGATATCATTAAATTTGTATATTGTGTCATGTAGTGTTTAAAGCATGGGATAATGTTGGGAGCCAATTCTTCGTGGGTTCCTTGTGTTTCTGCATATCTTGCAAGCAGATGTATTGAAAGACTTTGTTCCAGACTGTATTTTCGAAGATATTTGTATAGTAAGTAGCTTTGGAAGGTAGATAATGCCTCCCCCCAGGACAAAAAAAAGGTTTGTTATATAAGAAAAATAATGTTTTGGAAGACAGTGTGGCAATTCCTCAAGGATCTAGAAATAGAAATATCATTTGACTCAGCAATCCCATTACTGGGTATATACCCAAAGGATTATAAATCATTCTATTATAAAGACACATGCACATGTATGTTTATTGTGGCACTCTTTATAATAGCAAAAACTTTCAACCAATCCAAATGCCCATCAATGATAGACTGGATAAAGAAAATGTGGCACATTGACACCATGGAATACTATGCAGGTATAAAAATCAATGAGTTCATGTCCTTTGCAGGGATATGGATGAATCTGGAAGCCATCATTCTCAGTAAAGTGACACAAGAACAGAAAACCAAATGCTGCATGTTCTCACTCATAAGTGGGTGGTGAACATTAAGAATGCATGGGGCCGGGCATGGTGGCTCAAGCCTGTAATCCCAGCACTTTGGGAGGCCAAGGCGGGTGGATCACGAGGTCAAAAGATGGAGACCATCCTGGTCACCATTGTGAAACCCTGTCTCTACTAAAAATACAAAAAATTAGCTGGGCATGGTGGCATGTACCTATAATCCCAGCTACTCAGGAGGCTGAGTCAGGAGAATTGCCTGAACCCAGGAGGTGGAGGTTGCAGTGATCCGAGATCTCACCATTGCACTTCAGCCTGGGTAACGAGAGCGAAACTTCATCTCAAAAAAAAAAAAAAAAAAAGAATGCATGGACACAGGGAGGGAAACATCACACACCAGGGTCTGTTGGGAGGTAGGGGAATAGGGGAGGGATAGCAGGGGTTGGGGGAATTGGGGAGGGATAGCATTAGGAGAAATACCTAACGTAGATGATGAGAGGATGAATGGAGCAAACCACCATGGCATGTGTATACCTATGTAACAAACCTGCATGTTCTGCACATGTACTCCAGAACTTAAAGTATAATAAAAATATTAATTCTATAAATGGAAAAAAAATATTTTAAAAAGGAAAAATAATTTTTATTCCCAGCGCAATGGACAGGTTTGTTTGTAGCTGATTGCAAAATATTTGAGTTATTTATTTGAAGGTTTCTTATTGTAGTGGTTAATACTGAGTGTCAACTTGATTGGATTGAAGGATGTAAAGTATTGTTCCTGGGTGTGTCTGTGAAGGTTAACATTTGAGTCAGTGGACTGACAGAGGCAGACCCACTCTCAGTTTGGATGGGCACCATCTAATCAGCTACCAGTGCAGCTAGAATAAAGCAGGCAGAAGAAATTGAGGGACTATACTTGCTGAGTCTTCTAGCCTTCATCTTTCTCCCATGCTGGATGCTTCCTGCCCTCGAACATCAGACTCCAAGTTCTTCAGCTTTTGGACTCTTGGACTTCTACCAGTGCTTTGTCAGGCTCTCAGGCCTTCGGCCACAGATTGAAGGCTGCACTAATGGCTTCACTACTTTTGAGGTTTTGAGACTCGGACTGGCTTCCTTGCTCCGCAGCTTGCAGACAGCCTATTGTGTGACTTCACCTTGTAATCATGTGAGTCAATACTTCTTATTAAACTTCCCTTCATATATACATCTATTCTATTAGTCCTGTCCCCCTGGAGAACCCCGACTAATATATTCATCTGTGATGCAAATTTGCCATGTACATAGTACCTACCTGGGTTGCAATGCATTATTCTTGTGGGCCTTGAGAGGCAAGGGGCATTGATACAAACATTCATTTATGCTTCTTGCTGGTCAGTGAGTAATAGAGTCCATTATCACTGAACCAGAAGTCTGTGTCTTCTGCCAGCATCCATAAGACTGTAAAAGGCTAATTTGATAGGTAGCAGTTAGCGTAAAATCACAGACCTTTCACAATTCCTGACAGATGGAAGAGTAAACAAGACAAACAATACTTACATTTCTATAGCTTAAATTCTAATTGGAAGTGAAGAATAAGCAATGAGATAGTCAGTATTTTCATTTCAGATGAGAACTTGAAAAAAGTACTCTGATAACTGCCATGAAAAAATAAAGCAGGGGGAGCTTGACTTCTGGAATGGCAGAGTAAACTCTTTCAAAAATCCATTTCTCCATAGAAGTATTGAGAATACTGGCAACAACTGTCAAAATGATTATGTTCTGAACTCCAGAAATTAACCAAAGCCTTGTAACAATCCAAGGAACCATTATTCCCTAAATTGGTTGAATTTGTTTATAAGAATAGAAGACCTTGTGGAGGTTTAACTTGCCCTGACTCCCCTAACTCCTTTCTCACTTTGATGGTAGTCTTGAAAGTCAGTAGTTTCACAACTAATACAGCTGTGAAAACCAATAATGTAGCAATCACTGGAAGGAACAGGATGGGTTTAGATCTCTCCAAAAGCCCCCTACAAATAAAATTATCACCACTTGACTTCCTGGCAGGTCTCTGTAAAGACCTAATCAGGTTTCTTTCCATTTGACCCGACAGAGATTTTACTCTGTCCACACAGTCCTACCCATAGAATAATTTTCAAAAGCAATCAGTGGCAATTGTTTAACATCAATCTGCCTAAGGTAATATTACCAGTCTGGGCTAAGAAGAAGCTCACAAAAAAAATTCAAAGAAAAAATTGAGAATAAGATGTCAAAAGGGACTTTGAAAAGCTCCAGCAGATTTCTGGAAAAGTAGAAGTCCACATGCATGTGTAAGATGGTACATACCAAGGCTGCATGCATGCTCAGGAAACGCCCAGAAGGTCCTAAACTCTCCTTTAAGATGGCCTTGACGTTCTTCAGAAGCAGTAAAAGAAGGCTAAGGCAGAGTTGGAAATGTCTTCATGAGGATTTTTTTTTTTGCGTGTGTGACAGAGTCTCACTCTGCCACCCAGGCTGGAGTGCAGTGGTGTGATCTTGGCTCACTGTCACCTCTGCCTCCTGGGTTCAAGCGATTCTCCTGCCTCAGCCTCCCAAGAAGCTGGGACTACAGGTGTGTGCCTGTAATTTTAGTACAGAAGGGGTTTCATTTTGTTAACCAGGAGGGTCTTGATCTCCTGACCTTGTGATCTTCCCACCTTAGCCTCCCAAAATGCTGGGATTACAGGCATGAGCCACTGCGCCCTGCCCTTCCTGAGTTTTAAGAGATGCCCTGATACATATACAGAGACTTTTGCAAAAATTTTGGAGGCTCATTTGTTTAAGGTATTTTAAAAAAAATCTTTTTCCAATTATTATCTGACTATTAAGCTAAATGAACAGTGACTTCAGTGGCTGCACAATAAAATAATGTCGATATTGCAGAATTAGCTCAGGAAAGTCACTATGTAAATTGCAGATACAAAAACAAATGCTGGGGAAAGATTTCTGGTTTCCAGATATGACACATTATTTTAAGGAAAATTTATTGTTTTCAAAACAAATTATGAAACATGTAAAGAAATAAATTACATTATACAGACTATTTTGTCAGTAACAAAGGCTATCAATAAAATCAGCTATTAAAACTATGTTTAAAATATCTAATGGAAACTATATTTAAAGAACCAAGAAAGGTGGAGAACATCACATGACTGGTTAAGGAATATTGAAATACAGCCCTCTCTAGACTTTCTGACTTACCCTAGAAGTGAAAAACTGAGAAGCACTAATGAAGTCACAGCCTGGGGAACAGTCTTACCAAAAGATGGAGACCTAATCTTGGGGCTGTAGAACACTTTCCTTTCTCTGCATTCTACCACCACATCAGTAATGCTCCTGTGTGGTAACAGGAGGACACCAGTTAAAGAAACACCTGTCTCAAACCTTATTTAAAGCAAGTCATTAGAAAAGCCCAAAGATAAAAGGGGAAAGAAAACCAGAAGAAATTTTGGCCTCTAATACTGATAGCTACAGCAAGTAACTCCTACTCAGATAAACAGAAATCCTCACACTAAGGACCTATTTACTGCTGTTTTTTTTTTTTTTTTTTTTTTTTTTTTACTCAGCACATTAAGACCAACTTTTCAGAAAATTAAAAATGTACTGAAAGACAGAAAAACATAGTGTCATGAGACCAAGCAACCATTAGAACCAGACCTAGATATGACAGAAATGATGGAATTATTGGTCTGGGAATTTCATGCAATTATGATTAATATGCTAAGAGCTCTAAGGGAAAAAGGAGAACACATGCAAGAACAAATATATAAAGAAGAGCAATAATAAACTCTTATGAAAGGATCAAAAAGAAATGCCAGAAATAAAGAAAAACACTGTAAAATAAATAGAGTATGTACTTGATGAGTTCATCAATAGGCTAGACAACGGAGGAAAGATTCAGTGAGTTTGAAAAACTTTCAGAACATAGATGCAAAGAGAAAAAAGAATAAAAATAACCCAGAAAATGTAAAAATGGTGGGACAATTAAAAAAGGTACAACATATGTGTAATAGAAATATCCAAAGTTGGAAAAAAAATTGATAGAAACAGAAGAAATGTTTGAAGGAATAATGACTAAGAATTTCCCAAAATTAACAGACACAGTTTCAGGAAACTTGGAGAAGAGCAAGCAGGATGAATACCAAAACATTTGAACCTAGGCACATTATTTTCAAACTGAATAAAATTAAAAATGAGAAAATCTTGAAAGAAGCCATAAAGAAAATCTTATTTTTTTGTGCGTGGGGGGTTAAAGGTAAGAATGACTTTAAACATCTATTAGGAAACCATGCAAGCAAAAACTCATCGAAAGAGAGAAAAACATGGTATGATGAGACCGAGCAAGCATCAGAACCAGACCTATATATGACAGAAATGATGTAATTATTAGACTGGGAATTTAATGCAATTATGATGAAGGGAGTGAAATATTTAGAGTATAGAAATTGAAAACTAACAGCCTAGAATTTGGGAACCAGAAAAATTATCTTTCAAAAGTGAAGGAGAAATAAATACTTTGTCGGTAAAATGAAAAGGAATTTGATGGAATTTGTGGCCGATAGACCTGCCTCTATGAACATTTCTTGCACAGAAATGTTAATAGAGGTAATTTTGAAATAAGAAAAAACTCATAAATGGGTGTTGAACAATGAGAACATATGGACACAGGGAGGGGAACATCACACACTGGAGCCTATTGTGGGGTGGGGGGACAAAGGGAAGGAGAGCAGGGGATGGGGGGATTAGGGAGGGACAACATTAGGAGAAATACCTGATATAGGTGACAGGGGGATGGAAGCAGCAAACCACCATGGCATGTGTATACCTATGTAACAATCCTGCACAATCTGTACATTTACCCCAGATCTTAAAGTAAAATTTTAAAAAAGTAGGTTTCAAGAATTGCCTAGTTATAAAATCTTTTTATTGTTTTAGATCCAATATTTTGAAACTTTTTCATAATGATAGTCAGACATGGAATGAAATGACAGTATGGATTTATCTGCTATTATATCACTTAAAAATAGTAGAAAATGAAATTTACTTTCACATGCAAAAAATGTCAAAAAGTTAAATCCATATAAGGAAACGAAATCCATCAGAGAAAAAATAAGTGAGGTCACGTTGAAATCAGCCATGATAGAAGTATGTACCTGGAGGAAATAGTTACATGTTACAAATAAGAGACTCAGAGCTACAATCCTCTGTCCCTGCTGAATGGTTTGTTAAACATTTACCAGCATCCACATGAGGAAATGTTTATTCTTCTTTTCTTCTGTTTTTCCGCTGATTATCTTTCAAAGTATTATATACATGAGCCAATAATTTTGTCTTTCTGTCTGATTTTATCAGTCATGTTAGTGGGAATGTATCTCCAATTTATAGTAACAGATAACACATTGCCTGCCATATTTACAATTCAGTAATGAGTTTCCATTTTTTCTTAGTCTTAAGTCTGAGTATGTTTTTGTTATAATTGTTCTTCTTTCTTCTCCTCCTTGTGATGATGATTAATATAATTATTGTTTCTCCAATAGATAATAGTTTCAGAAGATACTGTATCAGGGACTGTCAGCTTCTTAAAAGAGAATTTCTGCCTATTTAATTAAAGTAAAAATGCTCTCACATTGTACAAACTTCAGAAGCTATTAAAAAGGTAGTAAATAGATTCCACTTTTGTTCCTACCTCTACCACTTAGTTTCTATCCTCTTCCTCAATAGGTAACTCTAGTCATTACTTATTTTTGTGTTTTATAACCACTATTTTTTAAATGTACATACAAGCCAATGTTAATATCTTTTTTCTCTTTCCTTTTAATGCAAATTCTAAATGTCATATTGGATACCACATACCTTGTTTCTTTCACTTACTATATCTCAAGATATTTCTACGTCTGTACATATGTATTCGTTCAGTGTGTGTTACAACTGCATGGATGTGCCATAACCTACTCCTGCATTTTTTTCTTCACAGTAAGTGTGCACTCTATCTTTCCATTTGCTGTATAATTTAACACCTTAGTGTCATACTTGACTCCTCCCTTTCAGACACCACATTCAATTCCTTCACAACTCTTGTTGGCTCTACCTTCCAAACACATTCAGCATGTATTCCCTTCTCACGAGTTTCACCACTTCCACTCTATCCCACACTATCGCTGTATTATAAAGTATCAAGTCCTGCCTTGACATCTCTGAGTGCCACTGGGTCCTGAAGGCTTTAATGTGAGTTCCTCTAATCTTGTTTTATATGCCCCATACCCAATGGGAAAGGTCCCCAGCCAGCTATTTCCTGTATCAGACCAGCTGTACCCCCAAATGAATCTCAATCTATTAGGTTTCACTTCCCTGCTAGCTTACAAAGTTATTCAAACAAACTGATCACATCCTCCAGAAAAACACAGGCTCCATATCACCCATTTGGTACTACAGTGCTACTTCCCACAGCCCCTGCCATAGGTTCCTGCATGCCACCTCCATGTGGGCCTGCATGGTGTGTGGTGTGCTCCTCTCCTGGGCTGTATGTGTGACTAATAAACTGCCATCAATCTTAACTGTCATGTGTTTGGCCATTTCATAGTATTTAGGGTAAGTGATCTATCTTCCACCAATGAGCTGAAGAGAAGGTAGCCAGAGTAATTGTCACTTATTATTGTTTTTGCTGCCACAGAGATTCTCCACCTTCCCCCCTCCCACTTCTTTCAACATTGCAATCAGTTTGTTGAAACATGAGTAACATCTTGAAAGTCCTCTGGTATAATTCAGCTAATGGCTTCTCCTTTCACATAGAGTAAAAACCAAAGTCCTCACAGAGGCCAAGGAGTTCACATTCTAGCTATGATATTTTTTATTGATCCCTTCCCCTACCACTCTTCCTTTCATTCAGTCTGATCAGACAAACTTGTCCTCTTGCTGTTCCTTTCTGATATGTTCCCACAAAGTGACATACCAAAGAGGGGCTGATGGAAGCAGTCTACCTTGTTTATTAGAAATTACAGCAATTCCTTTAGAACTTAGCCTAACACATTTTTTTCATGAAATATTTTGCCACTGATATTGTTTACAATTGTCAGTGCATGGGAATAATGCAATTGTAATCAATTTTATCACTGTTGTACAATTTTCTGTAGATAGTGCACACCTGATCACCTGTACCCATGGTAAACTTCTCCCACTCATCTGTGGTAGGCATCTATTTCTATAGTAGAGTGTTGACACTGACTATTCCCTTTACCTAAAATGTTTTTTTTCCTTTCAGTCTTATACAGCTTATATTTTCACTTCTTTCAGGTGGTGTCTAAGATGTCATTTTCTCATTAATTTCCCAGTGACTATCTACTTAGAATGACTATCTTGATCCCATTCGCTATGTTACTGACTTTAAACAAGAGATATTTTAAACAGAATAGAATGTTTGGTATTTAACTGTTTTTTCCCTTAAGATCCAATTTTTCTTTAGATTATAGCCCCATTTTATACCCGCTTCTCAGAAATTATAAAGAACACGAATTTTTGGAAAGTATTTGGGTCAAATCCTAATAGCTGTCAATTTAATTACATACCTTAGAGATACAAGTTAATTTTCAGAACTTTAACTTTAGAAATAAAGCTGGGATGAGAATTTTTGATGGATAAATTGTACTTTGCTGCTCATCCAGAACTGCAATGCCAATATCCATTATGAAAATACCTACAATGTATTGATATTAATTATAATGATAATAATTCCTTGACTACTTACCATAGGCTAGCTATATGTATGAACATTATTTGTTATAATAATCTGATGACATTGGCATTGTTACATCTCTTGTATAGATAAGAAACATGAGGCAAATGTTCTTTTTTTTTTTTTTGAGACGGTGTTTCGCTCTTGTTACCCAGACTGGAGTGCAATGGCGCGATCTCGGCTCACTGCAACCTCCGCCTCCTGGGTTCAGGCAATTCTCCTGCCTCAGTCTCCCTAGTGGCTGGGGTTACAGGCACGAGCCACCATGCCCAGCTATTTTTTTTGTATTTTTAGTAGAGACGGGGTTTCACCTTGTTAACCAGGATGGTCTCAATCTCTTGACCTCGTGATCCATCCGCCTCGTCCTCCCAAAGTGCTGGGATTACAGGCTTGAGCCACCACGCCCGGCCGGCAAATGTTCTTAAGTAAGTTGATCGTTGGTAACCAGGCTGGTGAGCATGAGGGTTTTAGCTGAGGTCTACCTCTGTCAAAAGCCCATGCCCTTAATTAGAGCACTGTGCATCCCCTCTGTGGAAGTGGTCATGCCATGAGAACAGATGCTGTAAGCATCAATTAATAAATTAGACCATTATTTTTGAATAAATGAGAACACATCTAGACTCAGTTTAAGGAGGAAAAACAAAATACAAAATCCTTTGTTTGTAAATTTGGGGCTAGCAGTGCAATGCAGGGGGTCTGTAAACCACAGTCATTGATGCCATGACCTGCAAACATTAGCAACATGACAGATAGAAATACAGCTCCTGATCTAATGTTAATGTAGTAAATTTAAATGCTACTGAACATTAAGTTGGTAACTAAACCAAAGGTCTGCAGTCATTTGCATGAAATGTGTAAATAAGGGTTTTGACTTACATGTTGTTGCAGGCATAAATTTAGTTTACTCTTTCTAAAAGGCAGAACTTGGCTGTGAACATTAAAGATGACTTGTATGACCATGTTAATCTTTCCACCTCATATTTCAATTTTTATGAGAACTTTATTACTTAATAATACATCTCCAAGCTCTCCTTTTGTAGCCCTGCTGCCCATTACTTGCCTAAACTACACTCTATCATTACTTAGAGCAGTTTTATGCCTCATATACTACACAGCCTGTGATGGCTGTCTTCCTAATAAATTCTTCATCACTTTCAATGTAATCATCTACATTGCAGCTTCATTAATATTCTTCCATTCAAAGATCCAGGTAGGCAACATCCTGCTGAGGAAAAGGCTTTAAAAAAATTAATTAGGACACAGGAGCCTGTTTCTGGGCTTTAGTCAATGTCATGAAAAAAAAATGCAGTTACTTATATAATAGCGGTGGCTTTAAATAACAGATTAATTAGGAACATTCCTTATATGGAGAAATAGATGGTGTATTCATGACATGATTTTCACTGCAACAATAAAATGCAAAAACTCAATACTCAATCAAGTTTAAATCTGTGTTACCTTGATGTGTGCAGGTTTCTGTGACTCATAAACATTCACTACAGTTGGTTCAAAAGATTCTTTCATTCCACTCCTGCCAGAGCCTCTACATTTAACATGAGCACTCATATCTGTGGCTGTATCTACACAGTAATTATAGGTAACCCTCTAAGACCTTTTACCTTGTAGCCCAGATACCTTGATTTACTGCAGGCATTGTTTGGGACAGAATTCATCAGCTAGATTGTATTCAAACTGAAAGCCAACACTTCCCTTTACTTTACTTTTGAGCAATATTTTAATTTCGTTTGGGGAGGGTGCCAAGGCTACCACAATCTGGAAGACAAATATTTTGAAATTATTTACTCTCAGAGATGAAAAGGATGAACATATCTTTGTCTCTAAATTAGAAATTTATAGAGGAAAAGGAAATTCCATAGAAAAGAAACTTGGGAATGGGTAGGTAGTGGCAAGGCACGTGTGATAAAAATTAGAGGTAAAGCCCAAATTATCTAAATGATAAAGGGAAATTAATATTTTTCATAAAACAAGTCAATGCATTTGATACCTACTGAATTCTCATGTCTGTTTAAGGGATGATTTGGTAATGAAAACTCATTAGGTTTTGTGAAACATAAATAAGGCTTATGTAAGAATTTTAGCCAGTTAGGGTGGTATGGGACAAGAGTTAATTATTTGATATGTAAATTGTAGTGTATGTACAAACTAAGATACCATACATCAGTGAGAATGAAAAACTCTATCTATACACTAAAATATAAATGAAGAGCACAAACAATGCTGACTAAAAAAAATAGACCTATAAAAACAGAAATGCCATATTATTGTATTTGTATAAAGTTCAAATAACAGGAAAAACTGATCAAATTCTCCAGCCACAGCTCCTGGAAACCATTTGTTTCAAAACCAATAGTTTTGCCTTTTTTAGAATGTCATATAAATAAAATCACATAGTGTATAGCTTTCTCTATCTGTCTTCTTTCACTCACTGTGTAATTGTTTTAATTTAATTCATATTGTTGCATACATCAGTAGTTTGTTTTTGCTTATAGCTCAGTTATCTCTTTGCTGAGCTTCTCATGTAGATATTCACGATGATTTATCTATCTACCTACTAATGGATGTGTTTGTCTTCTTTCTAGCTTTTGACTATTATAAACATCCAGAACAGTGATTGCTTGATCCTATGATAAATGTGTTTAACTTTGGAAGAAACTGCCAAAACCCCTTTTCAAAGTGCCAAAGTTTCTCTACCATTTTACACTCCCATCAGAATTGTATGTGAGTTTCAGTTGAACTGAATTTCACAGCAACTGTAATTACTTGATAGTATTATTATTTATGTCTTTTTAGTGTCTGTGGGATCAGTAGTGATGCCTTATTTTCATCCCTGGTATTGGTAATTGTATCATTATCTCTCTCTCTCTGTCTCCTTTGTCTTTTGTAGGTCAGTCTATCCAGACTTTATTTATTTTTAATTTTTTAAAAAAATACTCAGCCTTTTATTTTACTAATTTTATTGATTGATTTATTGTTTTTCTCTTTCTAAGTTTATTGATTTGTAATTTCATCTTTATCATGTTCTTCTTACTTCAGGTTTAATTTGCTTTTGTAGAATTTCTAAACATTTAGAAATTTTTTTCCAGTGGTCTTTATGTTACTGATTTCTGTTTTTGACTTCTTGTTTAATACTTTTATGATCAGAAAGTCTACTTTATTTTAGTTCAATTATTTTACATTTGTTATATGGCTGAGAATATAGCTTGTCTTAGTCAATGTTACATGTAAAAAGTTGTTATATGTTGCACTTGGGTAGTTGTCTTATAATGTCAGTTTGGGTCAATTTGATGGACAGTGGTGTTCAGACCTTCCATGCTCTTCCTGACATTTTTGTGTAGTTCTTTTGCTGGAGGCATACAGAATTAAGATTTTTATGTGTTTCTGATTAATTATCCCTTTCTTCGTGTTGTAGTGTTCATATTTACACCTGGTAACACTTCTGTTTTTGAAGTTTATTTTGTCTTATACAAATGTAGCTATTCTAGCTATAATTTCTGATATATATTGTAATATATACATATTTCCTTTATAGGTAACATATGTATATCTTTATATTTACATTTCATGTACTTTAGTTAGCAATGAGTTGAGGCTTGACATGATAAATTCTGCCTTTAAGTTGAGGTGCTTTAAACATTATATTTAATAAAATTATTGTTACAGTTCAATTTTAGTCTATATCTTGCTATTTATATTTAGTGTCCTCCATTTGTTAATTTACCCTACTCATTCCCTTTTTTATTTTGAATTAATTAAGCATTTTTATATTCCATTTTATCTTCACCACTGGCTCCTTACTTATTATTTGTGCTCTTTCCAGGGCTTATAATACATACTTTTAATTTATCAGATAGTATCTTTAAATAATTTACTAATTCATATATAGTTTGAGTATATTTGCATTTCCCTCATTTTATCTATTATACTGTTTTGCAAAATATTTTACTTTTAAATATGTTAGAAATGTCACAATAGATAGTTAGCAGTTTAGCTCTGTACAGTAAATTATCTTTATACTTCTTAAAATATTTTAAAGTTAATTGGCATCCCTCCAAAGCAATACAATGACTTTGAATACTTTAACTCCTATAACTTTCCTTTGACTTATATTGTCCAAAATTTAGATCTTTCCTATTTCATCAGCCCCTACATCCAAAATTGTAGTTAGCATCTTACATAATAAGTATATAAGCCTCTTGTAAATCTAAAGATTTACAGATGTTTACAAATTTTTTGTTTACTATAATTCCTCTACTATCATAACTTCTTCTGCAGATGTTTTTTGGTATAAGTTTTGTCTTTAAACACTCTTGATTTACATTTCTTATTTGTAAACTTTCTTAGTTTTTACTTCCTTAATAATGTCTTTATTTGATTTTTTTAATGGGATTTATTTGATACTTCAGCTACTTTACACAATAAGACATACAATAATATATACTAACAGAAGTCACACAAGTATAGTTATAAATAAACCATATTTACAAAGAAATACGTCAAAAAGCAAAATGCATAAACACGTATCACTATGGTTGGTAACTGTGTGCACCTAACTTTTTAACTGTGGTCATGTAAAATACTATGATGGGCACACTGAGTCTTTTGACAAGATCTAACAAATACTGCAGTGGGTTACTACAACATATGCAGTTGCCCAAAGAGCTGAGATCTTGAAAACTCTCTTTCACAAATGCAGATGTATAAAATAAGAGATCTTTTCATGTATTAAGGATCAATGTTTTTATATTGACTCACAATGCTTACACACAAAGTCAATATTGTGACAATGTACTTTTATGGAGTCAAATTTGCAACAAAAAAAGATTCAAAAATCTATAAAGGTATTTAAACAGGATTTTAGTCTTTAAAAAACAAGATTAAAGATCTATAAAGTCTTTGAACTGGGATTTTAGATTTTAGGGATTTTGAATTCGAGGATTTCAACATTTTAGATTATGGAGTTTGAGGCTGTGTCGTGCAGGATTATGATTAGCACAAAGTTGTCTCAATACTATGAATTAAAAGTTTGTATTTGCCCATGATTTAAGATTCAGTCTTCACTTTAAAACAAATGTGATGAGTGTGACTGAATCACTTTTAACCCTCAATTCTGTTTTTTCATCTTATTTTACATGCATTGTTTTAATTATCAAAGCTTTTAAAACAATTTTTATTTTTTAGTCTTTTATTTTTTAATTTTTTCATATATCATTTGTTGACTTTCTATTATTGTAGGTAAAGATTTAAGTTTCTTTTTTTCTTCCCACCCCCCACTGTCCCTCCTCTAGTCCCCCACTGTCCCTCCTCTAGTCCCTGACCCTCCAACAGAACCACTGTGTGATGTTCCCCTCCCTGTGCCCATGTTTTCTCATTGATCAACACCCGCCTATGAGTGAGAACATGTGGTTTTTGATTTCCTGTTCTTGTGTCAGTTTGCTGAGAATGATGGTTTCCAGATTCATCCGTGTCTCTGCAAAGGTTATGAACTCATCATTTTTTATAGCTGTGTAGCATTCCATGGTGTATATGTGCCACATTTTCTTTATCCAGTCTATTGGTGATGGATATTTGGGTTGGTTCAGGTCTTTGCTATTGTATAAACATTGCACAATGAACATATGTGTGCATGTGTCTTTATAACAGAATGATTTATAATCCTTTGGGTATATACCCAGTAATGGAATTGCTGGGTCAAATATTATTTCTATTTCTAGATCCTTGAGGAATTGCCACACTGTCTTCAACAATGGTTGAACTAATTTACACTCCCACCACCAGTGTAAAAGTGTTCCTATTTCTCCACATCCTCTCCAGCATCTGTTGTCTCCAGATATTTTAAATTATTGCCATTCTAACTGACGTGAGATGGTATCTCAATATGGTTTTGATTTGCATTTCTCTAATGACCAGTGATGTTGAGCATTTTTTCACATATTTGTTGACTGCATAAATGACTTCTTTTGAAAAGTGTCTGTTCATATCCTTTGCTCACTTTTGAATGTTTTCTTTTTTCTTGTAAATCTGCTTTAGTTCTTTGTAGATTCTGGATATTAGCCCTTTGTCAGATGGGTAGATTGCAAAAATTTTTTCTCATTCTGTTGGTTGTCAGTTCACTCTAATAATTTTTTTTTTTGGCTGTGCAGAAACTCTTAAGTTTAATTAGGTCTTATTTGTCTATTTTGGCTTTTGTTGCCATTTTTTGGTGTTTTAGTCATGAAGTCCTAGCCTATGCCTATGTCCTGAATGGTATTGCCTAGGTTTTCTTCTAGGGTTTTTATGGTGTTTAGTCTTATGTATAAATTTTTAATCCATCTGGAGTTAATTTTAGTGTAAGGTGTCAGGAAGGGGTCCAGTTTCAGCTTTCTGCATATGGCTAGCTGGTTTTCCCAACACAATTTATTAGACAAAGAATCCTTTCCCTATTGCTTGTTTTTGTCAGGTTTGTCAAAGATCAGGTAGTTTTAGATGTGTAGCATTACTTCCAAGGCCTCTGTTCTGTTCCATTGGTCTATATCTCTGTTTTGGTACAAGCACCATGCTGTTTTGATTACTGTAGCTTTGAAGTATAATTTGAAGTCAGGTAGCATGATGCCTCCAGCTTTGTTGTTTTTGCTTAGTTTTGTCTTGGCTATGTGGGCTCTCTTTTGGTTCCATATGAAGTTTAAGGTGTTTTTTTTTTTCCAGTTCTGTAAAGAAGGCCAATGATAGCTAGATAGGGATAGCATTGAATCTATAAATTACTTTGGGCAGTATGGCAACTTTCACAATATTGATTCTTCCTAACAATAAGCATTAAATGTTTTTCCATCTGATTGTGTCCTCTCTTATTGCCTTGAGCAGTGGTTTGTCGTTCTCCTTCAAGACATCATTTACATCCTTTGTTAGTGTTATTCCTAGGTATTTTATTCTCTTTGTAGCAATTGTGCATGGGAGTTCACTCATGATTTGGCTCTCTGTTTGTCTGTAATAGGTATACAGGAAGCTTGTGATTTCTGCATATTGATTTTGTATCCTGAGACTTTGCTGAAGTTGCTTATCTGTTTAAGGAGATTTGGAACTGAGATGATGGAGTCTTCTAAATATACAATCATGTCATCTACAAAGAGGTACAATTTGACTTCCTCTTTTCCTAATTGAATACTCTTTATTTCTTTTTCTTGCCTGATTGCTCTGGCTGGAACTTGCAATATTGTATTTAATAGGAATGGTGAGATGGCATCCTTGTCAAGAGCCTGATACCAGTGGGCTAGGGGAGTTCCCCAAATGCCAGTAGCACCTCTACCCTGACCAGTGTCCAAGCTCTTGACACTATCACCAGAAGGAGTTCAGGCATGAGTCAGAAACTAGTGAAAATAGAGACATTCTTACAAAATGAAAAGTACATACTCAAGAAAGGGGAGTGTGGGTGTACTCAAGAGGAAGCGTTGCAAGATGGAATTTGGGTCTCCTACCTTTATGGGTTGCATTAACCAAGGTGTGGAACATTCATGAAGATTCCTAGAAAGAGATGAAGATATCTGAGAAGTGTGGTGCCACTCAGTGTTCCTGGAACTGCCACGAAGCTGGTGGGTGGGTGATTTAGGATATCAATGAGCATATAATGAGATCCTGGGTAAAAGTTAAGTCAAGTCCGGCACCATGTTGGGCCTGGTCAGTCTTAGCCAGCTTGGCCCACACACTGTTTTTCAGGTTCTTATCAGTCCATAGCTTATGCAGCTGTTTCAACATATTCCTTTTTGCTAGTCATGTATAACTACTGCCTGGAATTTTCCATTGTTTTGCCACCACCATGAATTATTCTGGTCTTAGTTCCCCTGAGTCATTGCAAGATATTCTTAGAGATTATCATTTCTCTATATTTTGAAGGTATTTTTCATTGCATAGTAGGTTTCATTGTTGTTGTTAAAAAGATGCCATTATCATTATTTATTGGTAATCTGGTCATTTTAGGCATTTTTTAAAGCTTCTTTTACTCTTTTCTGCCCTTATTTGCATATGGCTGAGTGAAATTCTTTTCTCCTGGGTGTTTACTAGGTTTCCTGATGGAATGATCCCTATCCTTTGTCATTTCTGAAAAAATCTCAGTCATTATCTGCTTTACATTTAGTCTAATCTTCCTTCTCTATTCTCATGTCTGAAACTTCTATTAAACCTCAACTCTTTCATTCTGTTCTCCACTTATATTTAAACCTCTTAGTTTTTCCTCATCTTATTTGTTCTTCGTGATTTCCTTAATTTTACTATACCTAAATTATGCTTCTGGTTCAGTATTTATCTCTTATGGTTTATATAATCTACTGTTTAACCCATCAGGATTTAAATTTCATTTGTTGTATTCTTGGGTTCCAGAAGCGAGGTTATTTTTAAAATTGACCTGATCTTCATATGCCAGTGCTCACTCACAAATTTGTTTACTTTGTGCCAGGTACTTGGTAGGCACTTTGAATACTTCAGTGAAAAATAAAAATGGACAAAACGAGATCTTCGCCCATAGGGTACATTATGTGACAAGATTAGCTGCAACTGTATGAAAAATAAATAGTCAATTGAAGGTGATAACTGTTATGAAAAAAGAAATCACACAGTAAAGCATGAACACAGTACAAGGTATTAGTAGTGCTGTGTCTGGAAGATGGTAGTCATTTGTAAAGAGTGGTCAGGGAAGGTGTCATTAAGAAAGTGATATTTGAACAAGATGCTGAAGGTATCAGAAAGTAATGATGTAGATATTTGAGAGAAAGTTTCAAGCAGAACTATTAGCCAATGCAGTTACTACAGTGCGTTCAAAGAAAGGGACACCTGTATGACTGGAGCACATATGTGAGGAGGGAAAAAAATGGGAGAGGTAATTGCTGCCAGATCACTTATGGCTGTTCAGGCCATCGTGAGGACTTTAGCTTTGTTTTGAGTGAGATGAAAGCCATCAACAGGCTTATGCAGAGAAATCACCAGATCTCACACATTACATCAAATGATCACTCTGTACTCTGCTCTCAGAATAGACAGTAGCAGGTCAAGAGTAGATACATATCTTATGCTTGGCTCATGTTTTTATTTGTATGTGCTACTTTTTAAACATTTTAGACATATCTATTTTGTATTCTTTAACAGACTGACATCTGAAATTATTGCTACTGTAACCGTATTGACTATTGATTTGTTAGATTTTGTTTATATTGCTTTTCTTTCTTCCTGGTTTGTAATTTGGGATTATAAACTCATTGCAGAGAGGAAAACTTTACCTATGAACATACTAGGATATCTACATTAGCATGTGTCCCCCCCTGTGAGGGAAGCAGCCATCAGTTAACCTGCTGCCCCTCTTTAAGACTGCCCAATTGGTACCCCGGACCTAGACATTCCTTTATATGGAAGCAAGGTGCCAATCTGTCACTTCACCTTAGACTCTTCTTCCCTGTTAGAAGAAATATTTTTTTTTTTTTCTGCTCTGTGTATGCAGTGAACTTTCCTGTATTGCTTAAGTGGTGATAGAGCACCTGGCCAGCCCCACCAGTATATATACCCGCTATGGGAAGAAAATAGGGTCTTTGTACTATGAGACTGGTATATACAGTCCATTGCCATGCCTCAGCTATTCAAAGGGGCCTGCTAACTATGGAAGACTAATGCATACTACAAATGCTGATGTTGCTGCGTCTCTTTCTCTGTGAGTAAAGGACTGTGTCAACCAGTGTCTTGTGTACTGAGTCCTCATTGGCAATTCTGAACCTGCAGGAAATGCAAGAGGCCTTTGTCTGTGTGCTCCTACTTCTAGCAATTAGCATTCTTATAATCTGTGCCATCTGCCACGTGGTACGAGTCTTCATTTGGAACTGGGAGCTGGGTCTTCACACAGCTACCCTTTAGTAACGATTTATATGCACAGCTCAATGCCCTCTAGTAAAGATTTATATTTTTGCAGCCCACATGTGCCCTAGCAAATTATTAATCCAGGACAAATTAAATTTGTTGGTTTAGGGTTGTTTAAATCACACTGGTAGTATGTTATCTTGCCTTGCTGTAAAGCAAAAGCAATTTTTCTATTCCCTGCTTTCTGTAAAGGTCCTGATTGCATATGGGAGTCTATATTCTGGACTCACTCTTTGAATAGGCTCAAGGCTTTGTTTTCTGAGCCTCAGGCTTTTTAGTGTTCAAGTTCATTGATTTCCGGAGTCAACAAGTACCTCCAGGAAACACATGGGTAGAGCTTCAGTCTCCTACTCTTCTTTCCACTTTAATTTTTATTTGCAGCAGATTTAATTTTTGTGCAGCTCATCAATGCTTTTTATTTTTTTTTTCTGTTTTATTCTTATTATTATGTAGAGTCATTAAAAACATTTAGAAGACATTTAGTCTGCTATATTGGAAAAAAAAAGCTGTCATAAAAGTTATAAAAGTTGTGTTAAAGAGCAATCTAATATGTAATAATCACATTTTTTTAGATGGAGTCTTGCTTTGTTTTCCAGGCTGGAGTGTAATGGCATGATCTCAGCTCACCACCTCCCAGGTTCAAGCAATTCTCCTGCCTCAGCCTCCTGAGTAGTTGGGAATACAGGAACCTGCCACTATGCCTGACTAATTTTTCTATCAATAGAAATGGGGTTTCACCATATTGGCCAGGCTGGTCTCAAACTCCTGACCTCAGGTGATCTGCCCGCCTCGGCCTCCCAAAGTCCTGGGATTAAAGGTGTGAGCCACAACACCTGGCCCAATAAAGGCATTTTAAACAATAAAAGTGAAAAAAACCCAAATACTACAAATATAAATGATGGCATAAAAAAAGATTAGAAATATGTTTTTATGTGTAGAATACAAAAAATGAAAACATTTATATAAATTCATCAAATAAAATGTAAAAGTGAAAAGAATACATATGTAATAACATATTTTGAATAAAAGTTTAAGTATTAAAACTTTGCAAAAATACTCAATATTACTTTACTTTGGAAAATACAATATTGCTGCAAGGTAATGTTACATATTAAAATAGTTTCTTCTATAAACATACCTACATTTTCTTCTAAATTTGTTATTTAAGATGTATATATGAGTTAGATTGTGAGAGTTTAACTCCCTGATTTTTTATATTTCTCTCCGTGTGACCTTTCAAGTATACTTAATTACTGTGCAGTTCAGTCTCCTCATAGGAAAAATAATTATTATAATAGCAGATTTATATTTTGTTTTAGGAGGATAAATGAAATAATATAAAGAAAGAAATAGCCAATTTGTAGTATATATTATTAGTAAAAATTTAGTAAATGTTAATTATTGGTTTGATTATTAATTTAGAAGAGGAGAAAGCATTTAACTTTGGCCACAAGTCTAGGGATCCACTCTTCTATGCAGAATTAGACACACTTGTACCAGGTCTGAAACATGAGCTGGCTCTCTGCTGTGATCTCCTGATTGCACGGGTGCTGCTAGTAGATTCCTGAGGTTTAGTAATAGTGGCAGACGGTCCAGTAGGGAAGCTTTAATGGTGGTAATACAACTTTCTCTTAAAATTTTGATGGAACTGAAAGTCTTGAGAATGTTATAAAATCTTTTGTTCCTTGTATTTCTGTTATTCTGTTAATCTTGCACGTTGGGTCAAAGCCAGTAAAAAATTTATTTACTCAGAGGAGAACTTCAAATATTCTTTGGCAAAGTATTAAAAAGGTACATATTACAATGAACTCTAGTTGAACTAAGGCTACTCCATGGTTAGTGAGCTTTATTCATTGATTCTTTCATTCATTACATTGCGTAATCATTTCTGTGAGCACTGCAAATATGATGATAAGCCTTCATACGTTCCTAAAATCTTCACAGTTAGTTATGGAAGCAAACACTGAGGCTTTGGTCTCTTATCAGGACCTAATTTTATCTATTCATTGATTATCCTTTTACTACATACTAGCTTTTAGATTTCTGGCATTACTGTAAGATGGGCCTTTGAACTGTGTTGGAGTTATATTCTACCTCAAAAGCAATAACTTGCTCTAGCTTGCAGTTCCACAGGAGAGTCATACAACCAATGAACAATGCTATAAACAAAAGAAAAAAGAAAAATTTCTTTAAAAAAGCAAAATAAAAATACTTTTTTTCAAAATTCACTTATTATTTTTTTTCTGGTAGTTAATGGAATTTAATATGCTTAAATTCAGTTGCCACCTGCTATGGAGATCTTCTTTTGATATAATTGTTAATGGAAGCATTAACAGTTAAGAAATAAAAGCAAAACTTTATTAAGAAATAGAATACCATCAAGAAGTAGAAGCCACAATTCTAGGCCGAAAAACTAAAATGAACTAAGATGCAAAAAATAGAACTGTCTACTTTTTTATTAAAATTCTAATTGGATATAAGCTGCTTCAGTTTAAATTGGAGTCCATAATGTATCTCTTTGGGGAATCTATGGTTTATGGAAAATGCGAGTTGAATGCTTTTAATTACACTGGAAGTTTCTCCTTAGAAATGAAACACCCATAACAAAAAAAAAAAAGAAAGAAAGAAAGAAAGAAAAATCTTCCTTTTTCAGCTGTCTCCCTAGACAGTTCTTATTCTTAGCAATGAAATGTATGAACAAGATTGGTTACCCTTGTGTGTTTTTCATTTCTATTTCATAACCTCTCAGTTCTTACGTAATTATCTCCACTCTGGCTTCTTTTCCTATCACTTCAGCAGAAGAACTCTGGCTTAGGCCACCATCCTCTGGATCACTCATTCCTTTGGCCATTTTTGCAGGTCTCATCCTATATGACCATCAGTAGCATTTAACATCATAGATACCCCTTCTCCTTGAAAGGTTCTTTATTTCACTTCCATGAAAACAAACTTTCTTTTTCTCCTTCTCCTGACAATTCCTTCTATCTCTTCTCCTTGACATATTCATCTTTTTTTATAAAGCCAGAAATGAATGGAGTTCCTTAAGAGAGAAGACTATACTTATAATCTCAGCCAATATGTCTTATTTCAACTCCAGACTCATGCATTCGATGACCTCCTTGAAATTCTCTTAAATCTCAAAGGAACCTCAAACTCATTATCTGTAATCTGTAATCTGTCACCACTCCCAAAATGATTTTTTTTCTGTTAAACCTAAACTTGGTGAATGGCCCACACTCCCATTTTGTCACCAAAGTACAAAAACAAGGATTAATCCCTAGTACCTTGCTCTCCCTCATATCACTTCTCTAATTTTTTGTAAGTCCTTTTAATTTTACTTTGTGATTAACTCTCAGATGTGATAAATTTTCTGCACCACCACCAGTATCTCAGTAATCCAAGCTGCCAATAATCTTTCCCAAAGAGATACATTATTTATCTGTGGAAGTACCCCCACTAAGTGTTCACAATTCTACATCTACTCTGAAGCTAGAATAAGATTATATGAATGTAAATTTTATCATAACAGTCCCCACCACACCACTTGGCAATCCTTCAAAGGCTCCTCATTAAACTTGGTACATAGCTAAAAGTTATAAAACACAGCCTGGAAGTTCTTTTATTATTTGACTGCCAGAGGTTCTCTAGGCTTATCTTTCATCTGTTTCTCTGGAACTCTTTCTGACTTCTATAGTTCTTCATTCCCACTATCAACATAACAGATACTACTCAATAACCAAAAAAAAAAAAAAAAAAAAAGGAAAAAGAAAAAAAAAGAAAGAAAGAAGAGAAAAGATAACATTTCTTGCCAGTAATTTCAAAGCACAGTGTCTCTCATAATGGTTATCTTACATGGGGTTCTAGAGAGCAAGGAATTCTGGAGGTGGAGAATTTGTAGATTCAAAAAGTTTAGGAATTGGCTGGCTCTCAGCTGTGCAAGTGTGGTTTCTGAATGTGGCTGTAGCTCAATGACTTTCAGAAGTGTAAGCACTGGAGTGAGGCTGTTGCTGATAGGCTAAGTTTCAGAAAAGTGTTGTAGGCTGGTTGGCATTTAGAGGTGTGGTTATTGAATAATTGCAAGGTTACAGGCAAATTAGGATGTATTTAAGACCAGATCTGGTCATTCATAGCCCAGCATGGGGCTTTAGCCAAAGGATAGTCAACTTTTTCCTTTCTTGAATTTGAGGATAGGGAGATTTTCCTTTTATCCTGATGATTTATTTCTGCCCCATGTCAACTGCACATGCTAACGATTCTCTCTGGAATGTTTTTCTTGTTTATCCCTCATTTTTTCATAAATATGTTTCATGAGAAATAAGAAGACTTCTTTCTCCCTTATGGTCGTGGAATTGATACTAACTTGTAATCCTTCCAACTGTTTCTCTTTCAAGTGGAAAATCCAACAAAACCTGGAGTCCTGCTTACTTCTTACTGTTCCTTGTTGCATGGCTTACTCTCTCCCTGAAAAGAAAACTGGTGATTTCAGTGAGTAGCTTTTAAGTTCTTGTAATGGAATTAGTCAAGGGATAGAGACCGGAAATAGAAGTTTAGTCAGGTTACCTATAGTGGCCGATACAAAAGGTCAAGCAGATAATACAGCAACAGAGATTTTCCACAGGAAGGTGAAAGATAATAAATGCTGTTATTATGACTTACATCATTTAGGATGGCGGCTGCTGATATGTGTTATATACTATGATTTGTTTGTCCCCACTAAAACTAATGTTGAAATTTGATTACCGATGTGGTGGTGCTGGGAGGTGGGGCCTAGTGAGAGGTGTTTTGGCCATCGGGGCAGATTCCCTGTGAATGGCTTCGTACCATTCTGCTGGTAGTGAGTGAGTTGTTGGTGAGAGACCATGCTAGTTCTCCTGGGAAGGGATTAGTTCCCAAAGAACAGGTTTTTAGAAAGCCAGTATACTGCTCTGGTTTTATCTCTTAGCACAGGCTTACTTCTCCGTTGGCCTTCTCCATCGTCTTAAAATACAGCACAACAACCCTCAACAGAAACTGGATCCTTGTCCTTGAACATCCCATCCTGAAGAACTGTGAATGAAATTAACCTCCTTTCTTTATAACTTACCTTACCTCAAGTATTCTGTTACAGCAACACTAAATGCACTAAACATCGCATGGCTGAGGTACTAGCTGATGACATTTGTTATCATAGGCAGAGTTAATTTTTATTCTGTGTATCATAGATGAGTCTAAGCTATACCTCTTAAACTGAGATTAAACAAATATTTTTTTCCACAGAAATCTCAAACACTCAAAAATCACTTTTTACTCTGTGTAATTTAGCAGAATCTAGTAATCAAAATGTGACAGCTAATAGCTATTGAGAGATTACAGTGATAGGACAAAGCTCCATGAACTCTATTCACTTTTAACCCTATAAATCTTCAGAACCAGCTTATGAGACATATACTATTGTGATTCTCTTATAAGGATGAATAAACTTTGGACAGAGAAGTTAATTGATCTGTCCAAAGTCACAAAGCTAGTAAGTAGTGAAGTCAGAATCTGAATGTGGTTGTGTAGTGGACAGTGATATTCCAGATGTATAGAAAGAAAAATATGTTTAATATGCCTAGGAAGCAAAAGACCTCAGACAATTACCCAGAATTTCTTACAGCACTAGATGGGCCATATGCTTCAGAAAGCTGTAGTGACTCTAAATGGCACGGAGTTAACTGAGGGAAAACAGCCTCATAGTATAACCTGAAAGGGGCTTTGCAGATTGCAACCCGGAACAACACACATTGATTAGTTTACTGATACCTGGGGTGCGGATGCACACACGGACATCTTAGAAAATACCTTTGTAATAGATAACACTGAGGATAAGACACATCTGTTCCAACAACTTGGCATTTTTTTTTTGGTCCCTTTAGAATGCCAGTCTAACAGAAATGGTGGGAAGAAAGAATACTGAGATAACTGAGTTAAAATTTTTGATACTTGGGAGGTATGAAGTAATAAAATAAAGATTATTTAGAAAACCAAGGAAGAATGATTTTTATTTTTTTTCTTTAGGGGCTGAGTTTTGTACATGCTATAAAGGTATATACATTTGTGTATCTTGAACTCAGAGAGAATCCATAACTTTTCTTTATTTCTCAAAAGAGTATGTGAGTATCTCGAAGGTTAAGATGCTCAACTACAAATTTTTGCAAATGCAGGTATTTATAGGTGTTAATCATTTAAAAGAAGGGAAAATAAACAATTTTACCCTGTAGTAGTGATTTTTTTGGCCAAGATAAAGGGAAGATAAGAGGATGAAATCATAGAGATAAGGTAGGACTTTTTTTATCCTAAAGAAAAGAAGTCAAGAGAAAGATCATGAGTGGGACCTGGAAAGCGAGTGCCTGTTAGATGTCATTTCCTAGAGAAGAAAACGTTCTAGGTCAGCACTGTGCAGAAGGAATATAATATAAGCCACATTGTAAATTTTAAAGTCACATTAAAAAAGAAATAGTTAAAATTAATTTGATAATCTTATTTAAGATTGATACATTCAAGATATCAATTAAACATGTAATAAATATACAAATATTAATGACTTTTTACATTTCATTTTACAATATTAGGTCTTTGAAGTCTGTTACATATTTCACAATTACAACACAGCTCAAGTTAAGTACAAAATTTTTACTGAAGCTTTTCATCTATATTTAGATTTTGTAGAATATATAGTTGAAAACATGGATGTCTACACTCAAATTGATGCAAGCCAACCTAAATGTGTTATAACTAAATAGAATGTTAACTTTCACATCTAAAATGTAATTGATAAAAATTAAGTAAAATGAAAAATTTAGTTATTCAGTGTCCCTAACTAAATTTTAATCTCTCAAAAGCCACATATAGTCTATGGCAACCGAAAAACAGGTACAGAACATTTCCACTGTTGCAAATTGGCTCCTACTCACTCGTTAAGTAGTTTTGTTATATTAGCTTCTTAGCTTATTCTGTCTCTGATCTTTCGTAATAATTTCCTCTCTCCATATGGCAATATTCCCAATTCCATTCTTACCCAATTTTTGTTTCTTTTTATTTTCAATTAGGAAGGTATTTTATTTTTCTTGGTCAAGTAGAAAGCTTCTTTTTTTTTTTTTAAATAAAAGATTCAACTTGGTCTGCCTTCCTCTTTCCAAACACAATTTGGAAGTTATTTTATTTTTCTTGGTCAGGTAGGAAGCTTTTTGTTTAAAAAAAAAAAAAAAAAGATTCAGCTTGGTCTGCCTTCCTCTTTTCAAATACAAACAAAACAAAACAAAAAACCCCTATATTATGGATGAGTAACTGGAACCTAGTGGATATGTTGTAACTTATGCAAATTCACATAAATTGAATGTGGTATGCAAGAGAAACTATGTTCATTAACATATTTTTACAGTTGAGGAAATCTTGTTTTGAATAGTTTGTGTACCAAAATCATTTTTATAAATTATCAGCACATAACACAAAAGAACATAAATAATTTTCATTTATGTAGTATCCTATGATACTAAATTTGGGACCTCTAGTGTTAGGTGCATATATATTTAGGATTGTGATATTTTCCTGTTGAATGAGGCTTTTTATCATTATATAATGTCCCTATTTGTATTTTTCACTGCTGTTGGTTTAAAGCTTGGGGTGTACATTTGCATGAAATGCCTTTTTCCACCCCTTTACTTTAAGTTTATGTGAGTCCTTAAGTGTTAGGTGAGTCTCCTGAAGGCAGAAGATAGTTGATTGGTGAATTCTTATCCATTCTTCAGTTCTGTATCTTTTAAGTGGAGGATTTAGGCCATTTACATTCAGTGTTAGTATTGAGATGTGAGGTATCATTCCATTCATCATGTTATATTTGTTTCCTGTGTACTGTGTACCTTGGTTTTTTGTTCTTTTGTTTTTGCTTTTTAAATTTTATTTTTGTTTTATTTTGTCCTGTGAGATTTATGCCTTAAAGAGGTTCTGTTCTGATGTGTTTCCATGATTTTTTTTTTTTTTTTTTTTTTTTCAGATTTAGAGCTCCTTCTAGCAGTTCTTGTAACGGTGAATTCCCTCAGCATTTGTTTGTCTGAAAAAGACTGTATTTTTTTCTTCATATATTATGCTTAGTTTCATTGGATACAAAAGTCTTGGCTGATAATTGTTTTGTTTGAGGAGGCTGAAGACAGGGCCTCAATCCCTTCTATCTTGTATGGTTTCTGCTAATAAATCTGCTGTTAATCTGATAGGTTTTCCTTTATAGGTTAGCTGATTCTTTTACCTCAGAGCTCTTAAGATTCTTTTCTTCATCTTAACTTTAAATAACCTAATGACAATATGCCTAGGCAGTGATCTTTTTGCAGTGAATTTCCCAGGTGTTCTTTATGCTTCTTGTATGTGGATATCTAGGTCTCTAGCAAGACTGGGGAAGAATTATTCCCCACAAAATATTTTCCAAACATTTAGATTTCTCTTCTTCCTCAGGAACCCCAATTTTTCTTAGGTTTAGTAATTTAACATAATTCAAGCCTTCTTGGACATTTTGTTCTGATTTTCTTATTCTTTTTTCTTTGTCTTTTTTTGGATTGGGTTACTTCAACCTTGTCTTCAAGCTCTGAATTTCTTTCTACTACTTGTTCAATTCTGTTGCACAGATTTTCCACAGCATTTTGCATTTCTGTAAGTGTGTCCAGTGTTTCTTGAAGTATTGATTGTTTTCTCTTTATGTATTTCCTTTACTGTTTCTCCCTTTGCTTTTTATATAGCTTTTTGTATTTTCTTACATTGGGCTTCACCTTTCTCTGATAACTCCCTGATTAGCTTAATAACCAACCTCCTGAATTCTTTTTCAGGTAAATCAGGGATTTCTTCTTGGTTTGGATTGATTGCTGGAAAGCTAGTGTGATTTTTTGGGTGTGTTAAAGAGCCAAATTTTGTCACATTACTAGGGCTGGTTTTCTGGTTCCTTCTCATTTGGGTAGACTCTGTCAGAGGGAAGGTCTAGGACTGAAGGCTGTTGGTCAGATTCTTTTGTCCAATGGGGTGCTCCCTTGATTTAGTACTCTCCCTCTTTTCTTGTGGATGTGGCTTCTTGAGAGCCAAGCTGTAGAGATTGTTATCTCTTTTCTGGGTCTAGCCACTCAGCAAGTGTAGCAGGCTCCAGGCTAGTACTCCGGGTTGTCTGCACAGAATCCTGTGACATGAACTGTCTATGGGTCTCTCAGCCAAGATACCAGTACATTATTTTGGTGTCTCCCAGGTCCTACAGCAGCAGTCTGCTTCCTTCAGAGAGTCTGTGGGTCTTCTTGGGATCCCTGATTTATACATGTAGTCATCTTGGAACTAAAATCTACCATGCAAACCTTTGCATGCTGCTCATTCCCTCCCAGTCAGAGCTGCAATCTAGTGCTGCCTCCAGACCACCATGATGCTCCTCTGGTCTGAACTTGTATTTTAAATATAAAAATCTACACAGACTTGGCAGTGCACCCCAGTACCTGGCAGTGTGGTCCAAGCTGGGCACCAGGAGCCAGGGGACCATGAGGAGGGAGAGTTGGGGCCTGCAAAGGACTGAGGGCCTAGTGAAGGGGCCTCAGAGTCCTCCTGGTCACACCAGGGAGCCACCTGTAGGGAACAGACAGGGCTAGCAGAACAGGCCCAGGATGCATGGCTGCAATAGTTCAGTCTTCACCGAGAGGGAGGACTCAGGCAGACTGTGCCAGAGAAAGAGGGAGGAAACTTGAATTCTTTAATGTAGTATCCTATGATACTAAATCTTGGTTGAAGACTCACTTATTCTTGATCATAATTCTAAGCTGATTGAGGAAAGAAGTTGTCATTATATAGCATGTTAAGCAACTTATAAGTATAAAATAATTGCTAATTAAACATCAGTGATAAGCACTAACATTGATCAAGAGTCCTACTTATATTCTTAGTTCTTGGCATAGTTCATATTCAATAACGGTGTCTGTTGAATGTAATTACACTGACATAATATCATTTGGAAAACTTTTCAATAAGTAATAATGTCCTAGAAACTAATGTTTCTCTGTCAAAGCTTTTGGCAATGTCATCATGGGAATTAACTCATTAGAAGGTGTCAAAATTATTTCTGCATGTTATTTGTCCTTTATTGACTAAGTATTCTCGGTGTCACTGATTTTTACAAAATCAGCAAGTTAATATCCGATCTGTAAGAAAATGAGAGGTGTACTGACAAAATTTTCTTCTTTGTTTCAGTTATTTTAAATGAATGTTACAAATGTTTATGAAAAACATACCCAACATTATTGAAATAAATGCATAATTTCACGGGTAAGTTTAACTTCATAATCAAGAGGCAATCCAGTCTTTGTTTTAAATTAGCACTGTGTTCAAAAACATATTCTCTTTCTTCTCTACTTAAGAATCTTGATATTGTTTACTTTTTTGACTTCCGTGACTGTTTTATCAGCTTGACTTAATTTTTTTTCAGCTCTATTTGAAAATAGAATAAATATACTTTCCTGGACTGAAAGGACGCTTCTCTAGTTTAAAAAATTTCCTTCATTGTATTAGTTGAGACTCCTCAAAGAAACAAAACCATTGGATAAAGATAGATGGGTAGATAGATGTATAGATAAACAGATGTGTGTGTGTGTTGAGACTCCTCAAAGAAACAAAACCATTGGATAAAGATAGATGGGTAGATAGATGTATAGATAAACAGATGTGTGTGTGTGTGTGTGTGTATATATACACACACACACACACAATAGGAATTGGTGAAGGCAATTATGGAGGCTGAGAAGTCTAATGATATGCAGGCTATAAGCTGACGAACCAGAAATTCCAGTGATATAATTCAGTCCTAGTCTGGTGTCTAGAAAACTAGGAACAGAGATGTCTAAAGTTGAAGAAGATGGATATCACAGCTCAAACAAATAGTGAATTCACCCTTCTTCTGCCTTTTTGTTCTGTTCAGGCCCTGAGCAGGTTGGATGATGCTTACCCACATGGATGAGGGGCAGATCATGTTTACTCAGTCTGCTGATTCCAATGCTAATCTTTTCCAGAAACGCCATCATAGTCACACCCAGAAATAATGTTGTACCAGCTATGTGGGTATTCTTGAGCCCAGTCCAGTTGTCACATGAAATTTACCATCACACCTACCTATCCACTTCTTCCCACTCTCACTTTAAGTTTAACCCAATAATAAATGAGCCTTAAATCTCATTTTTAGATCCCTCCCATGAAAAATGTATTATTGTACTAAGACTTTTTGACACTTAACAGGTCTCAAGAAAGAGTTTTTAGCAAAAAGGCTGTACTTACACAAAAAAGACGTGGGTTTTAGACTGACTTTGGCCTTTGCTACCTGTGGGGTCACATATTTCAAAATATGGGTAAAATAATGCTGCTGTGCCTTTTCCACAGGATTGCTGTATAAATCATTTGTTCTAAGATTATTGAGATGATTATGCTTATGAATATCTTATTATATAACATTTTCCAATTTAAAAAGAATTGTATTTATAGATATAAATGACTCATGTGGCTTTTTAAATGATCAAAGAAAATCTTTTTAGATATATATCAATCTAATGACATATTTATTAGACAAATCTGTGTTTTAAAATGTAAGTTTATAGTTCTTTAAGCCAGCTAATAATAATATCTAAGGAACCTGAATGAGTAAAGGCTCTTCAATTCATAGTCAAATGCAAAAAGAGGCTTACATTTTTGTTAGGAAAGTTTCACCAGGGTGATTGTTTTAATTACTTCTATTGGAATAACAGTAGCTAATAAAGCAATCCTGATTGTTACCAAGCTCAGTAGGAGAGAAAATAATAGGATGTCTTCACATCTTATGACTAGAAATCATGTCCTCAGTTACTTTGTTTCTTCCTCTTTCATTGTGGTGTGCAAAGTAGAAAGAAAACTCCCCTCTGCAGGGGTAGTTTTATAGAGATGGTAACCTGGTTATACTTTGCCTTTTAGGAATCCTTGCAGAGTTTGGAATAGCACATTTCTCAACACACACACACACACACACACACACACACACACACACACGGTAATTTTAGTGTGGATTTAGATTACCTTTGATCCCCACACATTGTTTGAAAAACTTGAGGAAGGAGGAAAAAGAATCAGATGGTGAGGGAACTCATGTGGCTGACTGAGGTGGCTAAGATGGCACCCTTCTGGTTGTGTGATGCTTCAGAAAGATTCCTTTGTACAATCAGCAGGAAAAGAGTGTGGTACTTCAGAGAGACTCCTTTGTGTAGTCAGCAGAGAAAGAGGGTATTTTTATTTTAAATAACAACAACAATACAATCTTCTTTTATCAATAGCATATTATAAAATCTTAAGCTCATTTAAAAAATCAGCAGAGTAGTCTTGTTTCTTTTTTTGTCTCTTTATATATAGCTTTTGATTTAGAAAACTCAAAAGGGGCCATGTGCTTTTGAACCACAGTGCAGGGAGGGACAGGAGAAGGAGTATTTTGAGACTGTTGGATACAATATTTCATTAGAAAAACGGCCAGTGTGCCAGAGTAAATTTTCCATTTCCAAACTTTAGAGATTTATTTCTCCAAACAGTTCATCTGGTAGGAAATTTACTAGCAGGGTTCACTAAGAGAGAAGGATTTTTTTCTAAGATTTCAGAAAAAAGTGTGAATGTTCTAAGTATAAAAATATAATATTTCACGAGATATGGGATTTCAAAAGTCTTCATTATCTTTCAATATGCCCTGTAGAGGGTATTTACTTGTACTGAAGCAGAGTAATAACCAGGATTCAACACATCTATCTGTTGAAATTTCGGATTACAGTGTTTTTATTTGGTTTTGAAATCTTTGACTTTATATACCTTTCTGATTGTGTGTTTGTGAGATTTTGTGTACTGCAAGTGTGTGATTATCTATTAGCCATACAGACAACAAAACAGTGCCTTTTAGCAAATCTAAAAAATATTTGCCTCAGAAGGAGTTGAATATTAAAAGAAGTATATCTTAGAAAGGGTAATTCATAGGAATCTGGTAGAGAAGAAAAAAAAAAGAATTAGAAAAGCAACCAGCAACCAATGAATTGTGTCGAGGTTTCTCATTTAAAGGTATGTAGAAATATAGCAACATTGAAAAGTATGTTTGTCTATACTAAATATATATGGTGGTGTTATAGGGAAATAAAATAATGGGAATATATAGTATAGGTTTATATTTTAAGAGAACTGTATGCAAATGTTTTCTTGGTCAACTTAATTCAATAATTTATTTACTTCATTTTTCTTAACAAGTTTAGGTCTTCCAAAGTAACAAAATCTGTTTGTTGTCAATGTTGTGTTATTCTAAGTAGCCTTTAACTTTCCTGGTTAGTTGGATAGCAGGACAGTTTGGCTAGAACTGAAGTTAGCAGTTGACACAGCTACAGCTGGAGGCTGGGGCAGGATTAAATGTCCCTCATTTAAACTGAAATTAGAGACTACAGTCCTGGTGTTGAAATGATGTCTTTCCCATATTGGTCACCCTCACCCACCATCCCTATACTCAAATATTTGGAGAAACCTCAAGAAAATCATATGTGATCAGTTCCATCAATTCTTAGTAAGATGGAGATTCTGACTCCTTCTTGAGGCTGGATTCTAAAGCCACTGTCCACTATGCCAGACTATAGGAAACTGGATACTGTTTTGTCTCAATGCTAGTGGAGTATGCGGGCTACCTCATTGTCAGTCAAACCAAAACAGCACAGCTGTTCTCACTGCTGCCCACAGGGGGAAGCCTGCACCCTTGTTCAGAATTCTCTAAAGTCATTGTAGCCAAGGTATCTTTTCTGACCACCCTATGCAGAGTAGCACCTTTCTTTCAGCACCACGTATACCAACCTGTTTATTTCCTTTTCGATTCCTCCCCCACAACTTTATTTGTAAGTTTCTGCAGACCAGTAGACTCATATTTTTTGTTCATTGCTATATATCTCAGGCATTCAATACTGACTCATGGCAGAAACTCAAAAAATATTTACTGGGTGAATAATGAATTAATTTCCAGATTTCCTATTATAATTATATAAATTAAGATTTTTTAATAGCAATTCTAGTTGGAAATATTAGAGGATTTTTTAGGACATATTTCTAGATTTTTCATACAGATTTACAATTTTCCTAAATTTTTGGAGGGTTTCAACTCTCCCCACTAGTGAATATGAATGGCATTTTTCAGATCTTGTCCTGGTACTGGATATAACATTATTTTTAGCTATCCAATTTAATAATACAAAAATATTATCTGATCATAATTAGCAATTACTTAATTATTCTTGTTTTAAATATTCCAGCCAACATAATTTCAGTGTGTCATATAAAACCAAAAAGACATTCTTTCTTTTCTTCAAATGAGCAATACCTAGTTCTTTCAATATAACTAACAATGTCTTTAGGGAAGGTCTATTACTTCTCTTCTAATATTATAATTTCATGCTGACATTGTATAAATGTAGAACATTTGCTTCTAGAAATATTGAGTATGTAGTCCGGAGAATTCTTCCTACTAATAACACATCAAAATGTCAAATAAAATAAACCTTCTTTTACATAAATAGCTGTGATTCCAAAACTTTAAGGAAAATGCCTAGGGATCAGAATTAAAAACACAAAGAAAAGTTCAGGCCATAATACTAAGTAAGCACTAAAACCACATTTTTACCAAAGGCATTTGACTGCACCAGAAATTTAAAGGCTTGGGTTTTAGGTTTTTGAAGCTATGTAGGGCAAGTAGACTCTCTCTTTCAGTTCTCAGAACTGTGTATTTTGTCAGTGCATAAAAGTACTACATATGGGATGCTAGTCAGAGGGCATCCTTACACTGAAGACAGCATCATAAGCTCTCAAGGGAAGTTCCCTCCTTGCCTCCAAGCCTAAATTTTCAATAGGACATTTTGCTTTTCTATAAGGCCATCAGCTTTTGAATAATGATTGCCTTAGTCATTTGCTATGAAACTTTCAGTGATGATGGCCATACAATTTTCCCTTTAGCTGTTCTCTTATGACTTTCTCTATGAAGTGAGTTACTGGGTTTAATATAATGATGGGTGGAAGACCATGACAATCTGTGCTGAAGGAGTAAGGGAGAGCAAGGAAAAAAAGATCCAGATCTACAGTTGACATTTTGTCTCACCGTCTAAAATTCTTCTTAGCTATACCAATACAGAGAAAATTAAATTATTCAAAATAAAATTATTTTTGGTATTACTGTAAGTCTAACTTTTGTGAATTACTCCCTACTAGAATGAAAATTTCATGTGAGGGAATGGAAACTTTTCCTTTTTGTTCACTACGAAATTCTCAGGTTTTAGATAAGTATTATAGCAGATAATAACTAATTAATGGAATAAGGAAAAAAATAATATTTCTGCCTAATGGAAGAGGTCTGGTCTAACCAATCTGTTGCCAGGTAGTGAGCTAGTTACAGATCTTCGGAGGGTTTTGGAGCTGCTTAGCGAATGTTCTCACATTCTGATTTCATTCTAAGTGGTGCATCACATACCTCTTCTCTCACATTGCTTTGTCACCAATATTTTGCTTGTTTTTCTTAAATTTCTGACTGGTACATCCCCAAGATCCCAGGATTATAATCTCAGTTGTTCCCCTTCTGGGAAGAATGAACACCATTGGCTGGATTTCTATTACCACTCTCTTAGATGGTCTCACAGAACACTATTCTGTAAGTCACAGGAAGGTACCATGAAGGTATAGGAACAGATTTAGCCAGAGCTGAGAGAAAAGTTTTTAAAAATATTGTTAAACATAAAATATCACTTAATTGCATGGGCATGCTTTTGCTCCTTGTTTAAAAAATCTTTCTCAGCTGGGTGCAGTGGCTCATGCCTATAATCCAACACTTTGGGAAGCAGAGGTGGGTGGATCACTCTCAGACAGGAGTTCAAGACCAGCCTGGGCAACATGGCAAATGGCATCTCTACAAAATTACAAAAATTAGCCAGGCATGGTGTTGCGTGCCTGTAGCCCAGCTACCAGGGAGGCTGAGGCAGGAAACTCACTTGAACCCGAAAGGTGGAGGTTGCAGGGAGCCGAGATTGCACCGAGCCAAGATTGCACCACTGCACTCCAGCTTGGCAAGACTCCATCTCAAAACAACAACCACCACAAACCCAAAACTTTCTCTATTAAAATGCTTAAAAGCTATTTACATATATATTTCGTTAAGAATTTTTAAATGTTTTAAAAAGAATATATAAATCCCTAATCTACAGATTTAATTTGTTGACTTTTTTTCAATTTAATAATTCTTATAGTGAACATATCTTTCAGCTCCACTTATTATTCCCCCTTTCCCACTGATGCGATATGTGCCTTTTATATGGATAAAAGTCCTATACATATCTGGGCCTTTTTCTGAGTTCCCTATTTCATATCTGTTCCCTTGTTCAGTATTATGCAGTATCAATTGCTACTGCTATCACTGGCTTCACAATAAATCCTTTTTCTCTGTTTAGGGCAAGTCGCCTGTCCTTCAGAAATATTGTGGCTGTTCGTGCTCCTTGTTCTTCCACGTAGGTTTTTAAATACTCTTGTTAAATTCAGTGAACATTATTTTCTTTTGCAGATTACAGTGGTCTTTTGTTGAGACTATAGATTCATTTGGAAACAATATATTAAAAATATTAAGTCTTTTTACTCAAAAACTGAATATAAGATTAGTATTTAGAAACAAGTTGTGTCTCTGCCCTAATGGCAAATAACTAAATATTTAATTGAGAGGAAGACCTCATTTTAATAGAATTTAAAAAATCAGATTGAATTTTGTTTTCTAGAAGTATCTCTATGAATACCTTGAAAATGTATTCTCAGTTTTTGAGTCTTCAAAAGTGTTTATATATATTTTTTAACTGAAAAATGTTAGACTGACTTCCAGATATTTTAAGATCAACTGTCTCTTTCTGAAGACCTCTAGATATTTCTTAAACATGTTCTAGCATAAAATTTTGCTATGGAGAATTTGAGACTAATATATTTTTTCTTTAACTAATTTGACCATTTTGTTCAGATACCCAAAGGATTCTCTTAACTTGGAAATCCAGTGATATTAGAATAGGCATCATTGTTGATCATCCTATTAATTTTTGTGATCTTTTAATATGCAGATCAAAGTATTTCCCCAAATTTTTTATTATTAATATTTAAAATCTGTTCTGATAATATGAATATATCAGTTTAAGAGAGATATGTGTCAAATTATCTCACTCTGAAAATACTGTTTTGTAAATCTCATTTTTTTAGGATAATTTAACTGATATTAAATTTTAGGTTCACAATTATTTTGCCTCAATACTTGAAACATAATTAGTTGTAGTCTCCCAACTGTTTTTGTTTTAAAAAATAATAAATGTGGTCTACAGGCACTTTTTCTTCAGTGTTATCAGTGACATCTTCATTGCCACTATTATTACAATCACCTTGAATCAGAACCATTTTGGCTATTTCACCCATAGCCAATGAATGAAAAATTAAATCCTCATTATTGATGTTAAAATCTTTCCTATATCCACTTCTTGCAAACTACTGATGGACTCTGATAGTATATATTTATTATCATGAAAAATATACACCATGGTATATGTTTTTTACCAGACTCTGATGGACTCTGATGGATACATTATTTTTTTCCACTTAACACAAAGAATCCTTTAGCATCATCACCTTGTTTATCATCACTGATCATGGTAACAGGTCAGAGGTTGTGCCAGGCATGCATGCATAACTGTGTCTTTAGTCACGGTGTTGAAAGCATTGACAACAGCAATATGGCATGTTTCAGGCTAAAACACCTTTTGAAAACTTTCCCTGCCCATACCTCCATTCACTGCTGCTAGGATACTGTTCAATGAAGTGTTTTTATATTTACTCCTCATTGTTCAAAGGATACGCTCATCACATGGCTAAATTAATAAATCACATTTGGGAGAAAGTACATGACAAAAGAATTATTTTTCATGAGAATTTCAGCTGGAAGACAAGCAGATCATTTGTCAAGGATTTATACAATATTGCAGTTTTCATCCTGTTCAACTTACCTGCTGGGAGCATTGACCAAGCTGCTGTTACAAAATGTTTGTGAAGCCAATCAGAAAAGATGTTTCTGGTGATACATGCCTTTTTTCTTTCTTTCTTTTTTTTGACGGAGTTTTGCTCTTGCTGCTCAGGGTATATATAGTGCAAGGGTGTGATTTCGGCTCACTGCAACCTCTGCCTCCCTGCTTTAAGCAATTTTTCTGCCCCAGCCTCCCGAGTAGCTGGGATTATAGGCATGTGACACCATGCCCAGCTAATTGTTTTGTATTTTTAGCAGAGACAGGGTTTCATTATGTTGGCCAGTCTGGTCTTGAACTCCTGACCTCAGGTGATCCACCTGCCTTGGCCTCCCAAAGTGCTGGGATTACAGGCATGTGCCACCAGGCCCTGATCCAGGCCTTTTCATTAGCATAGTAATGGACTGATAAGAAACAGACTTTTTAAAAACAGCAAGGATGCAAGTTCTTGCCTATCACAGCAAGTTTACACTTTACACATGCCAGATGCATTAGCACATCCCAGGACAGTTATTCTGTCCTTAGTATCCTTAATTCCTGTAGGAGCTCTCTCATCAGCCAGTCAGTGTCTCTCTGGGGCAATAAGGCCAAAGTAGTGAAGTTTCATCATCCTCTAAACTTGTTTTGGCATCAGAATATCATCAGGAATGACTTTGGCAAAGTTGTCAAAGAATTTTGCCACTGCTTCATGATCAGCAGATATTTTATCATTTTAAATTGTTAATAATTTAATGTCATGTACTTTCTTAAATTTCTGCAATCACCCTGTTGAATATTTATAATTTCCTTATATTTTCAGTTCATTGTGATGGAATTTTGTTTCCTGAGCAGCATATCACTAAGTGGCATGTGTTCACTGTGATGCTGATGGATGCAGTTTTTCTATACACTATCGAGATCCTCATTTTTAGCTTTATGTAGTATTTTCCTATTTTTTATTAACTTCTGTTCATCACTCTCAACTCAGAACTCCAACAGTTTATTCCTCTTTTTTTTCATGTTATATATTGTGGTTATTCCAACACCATACTCCTTTATAAGGAGTACTCACTTAAACCACTATCTAGTTTCTCCAACAGCTTGACTTTCTATGCTATAGATAAACATAAATGCTTTTTTTCATCATTGTTACTCACAAGGGTATCTGTAGAAGTTTTTGAGATTTTTAATAGCACCTTTACATCACAGAGCAGAGAATAAACAAAACAAACATAGTGAAAAAATGTACGTAAGTCTTGGCCCCACATGGGACATGGTGGGAAACCTGCTATTGGCACTTTGGCCGGCACATGTGTCATTTTATTACCCTTTGTGGGAAAATATTGGTGGGCATGAAAATGATATATTGCAGATGAAGTGGGCTGGGAAGGCCTTTTCTCCTTGAGGATGCTGAATAATCTGTGTATTGCACATCTGTATTTTGACTGTCACATAAGGTCAGATCTGGAATTTTCCACTGGTGGCATCTTGTCAGCACTCATCAGATACTGGAGCGTTTCAGATTTTGAATTTTTGGATTAGGGATGCCAAATCTGTATTTTCTTTCCAACTATGCTCCTTCTCCATTTTATTCTTCTGGTTAATGACAATCACAATGCAGTCACTCAAGCTAGATATAGGGTCATGATTCTCTGCTCTGCCCCTCAAGTTCTTTCCCCTTTTTACACTGTACAATCTGTTTCTTCTTAGCTTATATGATTGCTTTCTCTGGGTTGTCTTTACTTCCCATCTAGATCTTTCATATTGCTTTTAATTTGTTCTGTATGTTTTGTTGTCATTTTCATTCTGCTTCTAACCCATTTGTCATAAACAATATGATCTATTATACCTAATCTTTAAGTATATCTTATAGCTTAGAGAATAAAGTTCAAAATTTTATGAATACTATTCATGATTCTTTCTGTTCTGGCTCTTTTCTCACTTCTCCCATCGTGTTTGTTCTTTTTAATACAAAAATTCTAACAGTCATCCTCTTTGCTGATCCCTACGAAGTAATAGATTTTTCTTTTAGATTCCAGCAGTTTGTTATTGCTCAAAGCTCCTTTGTATTGAATATAATTTCCAAAGTGAACATGACTTTGGGTCATTTTGTCTACTGGCCAGGTTGAGAATTTTACTTAATTGTGATTGAGGCTAAAGCATTTGAGTATAGTGAAGTTCTAGTTCTCTATTTCTACATAAGCAACCACACTAAATCTTAGTGGCTTAAAATAACAATAATTTACTTGATCAATTATCTTCTGTTTGGGCCTCTGCTCCCTCAGTAGTTACTCTTTACAGGGCCTCTCTACAGGCTGGTTGGGCTTCCTCACTATATGGTAACGGGATTTAGGATACACCGTAAAAGGTCATTGTTTCAGCCAGTTTTGGAAAATGCAGTCATCCATACATGGCTAAAATTCTAGGCAAATTAGCAAATGCAGGTAAATGATTTCTACATATATTGACATTTTAAAATAAAAAAATGTTATGCAAATTTTTCGGTTATTGTAAGCTAGTGACATGGTTCCAGTTTTAATAAAAGCATTTTTTTAAAGTAATACAATTATTACTGTACATTTCCTGGCTTTTATCATTTCAGGTTTAGTGATTGCATTAATGATTTATATAGTGAGTCTGAAAACAGAGCAGCCATTAATATTAGATAATTTATAATATATCTAATTGATAAATGATAAAATGATAATGACTTGTAGGAATGTCCTAATTTTGATATTATTAATAAAAGATATTATTGTGAATAAGAAAAAGTTATTTTATTTTCCAGTGATAATTTATAATAGGAAAATATTGAAAGAAGTGAATGGCCTTAAATGAAAACATAAGATCTTCTTTTCTTTCGTGCCTTGAATTAATTTTTTCTCCTGGTTTTCTTATAGAACATGACACAGAACTAGCTTGTGACCCAGCAATCCCATTACTGGATGCATATCCAAAAGAAAATAAATCATTCTACCAAAAGACACAGGCACTTATATGTTTATCACATCACTATTCAAAATAACATTGACGTGGAATCAGTCTAAGTGCCTGACAATGGTGTAGTAGATAAAGAATATGTGGTACATATACCTTATGGAATATTACACTGCCATAAAAAAGAATAAAATCATGTCCTTTACAGCAACGTAGATGGAGCTGGAGGCAATTATCCTAAGCAAATTAACCCAGGAACAGAAAACCAAATACCACATGTTCTCACTTATAAGCAGAGGCTAAACATTAAGTACTCCTGGGCATAAATATGGGAACAATAGACACTGGAGAATATTAGAGGGAGGAGGAAGGGAGGATAGCAACTGTTGAAAATACTAACAATTGAGTACTATGCTCACTTTTTGGGTGATGAAATTAATTGTACCCCAAATCTTACATCCCATGCAGTATAGCCACATAACCAACCTGCACATGCAGTCCCCTGAATCTAACATAAAAATAGAAAATATACAAATAAAAAAAATAATGACTGAAGAAGCTGCCTCAAAATTTTTTTTCTTATTATTTTTCATTACTTCTTCACTTGATCCCTTCTCTTCTTCCCATGCTCTCTTTCCTTGTTTCTTTCTTTCTGTATTCCTATTTTTCTTTCTTCTGTTATTTTCATTTTATTGATTAGAAACCACCACCATCACCAATAACAAAAAACCTAGTTTTATAATCATATATTTCATGACTGTGGTTTATCACAGCAGATTATTTCAATAAATAAAATAAGGTAGGATATTTGCAAGTCTATGGATGCTACAGGAAGTTCTCTTTGCAAGTTTTGAGGAACAAAGATTATTTTTAACTATTCTGTGGGACCTCTAAATTAAGTTTTATATACATACATATGATTTTTCCCTCAAATCAAGCAAAGTAGGGAGAGAATTTTAAAGTAAAATTCAATTTTGCTTCATTTTAAATGAATATAATATGTAAATTGGGAAGATAATATGATTATACTCTTTTACAAAAAACAGTATACCATATGTTCACTTACCTTTCTGTATATGTTCAATCCTTTTATTAATTTTATATGTTGAAAAGGAGTCATTTTATTATAAATTTTATGTGTGTTTTCATATGTGGACTATTTGAATCTTTGAGATGTCATGGCATTTATGATATTATCAATGTAAAATATGTCTGATTTTTATCCCTGTACAAAAGATGACAAAAACAGCTGTGCAAGCTTAACGTTTTTAGGAAAATTATGTCTTTCACATGTTTCCCTTCAGTTATCAATTATACATGCATGGCATATGAAATTTCATATACACATATGCTGGATATTTTGCACCAACTCTGATGAATGAAACAATAATAAGGAGGTATACTGCTCTGGACCATTCTAGGTCCTCATGAAAAGAAAAATGGAATGAACAAATTCTGGGCATGTATTTATATGATACAGATGTACAACAGAGCTACAGTACATGCTGTCAGGAAGGTATGCTTGATGTCAGTTATGTCCAGGATAAATATCATTGTAGAGCTCTGTGGGTCTGAAACATGGTTTAAATGCCAGTTGTAGCATTTTCATTAGACATGCTAGACTCTGTACTTCATTTCCTCCTTGATCACAAGTGTTTTACTCTCATTCCCTGTATTTATGGTTAAAGATAGTTACCTCGATTTTGAATGTGTATGTTGGTATTTGTATATGTTTTCATGTTGTGTGATGCCTAGGCTCTAATAATATATGAGTTATTTGAGAAATAAATATTTAAAATGTTGAATTATTATTATCATTTCTAAATGCATATTTTGTCAACTTTTATGAAGAGGTGAAAATATGTTTATGGATGGTAAGAAATTAAATTGTACTGATATTAAAATTCCCAGGAATTATTTTTTGCATCTTCTACAACATTTAATTATTTTTTGCCCCATTGAGGGATCTTATATTAATCATAGTGATTAGTGTTTAGTGATGTATACCTATTTTTGACATGTAAGCGCTTAAGAACTGTATATATATTGGCACTGGTAAGAGCAATAGCTTCTTAGTATTTTAAGTCATTATGGAATCAGTTCATTAGACAGCCAATAAATATTTTGTACCTTTAATATATATATGTAAGACTTTATGCTATATTTTGTTTAAAAGTTTTAAAAGGCTCCCTGAGTTTTTGCCTGTGTGACCAGTTGTTGGGCTAACCCTGATGATAATTTACAGTTGTTTCAGCAGTATTGAATTAGTTTCAGCAATTTACTGCATTGGAATTAAAATGAGTTGATATACCTTTCCTTTAAGTCACATCATGCATGTACATTGTGCTTTCTTCTATTTGCCCCATTCAATGCATGATAGAAGTAAGTAAGATCATGTTTTTTGTAGGGATGGAGTTGGAGGCTATTATCCCTAGCAAACTAAACCCCAATCAGGAAACCAAATACTGCATATTCTCACGTGTAAGTGGGAGCTAAGTGATGAGAACACGTGCACACATAGAGAGGAACAACACACACTGGGGTCTACTATAGGGAGGAGGTTGGAAGGAGGGAGTGAATTGGGAAAAATAACAATGGGTACTAGAAAAATAACATTAGGTACTAGTCTATTTACTTGTGTAACCTGCACTTGTACCCCTGAACCTAAAATAAAAGTTTTTAAAAAAGAATTCAGTAGAAAGAAGTAAAAGCACGTGGATCTCATGACATGCTCTGGCTTTTTCTCAGCACCTAGTGGTGAAAATTAGAGGAAATCCTCCATTTTTCTTATGTCATATTTCCATGGAGGAGGGACTTAAGTGAGAATACTTGTTGTGGCTTAGCTTTCTACCAATCTCCATTTCTTCCTAAGGAAGCAAGAATAACCTAACTCATTCGAGAATCTGAAAGAAGAGATAGATGTGTATAGCTCAGCTCTCCTGGGCTTCACTGTTCTAAGCTGGAATTCACAGAGAAGGTGTATTCTGTTCCATCCATGCTTCTGCATGTGGGCTGCCTCATAAATGTTGAGGTGTATTCTACTGAACTTGTGTATTAGTGGATAGAATGTAATGTTCTATAGCAAACTCATATTATGACAGTAACCATGTGTTGTCATAATCTTATTTGCAAGTATACATTTATTGAATGATTATTATTTGCCAGGTTTTATATTATATGAGGATTTAAAGTAGAAAAAGATGTTTTAATCATCTAATTACATTCTGCTGGAGGATACAGAGAAGTAGACATTTGAACCATGTACCTATGAAGGAGGGCTTGAGAAGGAGACACCCAAATCAAATTTTGCCATAAGCCCAATTATTAAATAATCTCATTTATAATTTTAGCTTTTTGGCTTTCAGAACTTAATAAGAATCTTAAATATACTATATAGTATATGGACTATATAGTATATAGTATATTAATAGCATATTACTATGTACTCTATATAGTATATTAGTATATAGTATATACTACTTAGTATATTTAATACACTGTTTAATTACCAAAGACCACACAAAAGCGTTGTCATCCTGATGTTCATCATGTATCTTGGCCTGCAATATCTATAAGAACCCCTATTCCTTCATTCTTGTACTCTTTCAGGCCCTAGGGACATCAAATGAGTACACATTAATGTGTTTGCCTGCTTCTGTGTATTTTCTGATCCATACCCCTTTTCTGTTTGACCTACTCTGCTTTTTGTATCAGCCTTACTCCTAGTAACACAACTGTATGCATACCTAGTGATTTGGCAATGATAGTACATAGTTTATAAAATGCATAGTCTACTGAAATCAATTTATAAATGGGATCTTCCTCTACCAATGAATCATAAAACACTTAATGCACTGTGTTCTTTGTGTGTGTGTGTGTGTGTTTGTGTGTGTGTGTATGTGTACATCCTGAACGTGCATAGCTTTTGTGTTTTCAAAAACCTTCAAATTAACTGTCATTTTGGTAATTGTTAGGCTCAGTTGTCATTTATAATTTACTCTGATACCTGGTTTTTTTTTTATTGCTGTTGTTGTTTGTTTGTTTTTCCTTTTGAGGGACTAGAAAAGTTTTCTTAGAGGTAAAATCTTGAGTTGTTTCCAAGTTAGTTCTGGGGTAACCCTTAATTTACCCAGGAGCTGTGGCAGGTTGGAGATGAACAGTCCGTATGATGTGACTCATCCAATTTGAATGCTTATGACACTGAGTCCATTCTCATCTTATTGTTTACTGAGATCTCTCACTGAACTTAACAACAAGTCTTCATTTTTGCTCTTTATGTTTTAGAGGTCAAAGAGATTTGGTTCAATTTATAACATCAACTCGTGTGCATCTTTGAATTATTTTGCCCACTTTGCAGTCTCCTCTCATTACAGAAAAGCAGCTCCTTTTAAAAATAGTCTCAGTTTTCATAATCATGGATTTTGAGGTTTTATATATAGATTTAATTCATTTTCAATAAAGCTAGAAAAGAGATTTCATGTGACTTTGTTATCTACAACCCTATCACTCTTTAACTTTTGTGAATGAAATGGTTACTATAAAGTTTTGAGAAATCACCTTTGTTCTAAAATGAAGTTAATGATCTTAATAATGTATGTGGCAAACCTCAACTGTATCTAACTTGCAGTAGATTGTTATAAGTAAATATTGAAAGAAATGCAGTTTTAAGTTGTAACACACCCTAAACACTCAATAAACATTGATAACTGGAGGCAGTTGAATGCAGTGGTTAACTGATTTAAAATCAGAGACACTAGTACTTGAATTTTAGCTCTGACATTAACTAGATATTGGACAAGTCATTTAATCTCTGTGAAACTGGGGTCGTTCAACTGTTCTAAAATGGTGATGATAAAATCTCAAGAGATAATTGTCTGACCTAATTTAATGTACTGAAAGTGTTTAGAATTCTATTTGTCATGAATATTTGGAGTTACATGACAAATGTTCAATGGTATTGATGAGGATGATGGGGGAGATGATAATGAAGGTGATGTTGATTGAAGCAGAAAGGAATATATTGGGGATGTTTCCAAGCTAGGCTTCTTGGTGCTCAGGCTGAAATTAATCTTCTTTGCCTTATATTGAGAGCCAGGGACGCTTTTCCATCTAATAAGATCCTATGTGATTCGAGAAGAAGAAATTTCTCTTTTGTGGCTCTAGATATACTGCAAACCAGAGCAGATATTAACCTTCTAATTAATCCAAAGGTTAATTGGAAGCAGATATTGTAGTATGAATACGGGGGTCAAGTGATGAGAAAATGGGGTATGGGGGAGGCAAAGAGGAAACAAGTATCATCATTACCAAATGGGGCAAAGAATATAAGTAAAATGGAAACAGAGCAAAGTATTACATTGCTTCTCCAGAATTTGTATTTTTGTGTACTTGTAAGTGTGGAATGTACTTCCAGTTAAAAATCGAGGGCTCCACCTTATAACGATATTATATTGTTAAGACATGAAGACATGCCTATCACAGTGCTTGGTATATAGTTAATAACATATATTTAATACATATTTACAAATTAAGTATTACTTAACAAAATATTTGAAAGTAGAGAATATGATACAAAGAAGACAGAAGTTCTGGTTATAACTGGAAAATAAATAAAATTATTTACCAATATATTCCAATATGCTAATATTTAGTTTGCTTGTTTCTCTCTCTCTCTCTCTCTCTCTCTCTCTCTCTCTCTCCTCTTTTCTTTTCTTTTCTTTCTTTCGAGAGAGAGTTTTACTCTTGTTGTCCAGGCTGGAGTGCAATGGCATGATCTTGGCTCACTGCAACCTCCACCTCCCAGGTTCAAGCAATTCTCCTGCCTCAGCCTCCCAAATAGCTGGGATTACAGGCATGCACCAATATGCCCAGCGAATTTCTTGTACTTTTAGTAGAGATAGGGTTTCTCCATGTTGGTCAGGCTGGTCTTGAACTCCCAACCTCAGGTGATCTGCCTGCTTCAGCCTCCCAAAGTACTGGGACTACAGGTGAAAGCCACTGTGTCTGGAATTTTTTCTTTCTTCTTAAAAATGATTATGTAAATTTTTTATTTTTATTTATTTTTTATTATACTTTAGGTTCTGGGTTACATATGCAGACAATGCAGGATTGTGGCCTAGGTACATACAAGGCAAGGTGGTTTGCTGCCTCCATCCCCCCGTTATCTATATCTGGCATTTCTCCCCATGTTATTCTAACCTCCCCACCCACTACTGTCCCTTCCCTACCTCCCCCAACAGACCCCAGTGTGTGATGCTCCTCTCCCTGTATCCATGTGTTCTCATTGTTCAGCACTTGCCTATGAGTGAGAACATGCAGTGTTTGATTTTCTGTTCTTGTGTCAGTTTGCTGAGAATGATGGTTTCCAGATTCATCCATGTCCTTACAAAGGACATGAACTCATTGTTTTGTATGGCTGCATAGTATTCCATGGTTTATATGTGCCACATTTTCCTTGTCCTGTCTATCATCGATAGGCATTTGGATTGGTTCCAGGTCTTTGCTATGGTAAACAGTGCTGCAGTGAACATACATGTGCATGTGTCTTTATAACGTAATTATTTATAATCCTTTGGGTATATACTCAGTAATGGGATTGCTGGGTCAAATGGAATTTCTATTTCTAGATACTTGAGGAATCACCACACTGTCTCCCACAATGGTTGAACTAATTTACACTCCCACCAACAGTGTAAAAGTGTTCCTATTTCTCCACCTTCTCTCCAGCATCTGTCTCCAGATTTTTTAAGGATCGCCATTAAAACTGGTGTGAGATGGTATCTCAATGTAGTTTTGATTTGCATTTCTCTAATGACCAGTGATGATGAACATTTTTTCACATGTTTGTTGGCTTCACATATGTCTTCTTTTGAAAAGTGTTCATATCCTTTGCCCACTTTTGAATGGGTTGGTTTGTTTCTTTTAAATCTGTTTTAGTTCTCTGTATATTCTGGATATTAGCCCTTTGTCAGATGGGTAGATTGCAATTTTTTTCCCATTCTTTTGGTTACCAGATAACGCTAATGATTGTTTCTTTTGCTGTACAGAAGCTCTGGAGTTTAATTAGATCCCATTTGTCTATTTTGACTTTTGCTGCCATTGCTTTTGGTGTTTTAGTCATGAAGTCCTTGCCTATGCTTATGTCCTGAGTGGTTTTGTCTAGGTTTTCTTCTAGGGTTTTCATGGTGCTAGGTCTTATGTTTAAGTCTTTAATCCATCTGGAGTTAATTTTAGTGTGAGGTGTCAGGAAGGGGTCCGGTTTCTGCTTTCTGCACATGACTACCCAGTTTTCCCAACACCATTTATTAAAGAGAATCCTTTCCCCATTGCTTGTTTTTGTCAGGTTTATCAAAGATCAGATGTGTAAAATTTTTATTAACAATTTTTATAATTGCTAATTTGATTTTTAATTTCAATATATTTTCTTACCAGTTTAATTATATTTTTAAATTTTCTTCATGTTTTAACTATTGATTTATTTATATTCTACAGTTGTTTGAATAGAATTTTCTTATGGGGACACTGTAAATTATGAAGGCAAAGTAAAAAGTGGATTTTTCAACTTCTTTCAGTTTGTTTCTGGTTGAAACTTTTAAAGTTGGTTGGCTTATGTGGCAGAGACCTTAAGATGACCATGAATGATACCTCCCTTCTGGTATTTAGGCTAATACATAATTCAATCTCCTTGATTATGGAAGAAAAGTAACTATGACTTTCTTCTAACCAATTGAATTTAGCAAATGCATGTCGATTCCACGATTTTGTTATGACATACATATAAGACTTCATCTTCCTAGCTTATTTCCTTCTTACTTTCCTTTGATATTGAAGGAAGCAAACTGCCATGTTGTGACATAGTGGCAGCAATGTCAGATAGCAGAAAACTGTGGGCTCTAGGACATGACAGTGGTATCAGGCTGCTATCAGTGAAGAAGCTGAGGCACTCAGTCATACAGCTGCAAGAAAACAAATTCTGCCAACAGCACTTTCCTTCTAGCCAAGTCTTCAGAAGAGAACACAGCTCAGCTGACACTTCGCAGTCTTCTGAGATACTGAGGTAAAGACTTACTAAGACATGTCCAGAATCATGACCTGTAGCAATTATGAGATGATAGCCTAAAGTTTCTTGATTCATGCTAATTTACTATGCAGCATGGAATACTAACATGTCAATTTCATTATTTAAATTTATTTCCCATTTTATATATAGAAAATTTTCTTAGATATTAGTTTTACATATTACTTCTCTTTATTTTGTTTTTCCTTTATCAAGGTCTCTAATTGTGGCTAATTTGTCTATTTTTTGTTTCTCTTATTTTAGTCATTTTTTTCTTTTGACCACATTTACTTGGTTCTTATTTTCATTTTCATGATAGTTTTCTCATTTTACTTTTGTATTCTTTATTGAACTTACTTTCAAATCTATTGTTTATAGGTACCTTATACCTCAATCTTCATTTCTGACTTTTTTAATCCCAAGACCAATTATCTCTCATTTCATTACTTTTTTCATTTTATCTATTTATATTATCAGTTTCTGAATGTTTGTTTCAAGATGTTTTAATATATTCCTAGATGTTTATTTAATGACAGTTGACTCAATTGCAGAGTTGAATTTCTTATTCATTCAATTCCTAAGGAGAATTTTAAAATTAGCCAAATTGTTTGGATTCTCCATCTGCTATACAATAGGTTATTCAAAATGCATTTTGACAATATTAATTTAGTGAAATATGATTTTAGCATATTTAATGCTATAAAAATTTAGAGATAGCTTGAATTTTAAAAGTATAGTATAATTTAGTTTCTTATTGCTCTTGAAGAAGCTTCTTTCCCCTGGGCTATGTGGTTGGTTTGGTGTCAAACAAACATTATTGACTAAATTCTTATGTATTGTTTCTATCAATGTGAAGAGTTATTTTGATGCATATCTTTGTGTAAAAAAATTCCTTTGTCAAAAGTTAGAGTGTCATGAAAACCAGTGAATAAAAAACCAACGATAAGAAATAGAGTACCCACTGGAACAGGAACTTCTACTTATTGGCCATGGCTTGAATTTAGAAAGATGGGTAGACAGTGGCTCAGTGGAAACTATCTTTGTCAAGCATATCTTCCTTGCCTAATTTAAGTGTTAACTTTCCCTAGACTACTTTTATTTTCTTGTAAATCTGATTCTAGCCTTCATGCTTTTCCAAGAATAGAAACATTGTTTTAAAATAAGAGACCTCTGTTTTAAAGCAAGAACAATGAGAGTCAAAATTTAATCTATGGATAATGACAATATGGTATATATATGCCATTGAATGCTACTCAGCCATAAAAAAAGAATAAAATAATGTCTTTTGCAGCAACATGGATGGATCTGGAGGCCATTATCCTAGGAAAATTACACAAAAACAGAAAGTCAAATACTACATATTCTCACTTATAAGTCAGGACTAAACATTGGTACATATGGATATAGAGAGTGTAATAATGGACATTGGAGACCACCACAGAAAAGGGAGTGGGAGGGGGGTGGGGGTTGAAGAATTGCCTATTGGGTAAAAGGGTCACTACTAGGGGGGTGAGAACAGTAAAGGCACAGATTTCATCACTATGAAATAAATGCATGTAGGAAACCTGCACTTGTACCTCCTAAATATCTATTTAAAAGGAATAGCATTTTTTTTCAAAACAGTAATAGACCATAATTTCAACAGTTTGTTGACTGGCACAGTATGAAAGAGTATGTTTATAAGTCATCACAATCTTGGTATTAGCTAAGATTACTTCTAACTAAAGACTTAATACTAAAATAACTTCTAATTTATTTAACTAAAATTACTTTTAATTTATTTATGCATTAGAATGACTTCGAGAAAATTTCAAGATTTTTTTGTGTTTCTATTTGAACTTTAAATGGTAATTTTATGTAGAAAAAACTTGATAAATATTTGCAACTATAATTGTATTTGAGACCTTTGTTCAGTTCATTTACTATTAATATATTTATCATGGTTTTTGAACAACATAAACTTAGTGTTTACATGGTTTAGCATTCATAGAGATTAAGTGTTCGTATCATTCTTAATGTTAAAAGAATGTCAATAAAAGAAAAATTTCTATTGTTTCATTTTTGACATTTAATTCTTAGAGTTTTAAAAGTAATTTAAACTGATTTTGGAGAACCATTGCAAACTTTTTATCTTTCTTCTCCTGTTTGGAGCTTTTTCTTTTGTGTCCCATATTATTCTTTCAACTTCAGCTCCTATGAACTAAAGTTGGTATTGGAGACGGCTCCAAAATATAAAAAGAAATTTTGTGTTTTTCCAGTTAACTTGCAGAATTGAAAACCCTATCTAGAACTCAACTTTAAATAGTGGATTTGGTAAGAGTACGTAGATAGATAGATAGATACATAGATAGATAGATAGATAGACAGATAGATAGATAGATAATAGATAGATCCATACGTGTATTTATATATATATACATATATATACACTGTACTGATATATATAATATATATACACATATAATTTTCAGAATTAGCAACAAAGATGTTTACTATCTATGAAAATTCTTCTGCTTAGTAGCTATACTCTACATTGTGGGTAATTGTCCATCTGCATAGGATTTTTCTATTACCCACTATCTGGAATACTGTAGAAGATGATTTTTCAAATGACTTCAAATATGTGTAAAAAATTTGGTTGTTTTTTTCCTGAACTTGTGTTTCCTGGAAAAAAAATATTTTTTTCTCTTTTGCATGCGGTCAAAATTACCTTAGAGTCCATTTTTGTGAAATATTTATTTTATTTTCCTCAACGAACTGAATGAAATATGCACTTCAGGAATTATTAAGAAAAAATAAAACAGAAGGGAAAGAGATATTATCATTTATAGTAAACTAGTCTACAGAAAAATATATGTAACTATTTTTTTGTTGAAGCCCATATAACCATTATGGAACTTCACTGACCCACAACCAACTACTTCAAATAATATATATAAACAGCGTGCAGCAATACTTTAGCTTGTCATTTTTAATTTCTATACTTGTGCGTCTATATCTTAGCAAAGTCTCAGCTCACTAGCACACTGAGCTATGTAGTGGATATAATCTGAATCAAAGCACAATTGCAAAAATATCAAACATGATCAAAAAGAGAAAATCACTACAAAGGAGAATTCACCACGGTAACTCTTTGCAGTTCCCAACTCAGAGGCCTAGTAGCCTCATCAAAGATACAAGAGATGGAAAAGGCCCATTAGGTCATCAAACCTATCCCCTCACCAAAGAAAGAAAATGAATTCAAGCAACCCTATCTGCTGGCTTCAAACCAAATTCAAGATAGAAAGACCCTGCTGCTGCTCTTGACACATTATTTCATGACACTGGATGTCATTTATACAAAAAACTGAAATGAATTGTCTGCCCCCAGCATCCTAGAATGATAGAATAGACTTTGAGAGCTGGAAGGTACCTGAGCCCAGCCTCCTCATTTTGTAGAAAAGTACCCTAAGGACCTGAGAGGTTAAATGACTAGCTCAAATCCACAAAGCCACTCACAGCTGGACTAGTATTAAAACCAAAGTTTCCAGACATAACTAAACTGCTATTTCTAGCAAGTAATTTTTCTTTGAAAAAAAAAAAAAAATCGTGGCAACAGCCTATTCTATACATTATATCTCACACATTTGGATTTGACTTATATTTTATGACCTAATTTTTAAAGTTCTAACTTTGAAGTGGTCAAATCTAGGTTTTCACATCCAGAACACTAACTTTCACAGTTGATATTGACTCCAATAACAGATTTCCATTGTATGCCAAATCCTTTCTTTACTGCTGGGCCCAGAGCAATCTACAGAAATATAATAGCTTAATTGGTTCACTATACATGTGAAAGGAATGAAGATAGTACAGTATCTAGATTTAACAATTTACCAACACATTACCCCACCCTCTACTCCAAAAGCCGTTGGAAAATTCTATTGTGATAAATTTAGATATTTTACTAATGAATAAATGGGAAAAACAGATGGCCTTGGAAGAGCTCTGCCACTTAGTGAGGGTTCTCTTGCCAGATTTGTTTTAGAGTGAGATGCCAAATCAGATGCCTGCCAATGCCCAGGCAGGTGAGAAGAGTGAGCTCAGCTGAGCTAGGGGCCATCAAGCTGTGAACCCAAGAGATTAGTGGCTACTAATTAGTCCTAAAGGACAGATGGCTTGTGGTAATGTAGGTCCAATATTAAGATCTTATAGTTTCAAGGGAAGCTGGAATTTATAATGTTTTTAAGAGATTTTCCAGATTTTTGAAATGCTCTTAGGTTAAATATAGTAATTCTGGAGGTCAGATAAAGTCAACAGATTTCATAGTGTCATAGACATTTGCATGCTATACTGTAGCATTATAAAAGCAGTGCTTCATGTTTTCATAAAAGCTAAAAAAACTAAAGTTGGAGTTTATCAATTATTATAATTAATTGTTAATTAATAATTAACCAATAAAGGAACGACTGGGTTCTAGGATACTTTAAACCAATACATGATCTCTGCCACCTTTTATGCAACTTCTCAAAAATAAAGTTTTTGATTCACATTATTGTCTTATTTCTTTATTATTTAATTATTCTTTCTTTTATAAAAATGTTTTCGAACTACAGCTAGGGAATTTAGCTAGTAGATTTGAATTTTTTAAAAAGAATCTTAAAATATGTGACATGAACATAGATTCAGGGATAGATTTCTATTATTTTGAACAATTATCCAGTTAAGAATGTTATGTTTTAAATAGTTTAGACATTATTAATTCTTCATAATGAGGAACACATCTGGAGTTTTATGGTTTATTAGATTCTTTGAACTTCAGGGTACATAGCTATTAGCATCACTGGGTAGGATTTTTAAACACAGTTTGTTGTAAAATGTTCATATTATTCAAAGTAGTCTGCAATTTCTATCAACATACCAGTGATGTTCTTCACAGAAATAGAAAAAAGTTTTAAAATTTATGTGAAATGCAAAAGACTCAGAAAGCCAAATAATCTTAAGGAAAAATAACAAAACTGGAGACATCACAATACCTGACTTCAAATTATACAGTAAATCTATAGGAATCAAACAGCATGGTACTGACATAAAATTTAATGGAAATAAATTTATGCATTTATAGCCAACTGATATTTAACAAAGGCATCAAAAAACACATTAGGGAAATAACAGTCTTTTAAATAAATGCTACTGGGAAAACTAGATATCTACATGCAGAAGAATGAAACTAGATCACCACATTAAAAAATAAACTAAAAATTGAGAAAGACTTATATGTAAAACCTGAAATTATAAAACCAGTAGAAGAAAAAATAAGGGAATCACCTCATGTTTTGGACTAGGCACAAATCTTTTTGAAGACTGCTAAAACATAGGTAACAAAAGCAAAAACAAATGGGAAATTACAAACCAAAAACCGTCTGCACAGCAAGAAAACAATAAAGAGACAACCTACACAGTGAAGAAAGGTATTTGCAAATTATGTATCTGATAAGAGGTTAATATCCAGAATATATAAGAAACTCAACTAAATAGTAAAAAAATAAAATAAAAATTGGACAAAAGATCTGAATAGATATTTCTCAAAAGTAGACATATAAATGACCAACAAATACATACAGATATGCTCAGTGTCACTAATCTCAAAAAAAGTAGATAAAATTGCAATGATATATTACCTTATTCTGGTTAGAATGCCTATTATCAAAAAGACAAAAAAATAACAAATGCTGATGAAGATGTGGAGAAAGAGGAACTCATACACTTTTGATGGGATGTAAATTAGTATAGCCATTATTGAAAGCAAATATGGAGGTTCCTTCAAAAATTGAAAATAGAACCACCATATGATCAGTAATCCCACTGCTGGATATACATCTTAAGGAAATGAAATCAGTATTTTGAAGTGATATCTGCACTCATGTTTATTGCAGTCACAATAGCCAAGACAATGGAATCAACCTCAGTGTCCATCTGCAGATGAATGGATGAGGAAAACATGGTCTATATGCAACAGAATACTATTTGGTCATAAAACAGAAGGAAATCTTGCCATTTGAAATAACATGAATAGACTTAGAGGACATTGTGTTAAGTGAAATAAGCCAGGCATTGAAAGAAAAGCACGGCATAAATCTTACTCATAAATGGAATATAAAAATGTTGATCTTATAGAAGTAGAGATCAGAGAATAGTGGCAACCAGAAGCTGGGGCGGCTGGTGGGGTGAGAGGAATGTGAGAGGTTGGTCAATGAGAACAAAGTTACAGTTAAACAAAAAGAATAAATTCTGATGTTCTGTTATGTAGTAGGAAATGCACTTCAAATAGCCAGATGAAACAACTTTGAATTTTTTTCACCATAAAAAATGATAAATGTTTAAAATGATGGATATGCTAATTATCATGATTTGGTTGTTATACAATGTATGCATGCTTTGTATATCACACTGTACCCCATTATTATGTACAATTATTACATACCACTTATAATTTCAAAAAATGGAGCTGAGAATTCCATCTAGGTTATCTGAATGACAAAACCTGCCCTCTAAAACAGACATCTAAATTGTTTCAAAGAAAGGCACACTTACCATTGGAAAGCTGTATGCTTAGATTTCTATTGGAATTGAAAGGAGTAAACTTAGGTGTGTTTCTTTTTAACAAATGTTAGTTTTGTTGTGTAGCAAGTATAATTCCAGAATTTGAAATTACATTGCCTTTTCACTTACTCTACACACACGCACACACAAAACAAACAAACAAACAAAAACACTTGGCTGGATTCCACTCTCAAAATTCTTAATTCAGTGGGACCTGTGGTAGGGGGTAGGGTGCACAATAATCTGCATTTCTAAGTTCTCAAATATTTCTGACACTGCTGATCTGAGGATAAGGTTTTGAAAACTATGGTTTTAAAGGATTGGTACATTTCAAGGTATAATATTTGTAGAGTCAATCAGACACTTCTTGCAATGTCAATAAGCTATAGAGAGGGGGTACATGATGGGAGTTGTTGATTCAGAAAGTATCTACAGGTATCTGTTCAACTAGTTGATCATAATTATTTTAAAAATAATCTCGGTAATTTCTAACATTTCTATAAGGATTACTTTGTGCCAGGTTGTGCTCTAGGTACCTGACACACTCATTCAATCTTCATAACATTCCTGGAATTACCATCTCTATTTTACTGACAAAGCAAACTGAGGCACAGAAAAGTAAAGTTTTCCTAGTTATGCAAGCCTGTTGGGATTTAAATCCAGGGAGTATTGCTCTTGACCCCATGAGCATAACCCTACACTATAATACCTCTCAAAATAATGACTTCTTTCTAACATTTGTCTGAATTTGTTTTGGTTTATTCTGTGAACCCAGTCTCCTATCAGCTTAGAAAGTGTAGTATAAACTAATATTTTCAGATAAGTCTTCACTAGGCAGTCTATTATTAAGCACACGTACTCAAATCAGAGGTGTTACATAAATCTGTTAATAGATGCTAAAAGCCAATTGAGTACAAATGAATATCCCCAGTGCCCATTTCTTCACTGAGTTGCATTTTGTGACTGGAAAATGAGCATAGTTTATGTTTCAATCAAGACAACCACATAAGTTTATTTTTGCACAAAGCATTTTTGGAAAATAGGGTTTATCATTGCATCAACATTCATTATGGTAATTCTCCTTAAATACCACTTTACAATGCTGCTGGCTCCTTTATTTCCTTAACTGAGGTTTCCAGAGGGCGTGTGTGTGTGTGTGTGTGTGTGTGTGTGTGTGTGTTTGTCTTTAAATATCCCATTTTTTTCTTTCTCAAACTTTAAAAAATAATTTGTCCATAAATGCTACTAGAAAACTATGTTTGCACGAGAATTAGACAAAAAGTACTGCCTTGGTCTATTCGTCTATTTTATACTGTCACATGATTGCTTTAGTGTGTTTGAAGCACTATTTTGGAGCCAGACATAATCACATTTTGCAGTTCCTCACCTTATTAACTGACAGAGCACTGTTCCTATTAGACAATTGATCCTGGGCAGATGAAGCCATTAAAACAGTACTGATTATCTGAAGAGAGGCGACAGCAATGCAGGCTGCCTCACTTCCTTTTATGCTTAGGGAAGTTGATATTCCAGACAAATAATAATTGATATGCAGTCTGCCTTAATTGTGGTTGTTAATAGCCAGTATTATAATGACAGGCTGACAATTTCTGTCTAGTCTATTGTATGTTTATTTCAGAATCCAAGAATCCAAGGTAATCTTTCTGGTTAACCTGAACTTCATAGAATACATTTTATAATGTCTCTGAAATACGAACTTCACAGCTAATCCCAGTTTTTGAGTTATTTTGTACATATTTCTAGGTGTCGGATGTTTATCTTACACAAGCAAGGTGCCCAAAACTATGTGGACATATAGCACAGCATGTTTGGGTAAGGAACAGCTAGACAGATAGGTTGGAAAAGAATAACACATGCGCGCGCACACACACACACACACACACACACACACTGAGAGAGAGAGAGAGGAAAGAGAGGGTGAGAGAGAGGGGGGAACCCTTCTGTGTCTACTGTATTTTATTCCTAAGCAAAAACTTTTGGTATAAATTCCAATTTGACTCAATCAGTTGTAGTATAGTACAAAGCTGGGTTAGGCTATGTAAGACTAAGGTAAAAATTATTTCATTTCTTTTATTTGTGTTCATAAGAAACATTATATCATAACTACATATGAATTGAAATTTGTCCGGAGCTTGACATATAATTAGCAAATATCTGACAAAATCTCAATATCGCTATCATTTTTCACATTATATGTCCTTTGCAAGACTCAAGTCTTCCATTAACTGATACAACATTAAGATAATTGTCTCAAAGGACAGTTGTTCCTCAGCATGAAACTATTACAAAAGCATATTCAGACTACCAATCTTCTTGTCCAGAATGACTGGTGTTCCCAAAAAACTTTCTTCTTCAGTGTTTCCACAGAGGGCATACATAGAAATTATGGCTTTTGTATGTATCAGTAGAGTCAAAGAAGAGGATGCTTGGGACAAAGGGGACTTGCCTGGAAGCCCAGGCCTTTCTATGACCACAAGAGCTGAAGGAATTGGTATCCATCATCTTAGCACATCTGTAGCCTTTCCTATTGTGACATACTGGTTAGGCAGTTCTGAAGGAAAGTGCATTGTGGTAATAATTGGAGTTGACTGAATCACAAAAATAATCTCCTCTACCTCACCAAAACCAACACACACACACACACACACACACACACACACACACACACACACATTTTCCCTCCAAGTCATTCAGAACAAATATTCCTGCTATAAACCATCCTCCATTATTTCTCATCACTTTTAGGTTATCAAACAACTTCTCTTCTGGTAAAGAATAAGGGATATGTTTTGCTTTTCGAAAATTGCTACTTCCAGCTGGGTGTACTGGTGCATGCCTGTAGTCCCAGCTACTTGGGATGCTAAGGTAGGAGGATCACTTGAGCCCAGGAGTTTGAGGCAGTAGTGAGCTACAGTTGTACCACTGCATTCCAGCCTGGGTGACAGAGTGAGAGCCTGACTCAAAAAAGAGATGGGATACTTTCCCATCTTTCATTTCCGTCTTGCTAGTGGTTGTTACATTCTTTGCTGAATTATAACTGCCTGTTGGTTGTTCAAAGACATTACTTCTTCAAGACTCTGCTCAGCTGTGAATTTTCTATGGTACTATAAAGATACCTTGTTTCCAAACTAACTTTTAAAAATTTACCTTTTAGCAAATCCTTTTCTTTTATTAGTAGCAAATTAGAGCTGTCCAGTTTAAAAAATCCCTAGTGCTTTGTCAGACCAGTGTGGAAGTGAGGAGTTTGGTATGTCAGATAGTGGGGGTAATAATATATAAGCCAATGTTATGTGTTCTGTTAATTCTACTAACACCAGCAGAAACATGTAAGTTCTTTTTTTATTTTAATATGTTTCCATGTGTGTTTTATAAATATTTAGTAACAGTTTTAGATTAATAGAAAAAATGCAAAGATATTTCTGAACATTCCCATATTTTGAACACTCAATTTCCCCTTTCATTAATAGTTTACATTAGTAAAGTATGTTTATTACAATTAACAAACTAAAATAGATTTCGTATTATCAAATAAAATTCAGGCTGTGTGCTGTGGCTCAGGGATATAATCCCAGCACTTTGAGAGGCTGAGGCAGGTGGGTCTCTTGAGCCCAGGAGGTCGAGGTGACAGACCAAGGCCCCCTCTCTCAAAAAAAATAAATAAAAAATAAAATTGAAATTAAATAATGTCTATATTCATATTTCATTGGCTTTAACCTAATAGCTTCTTATTGTCCTTGGGTTCCATAAAGGATTTCATGTTACATTTAGCAGTCATTTCTCCTGGGCTTTACCTGGGCTATAATATTTTCTCATAGTTTTCTTGTTTTTTTATTACTGTGACGGTTTTGAGGAATACTGGTCAGATATTTTGTAGACTGTCCCTCAATTGGGATTTGCTTAGTGTTTTTCTCATGATTAGACTGAGGATTATGTTTTTGCGGGAGAGGATCACAGAGGTAAAATGCCCTTCTCATCAACTCATATCCTATCAAGGGTACATCCTATCAACAAGACTTTATCACTGTTGATGTTGACCATGATCACCTGGCTGAGGTAAGGTTTGTTAGGTTTTCCTACTGTAAAGTTATTATTTCCTCTTTTTCCCTAGTCTAATCTTTGGAAAACAGTCATTATGTATAGCCTATACTTAAGGAGTGAGAAGTTATCCTTCTAAGAGGAGTATCTACATAAAACATTTAGAATCTGTTTATTCTCCCCCACTTATTATTTATTTATTTAATTATTCCTTTATGTAACAATGGACTCATACCATTTTACACTTTGGGTTATAATCCAATACTATGTTATTTTGTTGCTCAATTGTTTTAGTTTTGGCTGTTGGGATCTCTTTTGGTTAGTTCTTGTGTCATTTTAGGATATCTTTGCATTGTAAGATTTTTGAAATCTACTTCCTTTTTTCTTTAATTTCACTTTAAGTTCTGGGATAAACGTGCAGAGTGTGCAGGTTTGCTACATAGGTATACATGTATCATGGTGGTTTGTTGCATCTATCAACTTATCACCTAGGTTTTATGCCCCACATGCATTAGATATTTGTCCTAATGCTCTCCCTTTCCTTGCTCCTTCCCCCCTAATAGGCCCCAGTGTATGATGTTCCCCGTCCTGTGTCCATGTGCTCTCATTGTTCAACTCCCACTCTCAGTGAGGACATGCGGTGTTTGGTTTTCTGTTCCTGTGTTAGTTTGCTGAGAATGATGGTTTCCAACTTCAACCATGTCCCTGCAAAGGGCATAAACTCCTTTTTTATGGCTGCATAGTATCCCATGGTATATATATATACCACATTTTCTTTATCCAGTCTTATCACTGATGGACATTTGGGTTGGTCTTTGCTATTGTGAATAGTGCCACAGTAAACGTATATGTGCATATGTCTTTATAGTAGAATGATTTATAATCCTTTGGGTATATACCCAGTAATGGGATTGCTGGGTCAAATGATATTTCTGGTTCTAGATTCTTGAGGAATCACCACACTGTCTTCCACAATGGTTGAACTAATTTACACTTCCACCAACAGTGTAAAAGTGTTCCTATTTCTCCACAGCCTCACCAGCATCTGTTGTTTCTTTACTTTTTAATGATCACCATCTAGCTGGTGTGAGATGGTATCTCATTGTGATTTTGATTTGCATTTCTCTAATGACGAGTGATGATGACCTTTTTTCATGTTTATTGGCCGCATAAATATCTTCTTTTGAGAAGTATCTGTTCATATCCTTCACCCACTTTTTGATGGGGTGGTTTGTTTTTTTCTTATTTGTTTAAGTCCCTTGTTAATTATGTTAAAGTCCTCTTTCTTATAATTGGGAGCTACAAGATGATCCTGGCTCATCTTCTATATTGCCGATTCTAATCCTAGAATCTGCAGTTTCTCCAAGTCACCTTGGTATGTTTTATTGGAGAACGGTATTAAAGACCAATAGCTGGGGACAATGTATACTCATTGCTATTGAGATATCATTTCTTTTAGGCCCTGTCAGCTGACAGAGCAAACAATTGTATATGTATACATGAACCTATATATACATGTTTATATGCACATACCTATAAATATTTCTATGTGAAATCATCTGTGTTAAGATATACATGAGTTCATACTGATGTCTCTAACTGTAATTCAGGAAGTGATAGAATATTGACATTCTCACCTGATATTAAAGCCTCCACAACGAGTTACTGGACTCCAAGTACAAAGTCACTCACATTTAAATATCATTCCTACTGCATAGCTCTGAAATACTCCCCTTGGCACAAATCGTTTTCACTTCACCTAAGAAAATAATTTCTTTCTCTTGAATTTCCAGGCCACTTCAGTGAGACTCCATCATTTCCTCTGCTTCCATGCCTATATACAAATTACTTGAGAAAACAGTAATAATACTCCATGCTCATACCTTCCTGAAAACACACTTATTACACATTTTAGGTGTTAGGGTCTTGGATGGGAAATTCATTTTTAAACATATTATTTGCACACATGTTAGACATATTTGAGTATATATGTGTTTGTTGTTTATTTTATACATATATAGCTATATGGAAGTAAATAGATATTAACTGAAAGCAAATCATGGGTATCATTGTCATAGAACTGTAGTATTTCAGGGCTGAAAAAAATGTTAGAAACCATCTACTCCCTTTTTTTTCTGATGCATTACCCTTTTAATAATATCCCCTATTCACACAGTGCTGAAATACATACCCTTTTAATAATATCCCCTATTCACACAGTGCTGAAATACATACAGTTTATTTTAATAAGCATCCCCAAAGCATCTCCTTCTCTTGTAACTTTCTCTAGTAAACCCTGTTATCTTATGCCATAACATGTATTGGATATTTTAATAATTGTGCCATTATCTATAAATGTGGACATTTCTTAAATGTTTAGACTTAGTTACATAAATGCCTTTATTGGTCAGCTTGTTGTCAACAAGTGACTTGAGTACATTTTCATTTTCACAGTTCAGAAGTTGTTTCAAAACTGAAATGAAGACATACTTTTGTTATTCTTTGCCAGGTTGTTGTTTTTTATTTCTTTTCAGCACCAAATGATAATGAAGAAAATAGTATCTAAGAGAAACCATGAAGACCAAAGTCCATAGAAAGTTGCCAAAAATAAAAATGAATCCCACAAAAGCCAAAAGTCTAAGATCTCTTGATCCAAAGAATCTGGAGATAATTAAAATGTTTCAACAGAGGTTCAATCCAGGCCATTTCACTGAATTAACAAAAGCAAGAAATGTAGCAAGAATATCAGCATTCAGATATCATATAGGACATATAAATTACATTTGTTCTTCCCAAAGCACCTGTTTATAAGAAGAGAGAAATGCACTAAGAAAAGAATAAAAATGGTTACCCAGGCAGAAGTAAGCTGATGGTCATTTTTTTGAGGCAGTACTCATCTATAGGAGGAACAGCTAACAAGAAAAAACATCAATTTCCCTTAATTTGCTCACAAATAATACAGAATTTACTGAAGTGGTGCTAGAACGAAGCTCAGGATACAAACAGGCATGAAGTTGATAATTTTCTTTTTTCAATCATTTTCTCTATTTGAACTCTAGTGATAAATGGCTTGAGTTTGAGGAAATTCAGAGAATCTACTGCTGATTCTTTCGGCATTAATTTCTGAGCCATTGCTCTGCCCTGCTGCCATGAAGTTGATCATTTTCCTTCTTCAATCCTCCCCTTTATTTGAACCTCAGTGACAAATTGCTTGAGTTTGAGGAATTTCAGAGAATCTAGTGCTGTTTCTTCGTGCGTTAATTTCTAAGACATTTCTCTGCCTTGTTGGTGTTTGGCAACCAGGTATACTCAAAAAATTTCAAACTAAGAATGATATGAACTGTGTTTTAATATTGATCTTTTAACTTATAAAGGCTTTGGTTAATCTCCTGAACTTCCTGAATCATATAATGACAGAAAACTAACCATGATATATAAACATGAATTAGACACCAACTATTTGCTGGGCATTGTGCTATGTTCAGGTGTTAGAGTGGTGAACAGGAATCATTCTCCCTTCAAGCTTTCTTATCTAGTATTTGTACTAATCATGTAAACAAATAACTACACTTCCATATGACAAACATTATTATACCTGTTCTAAACAGGGTAATACAATCTATAGAAAAAAATGGAAAATTAAAAACATTACATGTTTGTGAAATTTCAAATAGTTTATAGTATTTGAAACTTGGATTGTATGATAGGAGTTTAAGACATGATATTCATCCTAAACCATTTGAAATTTATTCTATAGTCCCTATAGTCAATGCATGGTCATTAAAGAATTTTATAAAGTTGCATTGTGGGAATATAGTAGTGCTGAAGAGGATAGAATTTGGAGTAGGAGGACTGGAATCCTAAAAATAGGTTGTAGAGGGTCTCTTTCCACAGTTCAGATAAATGTAGTTGGATTAATAAAAAGGAAGAAAATGTATTGAGAGATACTGCAACTTATTCTGGAAGGGTTTTAAAGATTCTGTAAGATGATAGAGGCAAAAGGGACTTTTAAGATGTGAATTATTTCATTAGGAATCTAATACAAATTGCTAATATTAAACTCTCATATTGCAAAGTATCAAACAGGAAGACATAACTGGCTTGCGTGAATTTCTGGTGGTGCTGCCCTATTTGAGTTTATCAAAACAAAAATTTCTGTAACTCAAAAAATCATTTTTTAATGACTGTTTCACTTTGCTTTCTTAGGGTCAGGTTGCTAAGATGGGTTTGATTGCCTGATTTGGGGTTAATGTCCACACTGTGGATGCCTGGATATGTGTGTAAGGGGTTGCAAAGTTCCTATGACTGGTCCATACAATAGAATTGATTGGCATTTTCCCCAAAGCAGAATAGTCAGTCTTCTCAAACTTGATTAAGTGGTCAAATTCACCTTCGGTTTAATGTCACTTCTTGACAACCACAGGTAGAATTGGTTACTCTTTATTCTCTATTTACAGTGCTTTGTAGTTACCTTTCTGGATATTTCATTCTTCATTTATTCGCCAAGTATTTATCGACAGCCTGCAGTATCTCAATACTGTGCAAGGCACTAGACACATAGCAGTGAAACAAATACACAAAGTTCTTTCTCTCTTCCAGCTTATAATCTTAGATCCAGCTTGTTTGTCTTTCTTTAAATTAGAGGCAGGGGCTTAAATTCTTATTGGAGGGTCTAACAGTATTTCACAGATTTTGACTTGAAAAAGAACACACATCCCAAAGTAAAATAGTGAAGAACTCTCTTAGATCTTTTTTCCTCCAACAAATTTTCAGGTCAGATCAGATTGTTTTGTGTCTCTCATTAAACTAAGAGTGTGTGAATGGCCAACCTAAAGCATCTTTTTTTTCTTTTCCAAGAGTAGCCCCTGATTCTGCTCTGTTTTATCTTAAAAGACCTTTCTTATTTTGATTAGTTTTACTTTATTCTATCATGAGAAGAAAAAAAAATGACTTGCATGAATAAACTTAAATAAAATAACGAAAGAATATTTTTGAGCCTAAAATAATTAACCATCTGACCCTGTGGGAAACATGCTGCATTCTTTGCTTTTGTTAAGAAGAAAACATAAATTATTCACTAAAGAATTAAAAACCCTTTCATTGTTGTCAGCCTCTAATTTGCTTTCCTCCAATTACTCCTTGATATTCGGTTGAGGTTGAAAAACTTCTGAGCATTTATATATATTACTAGGACTGATTTTTATGAAAGTCAAAATGTAACAAAGTATAATACAAATTTTAATGAAGGCATTTTTAAAACTTTATTTTAAAATAAAAAAGCAATTGAAAGAAAAGAATGGGAAATCAGTTGGGGTTAAACTAATACCCTTTTCCTGTGAATATTTTAAGTAGATCTTTAACAATGAAAAGTATTTGTGGAGTTGTTTTCTATTTTTAGAATAAATAAGGAAGGTTCTTTGTAGATGTTTCGGTAAATTACTTACAGACATCTGTACTAAAAATTTTGAATACCGAAGTGCCCAGTAAAACTTTCAGTCATTCATTTATCAAACTTTCATTGTATTATTGTTATGTATCAAACGCTGTCATCAGAGTAATGGAATAATATTTTAGAAAAAAACTGCTTGCGTTGTCAAGGAATTATATTTAGTAAGAGAGTCAAAATATGTACACACATAACTATAAAATAAAGCAAGGATATTTCTGACAAGCACAAAAAATGCTCTGCATTCAGCCTGTTTAAAAAATCTTGAAATTATGAAATATTTAAAACATAGATCATTTTAGCAAATAATAGACATTCATATTTACCTTACTTTGATTTAATAAATGTTGACATTTTGACTTATTTACCACACGTCGTTTTTTTTTGAATAAATATAATGCTGCAAAAACGATTAAAGCTCATCCCTATTACATGCTGCTCCTATCTTTCTCCCTAATGTAACTATTTTCCTGAAGTTGGTATGTAATCTCTCTCTCTCTGTTTTTATATATTTATTATACAGTTGTAATCCAACAAAATATGGTTTTATGTATTTTAAAATTTAACATGAATCCTATGTTTTTTTTGTATTGTTTGGATAATATTTACTGTAACATTATGCCTTCAATCCAATGTTTCATTCCTCACAAAGATTTGCATTTAACTCAATACACATTTTTTTTACCGTGTGTGTGTGTGTGTGCTAAATTATATATATACATATATATGTAAATAATTGCACTTCAAGTTTTGGGGTACATGTGCAGAACATGCAGGACTGTTGCATAGGTGCATACATGGCAATGTGGTTTGCTGCCTCCATCCTCTCATCATGTATATGTGGCATTTCTCCCCATGTTATTCCTCCCCAACCTCCCTACCCCCCACTGTTCCTCCCCTATTCCTCTCCAACAGACCCCAGTGTGTAATGCTCCCTCCTCTCTCCATGTGTTCTCATTGTTCAACACCTGCCTATGAGTAAGAACATGCCGTGTTTAATTTTCTGTTCTTGTGTCAGTTTGTTGAGAATGATGGTTTCCAGATTCATCCATGTCCCTGCAAAGGACACAAACTCATTGTTTTTTAAGGCTGCATAGTTTTCCATGGTGTATATGTACCACATTTTCCTTGTCTAGTCTATCATCAATGGGCATTTGGGTTGGTTCCAGGTCTTTGCTATTGTAAAGAGTGCCACAATGAACATAGGTGTTCATGAGTCTTTATATTAGAATGATTTACAACTAACAAAGGATGTAAAGGACCTCTTTAAGGAGAACTACAAACCACTGCTCAAGGAAATAAGAAAAGACACAGACAGATGGACAAACATTCCATGCCCATGGTTAGGAAGAATCAATATTGTTAAAATGGCCATACTGCCCATAGTAATTTATAGATTTAATGCTATCCTCATCCCACTACCTATGACTCTCTTCATAGAACTGGAAAAAAAAAACACCTTATACTTTATGTGAAACCAAAAGAGAGCCCACATAGGCAAGACAATTCTAAGCAAAAAGAACAAAGCTGGTGGCATCATGCTACCTGACTTCAAACTATACTACAAGGCCACAGTATTCAAAACAGCATGATACTGGTACCAAAACAGAGATACAGACCAATGTAATAGAACAGAGGCCTCGGAGGCAATGCCACACATCTGCAACCATCTGATATTTAACAACCTGACAAAAATAAGCAATGGGGAAAGGATTTCCTGTTTAATAAATGGTGTTGGGAAAACTGGGTAGCCATGTGCAGAAAGCAGAAACTGAACCCCTTCCTGACAGCTTACATTAAAATTAACTCCAGCTGGATTAAAGCCTTAAACATAAGACCTAATACCATGAAAACCCTAGAAGAAAACCTAGGCAAAACCATTCAGGACATAGGCATAGGCAAGGACTTCATGACTAAAACACCAAAGCACTGGCAAAAAAAGTCAAAAATAGACAAATGGGACCTAATTAAACTCCAGAGTTTCTGTACAGCAAACGAAATAATCATGAGAGTGAACTGGCAACCAAAAAAATGGGAACAGATTTTTGCAATCTACCCATCTGACAAATGGCTAATATCCAGAATCTACAAAGAACTAAAACAAATTTACAAGAAAACAAACCCATTGAAAAGTGGGTGAAGGATATTAACAGACACTTTTGAGAAGAAGACATTTATGACACCAACAAACATATTAAGAAATGCTCACCATCACTGGTCTTTAGAGAAATGCAAACCAAAAGCACATTGAGATAGCATCTCATGCCAGTTAGAATGTCGAACATTAAAAAATATGGAGAACAGATGCTGGAGAGAATGTGGAGAATCAAGAACACTTTTACACTGTGGTGGGAGTGTAAATTAGTTCAACCATTGTGGAAGACAGTGTGGCAACTCCTCAAGGACCTAGAAATAGAAATTCTGTTTGACCCACCAATTGTATTACTGGGTATATATCCAAAAGGTTATAAATCAATACACTTTTAATAAACTGCACTGACCCTGTTCAATTAGGTCCATTCCTGTTGCTTGCATCTAGTAACCTGTCTGACACAGCTTACTAATAGGTACCATTATTGAAATTGTCACCTTGTGCCAAATGCTGTTCTCAGCTTTTGCAAGTAATAAACCATTTAGTTCTCATAGCTAATCTCTAAGTTAGATAGTATTGTCACTTACATTTTGGGGAAGAGGGCCCTAACAGAAACACTGCCTAGAGTTACATAATTAGTAAGTGATTGAATTGCTTTTGAACTTAGGAATTATAGTTTCAGAACCCAGGATTCCCACTTCACATTTGCAATTGTGTTACTTGGCAATTCACATCTTTTACTCTGTTACTATGCTGGCATATCTGTAATTTTCTTATTTATAGGAGGTTATTTCTGAAGAGATTAATCTTATGAAAATTGTTGTCATTAAAATATATTTTTCCAATATAAGAATCATCCTCTATATTTGTTTCAGTGACTTTTATTGTACAGAAGGTTATGCTTTTAAAATAATAAATAATGTCAATTATTTCCTTTTTTGTTAGTGCTTTTATGGCTTGTTCAGGAAATATTACCATATATTTTCTACACAAATTGTAAAGTTCTTCTGTAATATTTTTATGCAAACACATAAAAATATTCTTTTACATTTTCTTCAAAGTTTTTGTCAACATTTGTGTTTTAGTATCTTTATTCGTAACTTATTTTATACAGACAGAGGTAAGGATGTAATTGCCTTTCAATGTGAATAAATAAGTAGTAATGAGTAGTTTATTTATGGGTTCTGTATTCAAGTACAGTAGTAAATCAACATATCACTGAACCAATATCATTCTATTTTAATAATTACTGGCAAAATATATTCTCATATTTGAAAAGGCAAATTCTTTCTACTTATTTTTTTCATAGGAATTGCCATATAAAATTTGTTTTAGCCTTTTAATCTTCTATAAAATTTTAAGGATAAAATTTCACGTTTTCCCCCAAGAACGCTTAACCATTTTATTAGATTATTACTAAGTACTTTTTTGTTATTGTTGTTCTCATTTTGAATCGTATACATCGTTTTATTATGTTTTGTCTGATTGAGTTTTACTGATGTGTAAGAAACTTCTTATTTTTGAACCATAAAGAAATTGCTGAAAACTTTTTAATTCCAGCAGACTGCCTGTAGTTTCTTTTCATGTTCATCAGAAAGAATGATGTTGATGGAAGAAAATGGCAATTTTCCTGCTTTTCTACTTCTAATAATATTTTTCTCCTGGATTTGTTGCATTTGTAGGAATTGAAAAATATTTTGAATATTTATTGCATTGTGTAGGAAGTAAAAAATATTTTACTGACCTAAAGGAATGGTTCTAATATCATCATTGATATGGCTTTTTACTTTTTTTTTTTTTAACATTTGTGTAGGGGTTAACTAGCTCTTTATCAGTTCAAACATTTTTTATCCCTATATGTTAAGTTTTTGACACAAATGAGTGTTAAATATTATCAAAACCAACTTCTCAACATTTTATAACAAGCACACAAAAAAGTTATATCTATATCCAGACATATTGGTATATATCTAGAGATTGGATACATCTAGAAGTTGGAGATCACCAAAGGCAAATAGAAATTCATAAGGCAACCTGAGAGGAAACGTTAGATTGCTCGCTTAAGAATGACCAATTAAAACAGCACAGCCAACAGGTAATAATTCACAAGATAGAAGTATGACATTTTAGGCTGGGTATGATGGCTCTTGCTAGTAATCCTAGCACTTTGGGAGGACAAGATGGGAGGATCACTAACGGTAAGGAGGTTGAGACCAGCCTAGTCAACATAGCGAGACCTCACCTCTATAAACTTTTTTTAAAATGACATTTTGAAGGGATTATGAGAAAAAAACTGAAACATATATTTAGCGTATCTAAATAGATCTTTATAAAAAGAAGGCAAATGATCTCAAAAAAATAGTTTGATCTAAAGTAAAGGAATGTCTAAGTAATATGTATAGATTGAAGGAAAATGATCCCAGAAGATTAATTTGGGATGCAAAAAGAAATATAGCACAGAGAAGTTATTAAAATACTATATAAACTGAAATTATTTTTGGTGTTACAGCAATGTTAATAATATAAGTAATAATTATTATTGGTATTTGGAAAGGTTAAATAGATAAAAATAAATAAAAATAGCCAATAAATTTGGATGTAGAATTAAGATGAAAAATTCTGAAAAATTATTTGGAATTTGATATACATACATTGTACATTTTTAAGAATAATCACTATTAGAAAAGAACAAATGAGGCCGGGCACAGTGGCTCACGCCTGTAATACGAGCACTTTGGGAGGTGAGGTGGATGGATCATGAGGTCAGAAGTTCGAGACCATCCTACCAACATAGTGAAACCTGGTCTCTACAAAAATTACAAAAATTAGCTGAGCATAGTGGCACCTGTAGTCCCAGCTATTTAAAAGGAGGCTGAGGCAGGAGAATCGGTTGAACCTGGAGGTGGAAGCTACAGTGAGCCTATCACCAGGCTGGGAGTGCAGTGTTACAATCTCAGCCCACTTCCCAGGTTCAAGCGACTCTACTGCCTCAGTCTCCCAAGTAGCTGGGACTGCAGGCATGCACCACTATGCCCAGCTAATTTTCTTTTTCTATTTTTAGTAGAGATGGGGTTTCATCATGTTGGTCAGAATGATCTCTATATCTTGACCTCATGTTCCTCCCTCCTCGGCCTCCCAAAGTGCTGGGATTAAAGGCATGAGCCACTGCACCCAGCTATTTTTTATTTTTTTTGTATTTTTAGTAGAGATGGGGTTTCACCATGTTGGCCAGAATAGCCTCAATCTCTTGACCTTATGATCTGCCCGCCCTGACCTCCCAAAATGCTGGAATTATAGGCGTGAGCCACTGTGCCTGGTCACAAGTCAGTTTCAAAGCTGTTAGGTTGCACTGTAGAAGGTAGGCATAGCTATACCTGGAACAATGGGGAAGGGGTTGTGGCAAGGTAAGGAAACCGTCTATGTGGGAGTTTACTTAGTGAAGGCTGTTAAGGCCCAGATATAGCAAGCAAGGTAGCTGTGCAGTATTTGTGGATACAGGGTTGTATAGTAGCAAAATGGGGTGTTAGAGAAGAGCGTCCATGAGCAGAAACCAACTGTCGTGAAACATCAGAGCTCCTTTAAGGTGGGGAAGAATGCCCTCACATGATTTCTCATGGTAAGGCTGATGCCACCTGGGAGAGTCGAATTTGCTGGAGCTTTCAGAGTCTGAGGTGGGTCAGCAAGGTATTCTCACAGATGGCTGACTTGGCATGTGTTATCAGAGCTGGGGCAGAACAAGCAGGCATCCTCATAGGAGTCATGGCTCAACATAGATTGTGCAAACATATGTTTGATGAGAGAGGTATATCTTGAGAAGGAAATAATGGTAACAATAGGACATTGGTCAAATACAGTCAATTAGTTTATAAAAATCACAGATAAAAATAAACTAGAATTACCTTGTAATGTCAGACTGAATAGTAATGAAAGGTAGTTTTGTGAAGTATTTTGACATAAATAAATAGGTACAGAAATATTTTCTAATTCTCTACATTAAGAGGGCCCGAGAGTAGTGACATTTCCATGGCAGTAAGCACATCTGTTACCCAAGTAAAGATTATCTTGGACTCTTATTTATTGTATCAGAAAGAATATGCTCAAAGAACGTGCTCAAAGAATAATGAGAACATAATGAAAGTACACAGGAGGCAGAAGCTGGGCCAACATGATTATCAAAACCAATAATGACAGTAGTGGATTATGACCCACAAATAAAATAGGATATAGATTATGAGTCTATGTTGATATAAATAAATAAACCACAGGTTTGATGAGGCATGGGTATTTATATAACTTCAACCTCCTCTCATTTATAATTAACTATTTCTTAATTATAAATTGAAAACCAAAATTGCTATGTGGTTGGGAAATCTCGTAGATACCACCTTAAGTAAGTAAACAAAATGGATATATCAGCAATGAGTAAAATAAAATTGTATGTCACCTGAGAATATACAACAGGAGGAAAACAGTCTCACTTCTGCGATGTTTCTAATAACATAAAACAGGACTAACCATGAAGAACATCGGACAATTCTAAATTGAGAGCCTACACAATTAATTGCTGGAATATTAAAAACCGTTAAGGCCATTGACAGGAAAGATGGAGGAACTGCCCCAGAGTGAAGGAGACAAAAGATATATGACCACTAAAGGTGATGTGAGAATCTTAGCATTTTGGGGACATTTAGTGAAAATTGGGTGGAGTCTGAGGATCTTCTGGTGGTGAACAATATATACTTTTCTGCTGGTGTGGTGTAGTAGTTACTTAGGAGAATGTTCCTGATTATAGTAAAGAGACACTAAATTATTATGAAGTGAAAGAGTACCTAGTGGGCTACTTAACCTCAAAATGGTTCAGGGAAAAAAATTATGTGTATGTACTATACTTGCAATGATTCTATAAAGACCAAAATGCATTTAAACAGGAACGTTTCTAGGCTACCTGGCTCATTTATGAATTTTTATACTGATTTTAAGCAGTATCTCTCAAATGGACTGGACTAGCAAAGGTTGGGGGATTTCAGCCCCTACATATCTCATTTGGGCCTATCCTTCTGTGTAGTTTATAAACTGTGTAATCACACGTGTCAGCCCTGCATTCAAAAGAATGTTTTATGTGGAATATTTTATGCAGAAATAGAGATCTACAGTAATTTCTTTAAAAGAGAATATGGTTTCCAAAATCACTTTACATTTTTTCACTTACCTTTAAGACTTTGGTTTGTTTAAACAAGATACGCAAATGTTAAAACAGAGAATACAAATGATATTGAACTCATTTCTCTTCAATGTATGTAGAAAAGAAAAGTGCCTATGAGAAATATTAACAGTATTCTGTTTGCTATCCCTCTCATTTGGAGTACATTTAATTATAAATATAAATTATATATATCATTTAGAAACAATGTGTTTAATAATTTAAGGATTAAGTGTGAATCAAAATAATTTGTTTAGTCTAGCAATAATTTAATTGCAAGTTGTTCAGAGAAGTGTACACAACACACAATAAATATTTATTATGTGTTGAATGAGACAAAGAATATAAAAGAAGTTAACAGTTTGGTAAACATTTGTGCATTAAAAGCTTCTATAATTTGCTTAGGCATAGACTTAATTTGAGATAAAATAATTAAAACAACACAAAGTCTATTTCTGAATTTGTGTTTTTAGATGCTAGCTATGGGGTGATTTAATCATGAAATTAAGTATAAATTAGAAAAGCTCAAATTTGCTTATTCTTCCTTACACCCTCAATAGGCCATTAATTCCTAGAAGGAGTGACTTCTGTATTAAGGACTAATCAATTCTTGCAAGGCTTTATAAAATTAACCATACTGGCATTAGCCATTCAGTATTTTAATTGTCCCTGTAATACATGGTCTTCTGATCTCATTGATATTTTGTTGTAATTGGAAATCAAAATGTCTAAGACTGTGGCCTAAAGATAATCCAACAACATTTACCCTGAGAAGCTTTACTTTTTCGAGTCCGTCACAGCATCCCTGCTCTTTGAGTTGTTCCATCTTCTAGATACTCATAAGTTTAATATTTCTGAGTCTAACTCTGTCACAAGCTCTATGATGAAGTTCAACCATGGAGTCATGAGAGATGGCTTCACTGTTACTGCTATCAAAATGATAACTAGGGATATTCTCTTCATATTTCCCCAATAAAATTGTGCAAACCAGGTGCAGTGGCTCATGCCTGTAATCCTAGCACTTTGAGAGGGTGAGGTGGGCAGATCATGAGGTCAGAAGTTAGAGACCAGCCTGACCAACATCCTATCTCTACCAAAAATACAAAAATTAGCTGGGCATGGTGCCATGTGCCTGTAATCCCAGCTACTTAGGAGGCTGAGGCAGAAGAATCCCTTGAACCTGGGAGGTGGAGGTTGCAGTGAGCCAAGATAGTGCCACTGCACTCCAGCCTGGGCAACAGAGGGAGACTCCATCTCAAAAAAAAAAAAAAAAAAAAAAAAAGTATGAACTCCAAATTTACCAAGGTACATCTCTGGTTTTATCTTCTTTGGGTAAATATTTGAATATGTCCTTCATTGTTTTGGAAATAAATTTCTAGAGTAGCAATTGCTATATCAGAACTTTGAGACTTTTTATAAAAGCTATTTAAAAATTTTCACCTGGAACATTGTAACAAGTACATTTTTATCAGTGAAAAATCAGAGATTCCATTTCTTACCCTTGCTCACATGTGGTATAATCATTTTCAAATTTTTAATTTTTATAAATGAAGGAAAATCTCCATCAAATGATTAATTCAGTATCTCTGTTTAACAGCAAACTTGATATTTTATTTGTATTTTGAATATATTTGTTAGAGATTTGAATTTCTCATTTTTATTAATTTTTATTCATATTCCATGTCTTTTTTCTATCAAAATGTTGGATGTCTCTGTATAATATTATATATGGGATTCTGTATGGGATTCTGATGAATATACAAACAATATACACATATTCTATTATGCATATATAGGTAAGCATACATATAATACATAGTATAATAGAACCATTTTCTCAGTGGGACATTCATCTTTTAATTATATTATTATAATGTTGTCCGGATGTACAGATTTCATTTATCTTTTGTTTTTATGGACAAAATTTTTTATGGCTTCTGACTGATATTAAACCTATAATGGCTTTCTTCATTTTCTGTGTACATAATATTACATATGTTTTCATTTGCTTATTTTTATCTTTTTGAGATAGAGTCTCGCTCTGTTGCCTAGGCTGAAGGGCAGTGGAGTGATCTCGGTTCACTGCAACTTCTGCCTCCCAGGTTCAAGTGATTCTTGTGCCTCAAATTCCTGAGTAGCCTGGATTACAGTCATGCAGCACCATACTCAGCTAATTTTTGTGTTTTTAGTAGCAACAGCATTTTACTACACTGCCCAGACTGGTCTTGAACTCTTGGGTTCGAGCAATTCACCCGCCTCAGCCCCTCAAATGATCGCACTGATTATAGGCATGAGCCACTGTACCCAATGTAATATTATACTTATTTTTTACTGTACATTTTATTTCAAATTTTTTATGTGTAAACTTAATTTGCAGAATCCCAAGAACATTTGTTATTTACCTTAAGTCATGGATCCATTCATTTACTCCTTTTTGCTTCTAACTGTGGATTATTGCCTAGGCAATCTCATCTAGTCCCCTGACTTTTAAAAGCATCTATAAATGGACGGATCTCTTATTTAAATTTCTAATTCAAGTCTTTCTTCCTAGTGCTAGAGCATATGTTCAAATGCCTTCTTGAATACCCAAAGGAATATAAATTATTCCATCATAAAAACAAATGCACGTGTGTGTTTATTGCAACACTATTCACAATAGCAAAAATATGGAATCAACCTAAATGCCCACCAATGATAGACTGGATAAAGGAAATATGGAACATATACACCATGGAATACTATGCAGCTATAGAAAATAATCAGATCATGTCCTCTGCATGGACATGGATGGAGTTGGAGGCCATTATCCTTAGCAAACTAATACAGGGACAGAAAACCAAATACTGGATGTTCTCAGGTTTAAGTGGAAGCTAAATAATGAGAACACATGGACATGTAGAGGGGAACAACACACACTGAGGCCTATCAAGAGGGCAGAGGGTGGGAGGAGGGAGTGGATTAGGAAAAAGAACTGAGTAGTAGGCTTAATGCCTGAAAGATGAAATAACAAACCCCTATGACACAAGTTACCTATGTAACACACTTGCACTTATAAGCTTGAACTTAAAAGTTTTTTTTTTAAAAATCTCCAATTCAGCATATTATAGACAAACACAATGCTTGAGATAAAGTTCTTGATCATCTGCATTAAACAAACTAATTTCCTACACCTGACTTTGTCATCTCACTAAGTAATATCACCAAACAACATAGAGATCACTATTAATCCCTCCATTGCCTACAACCCCCAAATCCAACTCAACAAGCTCTCTTGTCAGTTTTAAATATATCTTTAATCTGTCCACTCTGTTTGTATCATCTGTCTTCTACCTCATCCAAATCACTAACATTGTTTACCTAGATATTGTGTTGGCCTTTTAATTAGTGTCTCTGCTTTTGTTATCATCTCCATTAATGTCTTTTACTTACGGAAGTCAGAGTGGATTTTTAAAAACTCTTATTAGATATTGTTATTCCTTTGTGTGAAATCTTCCCTTTCCTTCCCCTTCCCTTTCCCCTTTCCCTTTCCCTTCCCCTTCCCCCTCCCCCCTTTCCTTTCTTCTATGTTTGGATTTCCCCTGAAAAAACCTGGGAATAAAGATTCTAGTGCAAGTAAGATTTGTTTCATATTATTATTGTGGGGTTTTTTTGGCAAATACTGGAAAGACTTGTAAATGAGTGGGGACAAGACACTAGAAACTGAAGGAGTCAAGAAAATGTGTATTAATAATCCAAACACAAGGCAGAAGATTGAACTAATGGTATAGAACTAACTGGGGAATGGCAACCTTCCCACTCTGCTAAGGGAGGCAAACAACACACACACACACACACACACACACACACACACACACTTCAAATGTCATTACTTACAATTTGAGATGTGTTAATGTGTATTATTATTTATTTCTCTGACTGGCAGAAAAAATCCTCAGATATAAAAATACTGGTATAACCACTGCTGTGCTGAGTATCTGAAATGGTGGAATTCAAAACATATGGGCACTCACAATGTCTGCTTTGCATAATCTGATTTTTATGTGTATTTCCATTCTAATCTCACACTGCTCAATCCTAGTTTACTATGCTCCAGAAGTACTAGCTTCATTTATACTCCAAATTTGTTTTTTATATTTAAATTATTTCATCTCCACTTCTTATTCTTTAGGACTCAGATTAAATGTCCCCTCCTGAAGAAAGCCTTTTGGTATGTCTCAACACGATTTTTTCCACTTTCACCTTGTGTCGCAGAGTTTACTTCATAGAATAAATGCACTGTACTTTGAAAATGATTGGTCTAGAAACCAACGATGAGTCTAAAAACACAGGACAATCCAGTCTCCCTGGCCATAATAATTGGTTTGAGAATAGGCAAGTGTATATTAAAGAATTTGACCTTACCCCAAACCAGAACTTTCCTTTGTCTTTGACATCTAGCAAGTAATGTGTACCATACCAGATAGGAGCATTTTTCTTTAGGGAAGGGGCTGACTGCATTGGTTTACATGATAGGAACTGCCTACACCCAAGAGACAAAGTAATTGTTGAGGATAGGGGATTTGGTTCATGTGTCAGCAGTCAATCTGGAGACTGAAAAAAACAGGTAGGCAATCAATCAACTATGCCCAATAAAAGGACCACAACCACCCTCCCCATCCCTCGCAAACAACAACAAAAAGCACATATCTGAACATGAAGACTCAGGTGTTTTTCCCACCTTGGCACATGCTGGGAGGGGAACACGTTCTGGCTTTACCAAAAGGACAATGAAAGCTCTGCATTTGGAACCCTCTGCCTTATGCTCTTCCTTGCACTAATTTTTATCTGTTTCTTGTCTCCATGCTAAACTATAACCACAAGTACTTTAAAGCTTCCCAGTGAATTTCGTTAGTCTTTCTAGCAAGCTATCAAATCTGAGGGTGGATTTGGGAACTCTCCAAACTTGTAGTTGGTGTCAGAAATAAGGGAAGTCTTTATAGTTTTGCTCTCAAATCTCACAGTTTGGCTAACTCTGGGTAGTAAGAAATCTAAGCCTATGGATGAGCTTTCAAGTCACTCTTGTCTTCTGTTTTTCTCTCATGCCCAGCAAATAACCAATCAATACATCCTGCTGACATATCCATATCCAGAAACCAACCTCCTGTTCAAGTCCTACCACAGCTTCATTTCAGGCCACCATTATCTCTTAACTGGATTATTAAACTAGTTTTTTAGTAGATTTCCTTGCTTCTACCTCGACTTCTTAAAATACGTTCTCAAAATGGTAACCAAAGAGATACTTTTGAAGCATAAATCTGATGTGATGCATTGAATTAATGTCAAAATATACATTGTCTCTGTATGAGCTCCCTCCATCAAGGTCCTTCACCACAGGGTTCCTGTTGTGTGAGAATTATACTTTTTATCCCTCTTATGTCAGACATATTATTTGATTTGAAGGATGAAACAGGAGTATAGGTGATTTTTAAAGAAATTTCTAAACAGAAGTTTAAATACCATTGCCTGATTTCATTATCTTTCTTCCCTTCACACTATCATGATTCAGTAGTCACAAGTAAGTGCTGGTTTTTCATCCTGGATCCTAAAGAGAACAGAAAAGGGAACTGCAGCTAACATGTAGCTGGTACACACTGGATACAGGACACATTTATTGTTTAAAAAAAGGAAAATTTTTAATTGTGTGATAAAGAAACATCACATTAAAAACCTCATTGACACTGAAATTAGTACTGGGAGTGGGATGTTGATGTAACAACACTAACAAGAAATTATTTGGATTTGATTTCAAGGACAGTTGGACAATAAGAAAACTATTGTTGGGGTTTTGACATGACATGACAGCATATGATGTAAAATATTTGGTGTAACTATCAATTGCAGTAAATAGTAAAAATATACCAACTGAACTTATAGATGAAGAGATTGGGAAAAAACTGCTATTAGGATGCTTCAGTTGCTATTGCCAAGAATATAAAAGGAGTTGAACTAGGGGAGGGAAAATAAGAGAAGCTGCAACAGAGATGAAAGAATAGGAGAATAGAGATAATGTAGAAATCCAGAGACATCATGGTTCAAAGATGCAGTTATTTCTTATCTACAAATAAAAGAAAAAAATATAAACAAAAGCAACAATAAGTATTTAAATCTCAACCTTTTGGTTAGTACCAAATCAGCCATCTCTGGGCTCAGGGAAAAAAGATCAGGAAATGATTGCTAACAGAACTACAATAAATTCTGAATGCCAAAATTAAGTATTAATATTTATGTTTTCCTTGAAAAGTACTGTGATCTATTAACACATAGATTGTAATACAATCAAGTAGATAAAAATTTTACTTTTTAGTATGTCATGTCTGTAGTGTGCACTATTCTCTATGACACAGTAACTGCTATTAAATTTTCCTTCATCTTTTATCCAACCGCAAAACAGACAAAATGCACAAGGCAATTCTTTTCCTCCCTCTAAAAAATAGGACACACAAAAGTTTGATTCTTAAGAGAAGAGAAAAAAAAAATGAGTAAACTTCCCAGTTGCCTAAGCTTCTTTCTTGGTGCATTTTTCTAATTATAATGCAATTACTAAGATTCTAAGAAGATTAAAGTGCTTGAACTTATTTGAAAAGGCAGAGATTAAACTTCTGAGCTAATGAAGTGGCTGGATTTGCAGGGCAAAGACTAAAGAGGAGGGAAATGTGCAGGTGCTAGACGAGGGTCCATAAATTTACACCCAGGTATTTCCCACACATTCTTGGCCAAAGCTGGGCTCTAGATGGGCAAGGTGCAAGTCTATGAGGCCTATCAGGGAACAGCTTTGGCAAGAGTGATGGCTCAATGAAGATAACAGAAACTGGAGTTCCAGCCCAGACTTCACTAAGTGCATTGGACACTCTGTCAAACCCCAAGAAAGACTGCTTTAGTAGTAACAGACACACCCTAGAACTAGGCATGAAATCAGTGTAGACCCACACTGTCAAAACAGGCAAAAGGAATCACTACTAATTTATTTTCCTATTAGTATGAAACTCAATGTCTTTTAAAGGGAAACAACACCATCTAAACTTACTCAAAGATGACATTGATGGTTTCCAATATATAAATAAATATAGGTAGACAGAAGAAGTGAGAATTGTGACTCATAATAAAAAATTCAATGGAAACACCTCAAGATAACCCATGTACAATAGACCTAAATATGCTACTGACAAATGCAGCAGAAAATGGCTTTAAAATAAATCTTATAAATATATTTAGGTTCTTAAAGAGTAAGCAGTACTCATTCCACTTGCCATATCACATATCTATGTGTTTATAATCTGTCTTTTCTCACTGGAATATCAGGTCTTTGAATAGATTGACTTATCTATTGTGTTTCATTGCTGTAAGTAGTTAGCAAGAGCTCAAAAATGCTTTTTGAAGGAATGATTTAATATCCATAATCCTGACCAGGTATGGTGGCTCACTCCTGTAATCCTAGCACTTTGAAAGGCTGAGGTGGGTGGATCATTTGAGGTCAGAAGTTCAAAACCAGCCTGGCCAACATGGTGAAACCCCATCTCTCCTAAAAATAATTAAAAAACTAATCAGGTATGGTGGTGGGTGCCTGAAATCCCAGTTACTGAGGAGGCTGAGGCAGGAGAATCACTTGAATCCAGGAGGTGGAGGTTGCAATGAGCTGAGATCATATCACTGAACTCCAGTCTGTGTGATAGAGTGAGAGACTCTTCTCAAAAAAAAAAAAATCCATAATTTTAGTAATAGCTATCATAGTCAAAAGAGTATACTCCAAGGTAATGAACAATTATAAACATGCCAAACCAAGCAGCATCCCTAATATTACTGTAGCTCTAGTAATAAAATTAAGAATGCCCCCCAATTCCTGAGTCCCAGAAGTAACACAGGGACTATCATTGTCATCAGGTATAATTCTTACATGACAAAAGTTAGTGCCAATTTTCATCATATTTCATGTCTTTTCCTCAATAGACCTAAATATACTAATAATTGTGGCAGACAAGGGTTTTAAAACAACTTTGATAAATGTTTTTAGGAAAAGCATCTAAGCAATACTTAGACCACTTGTCATATTATATATTTATTTGTTTATCATCTGCTTTTTCTCACTAAAATATCAGAATAGATTGAATAGATTGACTTATTTATTGTGTTTCATTGCTGTGGGTAATGGCAAGAGCTCAAAAATACTTGTTAAAGGAATGAGATAAAGGCATGCATGCATGAATGAATGAATGAATAAGTGAATGAGAAATGTAAACACTATGAAACAATGGTGCTTTCCTGCCTGTAGTGGTAATCTTTTGTGGTTTTAAAACAGTTCAATAAGAATGGAGGTAAAATGCAATGATGTCAATATTTTCATACTTCACATTAGACTGGAGTGTATGACTTGTGTTTCTTTATGGCTGTTAACAAAATATCAAAGTTTTAAGAAAAAACAAGATCAGTAATAGCCATCCTGAGCTATATTGGAGTTTAAGGCAAAAGAAAAAAAATCAATAATATTCTCTTTTTACCTGATTCTTTTTCTCTTTTTTCTGAAAGATTTTTCCTCTTATTCTCACTCTTTTCCCCTCTCTAATATCTCTCTGTGTCTCTATCTCTCTTACCTATATTTTACTTTCTATTTACTTTAGTTTCTGCCTGTTCATAGTTTCTTTTTTTTTCTTTCTTTTTTTTAATTGAGACAGAGTTTCGCTCTTGTGACCCAGGCTGGAGTGCAATGGCGCTATCTCGGCTCACCACAACCTCCGCCTCCTGGGTTCAGGCAATTCTCCTGCCTCAGCCTCCCGAGTAGCTGGGATTACAGGCACGTGCCACCGTGCTCAGCTAATTTTTTGTATTTTTAGTAGAGACAGGGTTTCACCATGTTGACCAGGATGGTCTCGATTTCTTGACCTCGTGATTTCTTGACCTCGTGATCCACCCACCTCGGCCTCCCAAAGTACTGGGATTACAGGCTTGAGCCACTGCACCCGGCCCATAGTTTCTTATCATTGTTTAGTTATCCAATAATACTCTTAGCATTGGTTTGTCCTTGACCAATAAGGGTTTTCAGGAGATCTATTTGTATAATCTCTAAATTTCAGTTCACTTTTCTGAAAGAAAAATCTGATAAGTTCAGTTCTTTATTACTACGTTGTATGCCACTTGCTGTCCTTATACTGAACACCTGTTTTTGCACATTAATTCAGGTGTTGTCTGATTATGGGACCAGTGATGTTGTGTTATCTTTGTTGGGTTCTCCCAGAAGCAGAACTTGAGCCAAGGATGCAAGTCCATTAACTACTTTGTTGGTTGAAAGGAACAGGAAAAAACTTGTAGGGGAGTAGAAAATGAGTACTGAATAGGATACATTAGCTGTATAACTGTCTTCATAAGTGGTAAGTCTCCAGTGTTAAAGGAGTACAACAGTGTTACTAAAAGGCCATCAAAGGACCAACCTCTCAGTTTGAGGCCCTGACAAGGCTGTAAAGAGGGAACTATTTCTGATATCTAGATTGATGCGGAAACAAATGCCCTAAGTGCAAATGTTCCTTATGGGTATCTGTTTTAGGGATTTGTAAGAATTTTACAAGCATGATTACAATAACAATTTCATAAACAATCAACATACATTTATATCAGTTTTATATTTAGTGCTTATACATATTCTACATACATTAGGTATTCTGAGAGTATTCCTATGCTACAGAGAGGGAGCAAGCCATTTATTGCTCGTGTCATGAGTTAACAATCCTGTTATGAAACAGAGTCATAGTAAGCTGAGGAAATACAGGCTCCTTAGGCAACTACTGAATTATGAGCTTTCTATTAATACTAGCTGCTAGAGCCAAAAACTGATCTATAGATTACATTAAAGAAGAGTTAAATTTCTAACCCTATTCTTAGGGAAAGAAGATGCATTTAACATTTATAGATGGCAGAACGGCTTCAGTGATCTCCTAGCATTCAAAAAGAAGGCCTCAAGTCCAATTTTGCCAATATGAAGTAATATAAGGTTGTCCCTAATATTTGAAGAGTTCAAATTTATAATTAATTTTGAAGTTCTAGTTTAAGCAACATCTTGCTTTCATTTTATTTTACAAAGGCAGCAAGGAGACATCATTTAATTTACATTTAGATTCTTGATGATTAATATTCTAATGGTATTAGTATGGGTTATTCCAAAATTAGAGACTGAAAAAGGACTCAGATTCAGACTTTTTTTTTTTTTCAGGAGCAGGTGTTAAGGAGGTGAGGTGGTATAAAACAACGAAGAAAGAAAACTAGCAAAGTGAGCTTTATTGTGCTCTTATCACTGTGGGCAACTGTGTATTTGTCTCACTGGGGGTCTTCTGAGGACCCAATACAACACACCTCAGAATTGCCACTTCAGAAATAGAGGAGAATGTAACATTTACCTATTGGTTGTGGCTTACATCCAGGGGTGTTAACGGTTCTGTGAATCAACACCGGATTGGCTTCAGTAAGCCTAAGTGAGCATTTGTGATTTCAGATAAACTTGAGGCAAAAAAAGTGGACAGAATTGGTAAGCACAGGAGGTGAAATTTTGTCAGGGCACATGGCAACTGCAAATGACACTGGAGGTAGGTCAAGCTGTTATGACAGAAAGCATCAAAGGCCTGTGCCTCAGTCTCTCCCTCCTTATTACTCAGATCTACTCATACTGCATGTATTTATTCTATTCTCTTACTAACCCTTCTAATAAAACCCAGTGGCAATCTCCCAAAAGGATTTAAGATCAATGAGTTATTTGACAAGTTATAATCTTTACTGCTGCAGCTTATCCATAAATCATACTTAATAATTATCATTAATCTTATCCACTGCCCATTCCAGATCTATCTCCCCTCCGACTGGCACTTCCTCTGGTGCATGTAGACTGCTTTCCTGGTGGAGTGAATTAAACCTTCCCTGAGAAGGGGGAGCTCTTGGTTGCCTTGCCTTTTTAAGGATGTGGTTGCTGCAATTACTCATTCACTATTATTGCTTTATACAGAAGCTTCAATCATTTTGTCTTAGTCTTCTTGGGCTGCCACAGCAAAATTCCATAGGGTAGATGGGTTAAACCATAGAAATAAATGTTCTCACAGTTCACGAGGTTCAGACCCTCTTCACAGCTCCACTAGGTGATGTCCCAGTAGGGACTCCGTGTAGAGACTCCAACCCCACATTCTTCCTCTGAACTGCCCTAGCAGCGGTTCTTCATGAGTGCCCTGCCCCTGAAGCAAACTTCCGCCTGGGCACCCAGACATTGCCATATATCTTCTGAAATCGAGGTGAAGATTCCCAAGTCTCAATTCTTGACCTCTGTGCACTTATAGGCTAACATCACATGGCAGCTGCCAAGGCTTGGGGCTTACACCCTCTGAAGCCATGGCCTGAGCTCTACATGGGTTACTTTCAACCACAACTGGAGTGTCTGGGATGCAGGGCACCAAGTTCCTATGCTGCACAGAGCATGGGACCCTGGGCCCGACCCACAAAACCATTTTCTCCTGGACTTCTGGTCCTGTGATGGGAGGGCTGCCATGAAGATCTCTGATATAACCTGGAGACTTTTTCCTGTAGTCTTATGGATTAACATTTGACTCCTTGTTACTTATGCCAATTTCTGCAGCCAGATTAAATTTCTTCTCAGAAAATGGGATTTTTCTCTTCTGTTGCATTATCAGGCTGCAAATTTTCCAAACTTTTATACTCTATTTCCCTTTTATAAAATTGAATGCTTTTAACAACACCCAAGTCACATCTCGAATGCTTTGCTGCTTAGAAATTTCTTCTACCAGATACTCTAAATCATCTCTTTCAAGTTCAGAGTTCCACAGATCTCTTTGCTAAAATATAACAAGAATCACATTTGCCCCAGTATCCAACAAGCTTCTCATCTTCAACTGAGACCACCTCAGCTTGGACCTTTTTGTTCATATCACTATCAGCATTTTTGTTTTGACAAAATCTCATTCAACAAGTCTCTAGGAAGTTCCAAACTTTCCCACATTTTGCTGTCTTCTTCTGAGCCCTCCAAACTGTTCCATCCTCTGCCTGTTACCCAGTTCCAACGTTGCTTCCACATTTTTGGGTATGTTTTCAGCAATGCCCCACTCTACTGGTACTAACTTACTCTATTTGCCTGTTTTCATGCTGCTGATACATACCTGAGACTGGGAAGAAAAAGAGATTAATTAAACTTACTGTTCCACGTGACTGGGGAACGTCTCACAATCATGGCAGAGGGTGAAAGGCACTTCTTACATGGCCATGGCAAGAAAGAATGAGAAGGATGCCAAAATGGGAACCCCTTATAAAACTATCAGATCTCGAGAGACTTACGAGAACAATATGGGGGAAACTGCTTCCATGATGCAAATTATCTACCTCTGGGTCCTCCCACAACATGTGGGAATTATGGTAGTACAATTCAAGATGACATTTGGGGGGAAACACAGAGCCAAACCATATCATTCATTAATAAAACCTTTCTCTTTGCTTAATGTTTGTTGATATATGTAGCTTTTGTTAATTGTAATGACAAATAAAAGCCTTGCATATAGTTGGGTAAATACAGCTAGTGGCAGGGTTAATGGGAAGATGTATGGAAAGGAGAAACTGCCACCCATGCAATCTTCTTGACTTCTCAGTCCTGCCTTGTCCAAAGACCTCAACTCCAGGGAGTCCTGCAGAATGTTTGCTCACCAGCTTAGGTACCTCTTGAATATAATACTGTGGGAATTGGGGTTCTTATTTTATTCATTTATTGTAAAGTAGAATTGTGAAGTTTTTTTTTGAATTATTCCAGATCAGTAATACTCACCTGATTATTCCTCAGAATTTTTGTGTTATTTTTTAACCATACAGATGTACAGCTCCGACTGCTGAAATTCTTGGTAGGGGGTGGGAATAGATAATATTGCAAAGCTGGAGAGTTGCTCCTGGTGGTAGGTTTGAGAATTACTACTCTAGATCAAGTAATTCTATTCATAACATATTTTTGAATTTTAAAATTCTGTTGTGCTCAAACCCTGGATATTTAACTTTCCTGTTGGTTGAACCTCATCCCATCCACCCCCGCTTTTTTTTACCATTAGGCATATTTTCATAATCACTTTTATTTCTTTCAGGCTATTTCACACACACACACACACACACACTCTCTTTCGTTCCTTCCTTCCCTCCCTCCCACCCTCCCTCCTTCCCTCCCTCCCTTCCTTCCTTCCTTCCTTCCTTTCTTCCTTCCTTCCTTCCTTTCTTTGACAGGGTGTCACTCTGTCACTCAGGCTGGAGTGCAGTGGCATGATCTTGCCTCACTGCAGACTCCAACTTCCAGGTTCAAGTGATTCTCCCACCTCAGTCTGCTGAGTAGCTGGCACTACAGGTGCCCACCACCATACCCAGATAATTTTCATATTTTTAGTAAAGATGGGGTTTCACCATGTTGGCCAGGCTGGTCTTGAACTCCTGACCTCAAGTGATTCATTGCCTCAGCCTCCCAAAGTGGTGGGTTTACAGGCATGAGCCACTATGCCTAACATTTTCAGGTCATTTTTCCAGCTCAAACTTTATTTTTCATCTTAGTTTAGACATCATAACTTCTGAGAAGTTTCTTGTTTACATAGGGGCATGGTGCTTTCTTTTCAGAAATAATTTAGTATAATTAAGCCATGATTTGAATAATTCCACTGCTAACTAAAGTATCTACAAGTAACCACTTAATGGAAGATCACTATCCATTCTTTGGTCTTTTCTCATTTTGTGTTTTCAGCCTTAAGAGCTGGGAAATTCTGATTTGTTCCGTGCTTTATACACTGCTTTTGATTTCAGTTTTTATGGAGAAAGTCAAAAACCTCTATTGATTGTGACCAGTACAAAATCCTATTACTTAATGGATGAAAACCCCTTAGTGTTTCTTGGCAATTTTTTATGCCTCATTTCCTCTCCTCATTGCATTCTTCACTGAAACTGTTGCCAACCTTCTCCATGACTTCAACATCCCAAGTGACTTTTGACCTCAGCACATGGCTTCATCACCTTCTTTATGGAGGTAAAAATCTCATAAGAGTTTCCTTACTTTACTTTCTCTCTACCTGAAACTCCCTGTCTTTAGTTTACATTTCATTTTTCATCACGATCTCATAGGAGAATCTGCTCCTTTTCTTTAGGGACTAACTGCTAGATTTGTGCTCTTTATCTGATCTTCCCTGTCTTAGACCCTTATTGTATCAATTATTCTCCTTGCTAGCATCTTTCGTCTTTTGTTCTCCGCTTGATTTCTACCCTGAGCTTTCAAATATGTTTTTGTCTTCCCATCCTTGCACAAAGGAGGTTGCTCCATAAATATTTAATGAAGTGATATTGAATTGAATTGAACTTAATTCCTCCAGCTCACAGAATTACTAGTGGCAGATCCAAAAATTAAAACCCAGGATTTCTGATTTTAGTTCAACATTTTTTCCAAAGATAAACAAACATTTCTTAAGGGCTCTTTTAAGATTAACTACTTTCTGAAATTTAAATCCAGTGACTATATTTGCTGAAGTGTAAATGTTTGATTCACTAAAGTATATTGTTTGTCTACTCATCAGTAAAATAGTATTGATCCTAATACAATATGATATTTGGTCATTAAAATCTCATGTTATACATTATACATGTAGGCAATTCATTGCAAAATTGGAAATTGATAAACTAATGTGAAGGGTTTATTTTGTTATATCATTTAAATGTTGTTATAGGTTAATTTAATACCATATACTTTTTATTTATTACCAAATTGATTATGACTTAATAGCACACCATGTTTACCTCTTGGAGATGCTAGAGAAACTGTTACTATTAATTTAAAGTTAGTTATAATAGTTGAATAAAGAAACATTATCTTTTTTTTCCTGTCTAGAAAATAAAGACTTAGGATGAAAACAATGCAGCACTTTTTAGAATTAAAATCTATTCTGAGAAAAATTATGCCAGTCACACACCTGCAGAACAAACCTCTGAATGGGCCTAATTCTATTAGATTAATTTATTGGTTAACTCTTCTTGGACTGCTATAAACGTAGCAGAAGCCAGACATGAATTACAAAATAGATTCACATGATATACCCAGATATCCAGAATTTCAATGTTAAATAAGGGGACATTGTCTGGAACAGGAGCTCAATTTCTTGTCTCTTATTTATATACAGTCTTTTTGAAAACAAGTTAGTATAATTACATGATAGCAAATGCTAAGAAAAGCATTTGTATGTAGTAGATTTATGACCATATCCTTTCAAGGTTTAGCTTTGAATTCTAAACTTTGGTAGCTGTTTAGACAGTCATATATCTAGCGATAATAAGTACTGTTTAGAATTCCTCAATATATGTTTATTATCTGACTGGATTGACTGTCAGGTCATGGTTTTCATGTTTATGTCAACAAACTTTATATCCCTTCTAATTCTAAGTTTTTATCATGCATAATTTATATTCACTTTATAAGAATTATTAAAGTTCAAGATGAATGAGAACTAAATTTCTGTGTCTTTAAGTTGCACATAATACCTACCCATAGTATTAGTTCCAATACTTAATGCTTTTATCACCATATCAGAATAAAAAGACAGGAAAATTGTGTATGTTACATATGACTTTCATTTTAGAGTTTAGAACTGGATTATTAACCAATGGCTTGTACAAGACCACAAGGAGTCTTAAGTAGACTTAACTGGGATGTTGATACATTTCATCAAGTCAACTCTGTTATTTCTATTTTGTCACTAGGACAAGAAGGGTTTATATAAGAAATCCATTATTGATAGTGTATTCAGTCTTTGTAAAATGTATTATTAATATACATATATTTCACTTTGGTCATTAAAATAATAATCATAAATAATGTAACAAAATATATAATAAAACAGGATGCATGCTTTGGTTTTATGAGCACATTAATTTTCTCCATCATCAGTGTTACCCTACTAATGTTTACATCCTGTTTAGAAGAGAGGAAAAGGGTGAGAATGCCATTCACCCTCTGCCTAGCATTGTGGAACATATTGCTTAGAGGTTGAGATCTTTCCTAGAATCTCCTAATTAGCACCTCCCAACTAGATAGAAATAGAAAGGGATCTGGTGAAGAGAAGCAGATGCTCAGAGAATCAGTGAAATTTTCTTGTGGGTAGTAGTATTCTTATAGTTCGAAACTTCAAAAGTTCTTTTAAATACATTGGGAATGCTCATTCCTTCCTACTTAGCTTGTCACAGTCTGTATCACGAAACATTTTAAGATCATCATTCTAATATAATTTTTAAATTACACATTTTATTTTAGAATAAAAATGTTTTATATATTAAAAGAGGTCTTTAAGATTTTTAATACATCATCACAACTTTATATGTGTACTCTAGTTGTTCAATTATTTGATTTGTACTGTTTTAGTCATCAAAAGTAAAAAAGAAATGAGAGGATATGTCTTACCACTGTATTTGTTCTCCACGCTTCAGTAATACTGGGCCCCTTTTTGTGTATGTATTTATTTATTTTAATTTGTCATGTCACTTTTTGTCTCTTAGGCTTTTCACATGTTGTTCTTTCTGCAGAAATACACTTCTTCCACTCTCTTTCTCATCATCTGGTCTTGATTCAAATTTTTCCTCTTCTGTGAGGAATTATCTGATTAATCTTTCTAACATTGCTTTCTGCACCCACTCTATCTTTGTGACACTTAGCAATATCTGACATTATTGTTATTTAGTGACTTACTGTCTTCGTCTCCCAATGGTGCATGAAGTTCCTTAAATAAAGACATTGCATCTTGGTTACTGCTTTATTTGCATTGCCTAGAATATCTGTGACTGGAACATTTTTGATTCTCAAAATGGTTTTTGAACATAAATTAATGGATGAATGAATTGATCAATGAATCAATACATGTTATCAGGCCTTAATAAATTTACTAATATAAAAAATAAATACTGTGAATATTACATTTATTTACTAAAGCTACGACCTCAATCTCCTAAAAATGCTTATTAGTTCCAATTGCTTTCATTGAAACCGAGATAAAGCAATGACATTCTCTGCCTTAAATGAACATCAGAATTTTCCAATCTTACAAATACTAATACGAATTTAAGAGAAAAAAAAATATTCCAAGAAGAAGCAGTTTGTTGAATTTTTTTTTTGAGACGGAGTTTTGCTCTTGTGACCCAGGCTGGAATACAATGGCTCAATCCTCGGCTCACTACAACCTCGCCTCCTGGGTTCATGCAATTCTCCTGCCTCTGCCTCCCGAGTAGCTGGGATTACAGCCACGTGCCACCATGCTCAGCTATTTTTTTTTTATTTTTAGTAGAGATGGGATCTCACCATGTTGACTAAGATGGTCTCTATCTCTTGACCTCATGATCCACCCGCCTCGGCCTCCCAAAGTGCTGGGATTACAGGCTTGAGCCACTGCACGTGGCCAGTTTATTGAATTTTTATTGGTTAATACTCTTTAGTCTAATTCTTCTATTTCGGTTCAACTTTTATATATGAATACATGGTAATTTACATGGTAACATGGAGAAAGTAGGCAACTGTTAAAGGACATGGCAAATTTGGAATAAAAAACATGTCAATTTCTCTTTAACATTAATACCTGTGAATATCAAAGCAGGCAAATAAATTACCGTAATGTAATTGCCTTACATATCCCAAAATTCAAATTTAAAAATAATTTGTCCAATTTTGAGTTTGTACTTTAGTTTCTTTCACATGACAAGGATATAATAGGTATTTTTAGAGAATACATAATAGTGTCTTAAAATTTTCATAGACTGGTTTATGGAAATCTGAATCATCATTAACCGTGTTAACTACCTAGATCAACATTGCCCAATAAACTTCTGTGATAATGAAAATGTCCAGTAACCTGTTATCTAGGATGGTAGCCACTAGTCGTATGTGGCTCACTAGTGCTTATGTAGCTAATGTTACTAGGGAACTGATTTTTAAATTTTGTTTAATTTTTACTAACATTAATTCAAATACAAATAGTGACATGCAGCCAATGGCCACCATTTATTTTTTTATTTATTATTTTTATTTTATTATTATTATTTTTTTTTGAGACGGAGTTTCGCTCTTGTTACCCAGGCTGGAGTGCAATGGCGCGATCTCGGCTCACCGCAACCTCTGCCTCCTGGGTTCAGGCAATTCTCCTGCCTCAGCCTCCTGAGTAGCTGGGATTACAGGCACACGCCACCATGCCCAGCTAATTTTTTGTATTTTTAGTAGAGACGGGGTTTCACCATGTTGACCAGGATGGTCTCGATCTCTTGACCTCGTGATCCACCCGCCTCGGCCTCCCAAAGTGCTGGGATTACAGGCTTGAGCCATCGCGCCCGGCCTGTGGCCACCATTTAGATATTAGAATGTTCCTTGTGAAGGACAGTGATTTTAAACAAATCAAGTTGTATCTGTTTACCAAGCTTCCCAATAATTGGGATGTGACCCACCTTGATTTTAATAAAATATTTTTAACTTTATTTGCAGCTGAGCCCATAGGATACTTGGGTTCTGTGTTCCACTGTGCCACGTTTCTCATCAAGGTTAGATGTCATACCCAGTTTCCTTCCAAATATAAGATTCTGTGAATATTTTAAAAACAAATATGAAACCCCAGTCATTTCATGGATAATTCTTTTTATTATTTCTTTTGTGTTGATTTGGGAGAAGATGTTGAATTGTCAGAAGAAAGCTAGTTCACAAATCTAAAAGGTCTGTGTCATACAGATGCCTAAGTAAATCTGTTATAGTTTCATCAGTTCATTCTTGTCCAGAACTATTACGCAGGGCACTTTATTGTTTACAATAAAGTAAAAGTAAAATATAATAAGGATACAATAAAATTCAAAATTTATTCTGCAATACAATAAATTAAAAGCATTTTTTGAAAAAAAATGTTTTCTAGTGTTAAAAAATTTATATGAAAGTAATGTCCCTGTAATATCTAAAAATTATAGCACAACTAAATGAACTAAGACCAAGTACACATTAGATTCTTACTTCGTTTCCTTTGAGCTCTGGCTATGATGCCAAACACTACCACTGCTAGCACTTTTCACGATTTGCTTGTTTAATTGTTTCATATGTTCATAACACCTATATACACCTTAGAGCGCTGTCTTGGACTGATTTGGAAAATATATTAAGAGTGTGCCTCATGGTACTGGACATGTAGTAAGCATGCAACAAATGTTTTCTATTTTTATTTTCTCATAGTCATGATAGCCACTGATAAGAGATCAACCAGAAAAGAGGATTATATGTTATTTTTTACCTGCAAATGCAGGTAACTTCCTTGGAAAAATCAGTGTACGTAGATCTGTAGCTATTAAAGACAATAGAAAGAAGACTGCCATTTTAACATAACAAGGATACAATGTACTAACTCTATGAAGACATCACTTCTTTTAATAAGTACATTTGCCAAGTAAACCCTGATTTTGAAGAAAAATAGTTACCTTTTAAATGCAAAATATGATTCACATTACATAAATACATTAAATAACACTTTTTATTTTCAAATATTTATGTATAGAAGGTTACAGAAGATGACATAATCTCTTTCTTTTTTCATAGAATATTAGAGAGTAAAATGTTGGAGTGGTATAAAGAGGAAGAAACTAAAAGATGCTTGAATTTCTTGGTTCGTGTCACTTTTACCTTAACATATTTGTCTGCATGTTCATTTCCTTTGTGTGCTTTTCTTTCTTAAAGAATAAAAGAAAAATCTGCCTCATGAAAATGCAGGAGAGTCATCCCACATAAAGACCATCTTTAAAATGCGCATTATTTATTTGACAGACTGTAATGGCTGTTTCAGGGATATTATGGGCTGTCACGTGAATATGTATTTTAGAATGAATACTACTGTACAAATACTGTGCTTGCACAATGCACATCAAAAATATAACCTAATAAAATGCATTTTGAAGATTAGACAATATATAAGGAAATGTTGGAGATGGAAAACCCAGTTGAATTAAAACAGGAAAATATCTTAAACCCAAATGATACATAGGCCAACTTCTTTGGGAGGTAAGGGAGTAGAAAAAGAGGAAAAAAAAATTCACTCCTAACTTAACTTTGTAATATAATAACATTTTTTGTCTCTTGATTTTGACATCAAGTAAAATAAAGTTTTTTGGGAATATTTTTATTTGGTTGATATTGACAAAGAATGAGTGTTTTAGAATGTTATTGTCTTTACAACACTTCATGCCCAGTTACCAGACTCAGGATTATTAATAAATTAGAATATTTAATTATGGAAATTTTAAGTTAGAATTAAATAATTCATAATTCATGCACGTATTTAGCACTTTGTGTGTGTGTGTGTGTGTGTGTGTGTGTGAATATCTGTAATTCATATGCTTCAGTGTTCAGTTCCTTAGTATCTGTGAGATGCAATGGATACAAATCCTTCCCTGAAAGAGTTTATAGTCAAGAGGGATGTTACAACATGAGTATAGTTTACTATAATAACAGGCTGAAAACAATAAGGACTCTAAGGGGCATATAGATAAGATGTTCCAACAGCCCTATAGGAAATAAATACAAGGAACAATATGGCATATCTTCAATAAATACAAATGAAAGTCTTTTGTGTTTGGGTCACGTTTCATCAAGAATTGTGTTTTGAATCTAGTTACTTTTACCCATGTCTTATCCAATATTGCATACCTTTGTCAAGGTAAAAAAGTTTGGGTTTTCTTGTTGTTGTTGTTTGAGATGGAGTCTCACTCTGTCACCCAGGCTGGAGTGCAGTGGTACAATCTCAGCTCACTGCGACCTCCCAACCCTGGGTTCAAGCACTTCTCCTGCCTCAGCCTCCTGAGTAGCTGGACTTACAGGCACCCTCTACCACACCCAGCTAATTTTTGTATTTTTAGTAGAGTCGGGGTTTTGCCATATTGGCCAGGCTGATCTCAAACTCTTGACCTCAGATCATCCACCTGCCTTGGCCTCCCAAAATGCTGGGATTACAGGAGTGAGCCACTTCACCCAGCCTGAATTTTTTTTGTTTGTTTGTTTGATTTTGATTAATTTTAGATCATACAAAAATAAACTCTATCAGCATTGTTATGTTTTACATTATTTCTGGAAAGATCGGAATTTTCTAATTCAGATTATTCTAATCTAAAAAATTGATGTGATACATAAACTTCAAGTAAGTAATTGATCTTAACTTTTTGTAGATATGTTTCATTTTTTTTGTTTTCTCCTTTTTTTTCCTTTCTGCTTTTATTTTCCCCAAAATTGTTAAAGTAGACAACATTTGCAGAGATATAGGTAATTCTGCCAATCAAAGCTCCTGTGTTTCTAAAGTTTCTCAACAAACGGAATTCTTCTGAAGTACATATTCATTAACCTTCAGAAAAGTTTACGGCATCTGTAATAAAGACTTGAAATTAAAGAAAACAAAATCCGTCACAACTGCCAAAATTATTGAAATTAAAAGATTTTAAAGTATTTACCAGCCATTTATTTAGATCCACACTCTCCTTCAGAACTACATTGGAATCCATGCATGCACTTTTAAATTCTCTGGTAGTCACATTAGAAAAGTGAAAAAGGTGAAATTAATTTTAATACTATATTCATAATGTATTATTTCAACATGTAGTCGATTAATGATACACCTCATATTCTATTTTCTCATGTTAAGTCTTTGAAATCTGATCTATATTTCATACTTACAGTACAACTTAATTCAGACAAGCCACATTTGAAGTCTTCGTAGCCGCTTGTGGGTAGTGGTTTTCTTACTAAGCAGTGCTGGGCTAATATTTTTGGTTATAGTATTTAACTCTCATAGCCATCCTGTGAGGAATCTATCATTAATTCCCTTTTGCAGGCAAGAAAACTAAAAATCAGAAAGTATAAGTCACTTCATACAGCAAAACAGAGATGGAAATGAAACAATTCTCATTGCATTAACATCATTTTCATATCATATCTTTTATTATAGTGATATCTTATGAAGTTTAGAATTTTAGAATTTGGACTCCCAGGTAAATAGTTTTTAAAGTAGATTGCATATTTCCTAGAAATTTCTATTCTTCTAAAAAAAAAAAAAGATTCTTTTTGAATTGCACTCATAAAATTACTTTCAAAGGTAGGCCAAACCTGAAACAGTTTCCTTGTTTCATAGCCTTTATTGAATTCTGATTTGTTCTACTTCAAAGCATAAAAGGCATATAATTGAAATTATTCCTTTGACTATATATCTTTCCCTGGAGTCTACTAAAGACATTAGCCTATTTGGTGTTATAGTATTTTTTTCTAATATTTGTGATTTTTCTAATCACAGTGCAGTATTTCTTTGATCACTATAGCTCCCCTTTATTTAATCGTTTCCATTATTTTGATGGTTGGTTGAACTTTCTTATTTATGTGAGTCTTGTCCTCATTTTGTTATTTTTGTTTTAGAAACAGGGTCTTGCTATGTTGGCCAGGCTAGGGTGCAGTGGATGTTTACACGTGTGATGCTAGCACACCACATCTTCAAACTCTTGAGCTCAAGTGATTTTCCTGCCTTAGTTTCCCAAGTAGCTGGGACTAGCAGTGAGAGAACCACCACACCAAGCCATTGTCCTCATCTTTAAGTGAAGAGACTCAAAGGCTGACTGTGATATATGATAAAAATTCATCTTCTTTCTATAGTAAAAATCTAGCAAGAGAAAATGTGCCAGCATTTATCAGGGGAGACTTGGGCAGGCATATTAAGAAGATTTCATTGTCAATAATAAGTGTCTAACCCCAGAGAATTTGTGACACTGTGTATTCGCTTCTCCTGTGAGATCCTATTTAAGGAAAAAAACATTTCTAAAGACTTATATTAAATTTTTCCCAAACTAAAAAATATGTTCAGAGGAAAGGCATTTTCTGTTTTCTGGAAGCTCAGTACCGAATGTAGAGGATAGGCACAATCAATTTATTAGGAAAGATAAATCCTAACAGAAGACAGAAGTCCTAAATTTTAAATAAAGTATTTTAGGAATATAAGTAAGATGTGAATTAATTGTGATGAGATGAACTTAAGAACCAGAGAGCAAGTTGGAGATGGTGGAGCATGAACCTAGATGAGGCATCAGAGATATCCCACCCGTTAGTAAGTTGGGCACCATCTATTTAAGTGTATAATATTTATCTAATGTTTAATGACACAGACTCCCTAATTCTGGTAGCAGAGGTAAACTCTTTGAAGTCTTAGGTATGCACTTTATTTCTTATTGATTATAATCCAGAGGCATGTCTTTCTGTACATCAGAGATCTATCCCAATCCCACATTCTTCATAGCCATTTTTTTGTTATTGCTTTTGTTGCTCTTATTCATTATTCATTAAACAAATATTTAAAAATGAACAGACAACAGGAAGAAAATAATGGAGCTTCTCATTTGTCTGTTTTATTTTGCATGACATTCTTTCTGCAGTTAGGAAGTCACTTGCAACCAGCTCTCAGAATGGTTGAATTGCATGAAGTAGAGCCACTTCCCTGAATGCATGTCTGATCTTATAGACCATAGGTGTTTCTTTTTTACCTTTTTGATCTTTTGGTTAGTGTCTGTCTTTTTCTTTTGCCTTTTTGGCTGCTTATGATTGACTTTCATTCGTTTGTCAATTGGATTTCCAAATTGGTTCCTTTCCTTTTCAATATCTTGTGGTCAGTGTGTAATTAGGGACATTGTCAATGGGAGCTCAAGAAAGACAAACCAGGTGAAGTGGAAGTTCCCTTCCTGGAACTTGAAACTTGCTCAGAGAGAGTGCGCCACTGAAAATGTTTGGAGTTTAACTCTCCATGTGGTGGTACATGAATCTCTACTGTTCCATCCATGGAACCACTGTGGCAGTTTCTGCATCCAAGTCTTTGTTTCCCCAATTCTGCAAGTTTTGGTCAACTATGTGAGTACTTGACTTCCTTTTAAAAATTACCTTTTGCTTAATTTAGCCAGGGACACTATCTAATTCTTTAAATCCAAAGAGTGTTAATTGATATAATAATGAAGTTAACAGAAATGAATTAGAATTTTTGTCTTGAGTACTGAGAAAGTTATTTAATTTCATTTGTCTTCTGCACAATGGGGATATTAACACTACCATGAAAGTTATTTGGGACTATCAAGTGAAAGGATATAAAATGCTTGATTCAGAGCAAGTGTTTAAAAATATTAGGAAACACAATGCTCAGTTTCTGTGTAAGCATTTCTATGTGTGTGTTGTATCATATATATATATATATTTTTAAAGACGTGTATATACACATATATATTAATACTTTGTATTATATGTATTTAAATCTACCATATATGTTATATAAACACATGCACACACATATATAACCTAGCATTTACATGTATGTATATGTTTCTATGTGTATGCATGTGTGTAGTTAAGTATTGTGAGTTTTCATGGCTCTGTCAATTCTCTGGAGTTGGTGTTGAACAATGACACACTGCAGTTGTTAAAAGTCCCTAGTAGATTTCTTGTTCATGCCTTTTACTTGGTTTAGGAAATTCATTTAGTGCTATATTTTTGACATAGGAGATGAGTTATAGGTTTCTTCTGAGGTTCCTGTTACATTCTTTAGATCTGTTGTAACCCCGGTGCTAATTAGTATAACATTTGTTATCATAATTAGTGTTTTGATGGTCAATTTTGCAGGCTGATTCTGCAGACTATTTAATGTTCTATTATTTCTTAGTTGCAAAGTACAAGAAATTAACTTTTAAGGATTTTTGGTCATGTATTTGCACCTTGTCTCATTAGGAATATTTACAGAAGACATTTACTGTGATTTAATCTAGGTCTCTAGATACTAATTTTTTGCCTCAAGCATGTCTATAAAATTGTTTCTTAAGAGAAAAGGAATTCATAGACTTATTATCAACAGGATGTAATCATTTATAGACTCTGTTAACCACAGGTTGGGTTTGTTAAATTTTGGGATCTGCACATGTTTGAGAAGATTAGTTTTTTATATTGGTGACCAAAGTTTTGGGTAGTTATACACGGATTTTTTCAATCTTTTATTTAAGGGACAGTGTTTCCTGGGATTATGTTAGTCATATAAAGTTATTTCTCCTTTACCATATTTCTATAAACTGCTTACCCAGATTTATTATAAAATCTGACTCCAGTAGTAGAAAAATATTGAAATTTTAGCATCAAGCTAAAAATGTTTCATTTTACTAAGACTAACAGAGAAACATCAATAATCAATGCACACTATTCAATCGATTATTCCTAAAGCATGGATTTGCAAAACTTAGGTTATATTTAAAGGAAAATATGGGTAAAAAAAAACAAAACAAGACTACACACTGAGCAATGACATAAATTTGAAGGAAAGAACAACATTCAGAGTTCATAACTATTGGTTATCTATGCTGTAAAGTATCAATCGCTAGATTTTACCAAGCCCTAGACTCATCGATGTCATATTTCCTTCATCAATTTGTCCAGCTTGTGGTGCAATAAGCACTAGCTGTTGCCAGAGCCTGAAAATTTTGAATTTTTGTGGTATTTAATAGAAAATAATAGCATTCAAATGTCAGCATTTTAAGTAACAAGAATTCTAACAAAAATACTGAAGAGCGTGTACTAAACAAATTTTCTATTAAGTCATATTTTTTGAAGACTGGAAATGCTAAGTCTCACAGGAATGTTACATGTTGCCATCTGTAGGGAGAGATTACAAACATCCCGACTTCCTAAGGAAAACAGAGAAGTAAATAAAACAAAAATGGCTTATACATATTGTGTACAATAACTGACCTTAGAAATCACAAACACACATAAACATGGTCACTAAGTATTTACTTTTGTTTGATATATGTAATTTTAAAAAAATTTAGTACAAACTGTGTTTTGCTCAAAAATTTGTGTGATTAATGCATTGATTTAACTTCCCAATGTGGACTGCTGCTAGGCAGATTCTGATATTATTTATTTTTATTAGTTTATAATATGTCAATTTTTCATGCTTATCTGTCAACTCCCAGAAAAATACATAAATCAAAAATGTAGCAATGTGGACACTAACAAGGCATAATTATTGTAGGGTCTGTCCTCCTTTAAAGAAAAAATACAATTACCTACCAGAATGCTGCTGGGATTAGGTCAGAATTTGCATAATACTGACTCATATTTTCTTAACAATTTTAATATCAGACAATAGCTTTTGCAAATCTATAATCCTTTATTATATTCCAGCTTTATGTTTTGGGCTCAAATAAGCAGTTCAGTCAAAACAAGATAATTATTAGAATCTAACCCATGGAAAACTTTAATTACTCAGTGGCATGTTGTTAAGATTAGGTCAGGATTTTATAAATTTTATATATTTAAAGTAACACAAGGCAATTAAGCTTGCCTAAATGTAATTTTTTGGAGTTAAAATATTCGTTTTTCTACAGATAAATATTTAATAGAAAATACTTCAATCATTGTGCAAGCTTAAGGAAAACGAATTCTACTTCAGCATAATCTCTAAACAACAGTTCTGAGACTGGTGTTATTGAGCGGTTAGAAGACTAACAGTCAAGAGATGATGAAAATTTGGAAAATGCTAACTGCTATAAAATAATAGCTGCTAATGTGGAGGATTATGAAACACCCAGTAGCAGAATAAGTAACAAATAGATCCTTTCTGAAGTCCTGAAGTCTGGGGGTGGGATCTGGGGTTAAGTAACCATGATATATTTATAGAGGGCAAGGGATCACCATAAAATAAAGCAGCAAATAGTAAAGAAGTCAATGTAAAAGAGAGGCCAGGGATTTAGGGTATAGAGATCATAAATTTTCATCGATATAAACAGCCTGTGTACCTCAGGAGTTGAGGTTTAGCTATAATTTCAGGTCTGACCTATAGGCCTTCTGTGTTCACAGTGCATGCACGATCAAGATGCCATCTAAGGAGGTGTTAAAAAAAAGGAAAGAAAGAAAGGAGAAAAAAAAGCTTTCAAATCTGTGTGATTTACTCATTTAATCATCTCCGAATCCATCCCAAACACAACAGCACAGTAGTTGAGAAGATTTTATTGTCTCACTAAATTACATTTAATTCTTACCATAGCATATCCTATAAACAAGAGGAGTGAATGATGTCTTCTAGACCTTGTTCATACAAAGGAAAATTGTTAGGTTTTTATGCATGTCTTCTCAGAAGGTCATTTTACATTTCTCTGTGTAGTTCAGACATCCATATTTACATGTTTTAATTTTAAATATGTGTTTTAAAACCTGCTTAAACTTAGTAAATTAAAAATTCTCAGTGATAAAATTAGCTTGTTTAATGGTTTAATAGAAGCAATAAAAGCAAGCAAATCAACACAAAATAAGAACTATTAAGTATATAGCTTTTAGATAATACCCTAAAACAGAATACTGAGTGGTTTTAAAAATGGTTTTACTTAAATGGTTTTAAGTATTCTTCATTAGGACCTTGAGTTTTTATTTAGGGATATTGATGTTAATATGTAGGTACTAAAATAAGCTTTCTGTTCTAGATTGCCACTTAGTGAGCAAATTAGATTATTGCATTTGTGTGTGTGTGTGTGTGTGTAATATGTATGTCTAGATAGATATGTAATAATTTTCTACATGAGTGTCTATGTGTGTATATATGATATAAAATATAGTATATATCTTAGATATATACACACACATATATAAGATATAAATATCTATACCATATATAAATACTATATTTTACATATAGTATATATCTTATATATGACCTATATATCTCATAGATATATCTATGTCATAGACATATATGTCATATATATGACATATAATATGACATAGATATGTAATCGTTTTCTCTGTGTGTCTGTTCATTTGTATATATACACACATATATATGTAAAGAGAGAGTCATACAGTATGTTTTGAGGATATAAAATGTACCATACACACACACACACTTAAAAATATACACATACACTTAATTCCTACCAGCGTGTACCAAGGCATAGTTAATATAATAGCAATTTAGGTAAATAATGTATAGTGTTTATTTTTTATTGTAAATACTTAATTCAGTATTTTAAAATGAGATCTCAGAAAGTATACCTTCAAATACTCACTTGAGTATTCAGTTATTAATTTTTAAAACCTTAGATTTGTTTTTCTAGAGAGTTCATGGGATCACCTCTATTTCAACATAAAAACTGTGGCTATTTCTCTCTTTCTGCCACTGTAAGAAAATATAAATGCATTAGGAAAGTTGAGAATGATCTTTAAAATAACAAAATCCACTGAAGAGCCCTCTCAGCCTGCCTTGGTTGGCCCTGAAGGGCAGGGCTCTTTGCTTCTTCCACTAGGTTGCACTGTTGTACAGAGAAACAAAACAATGATTGTGCTCTGCTTCATAAGCATAGCTGCATGCTGTGAGGAACATTGTAAATGCTGTTACGTTGTTTTCACCAACAGAAAGAAAGAAGATTAAGATAGGAAGACTGACATTTGAACATTTGTGTAGAGTTTTTTTGAAGGTAGGCAAAAAACACTAAATTTTATTTTTGTTAGTGAAGGAAAGGGTGTCAATAAAGGTTAGGGAAGAAATGTTGGTCAAGACTCCTAAGATAAAATGGCCTTCTTAAATATTTCCTTAGATGTTGGTCCTTCCAGGAAGTGACAAATCTAACATTTCTCATAATTTTTCCTCTACAACCAGGTATTGTTAAAATGTAAAATTCCATGAAGATGAACTATAGATTTTCCTATTGGTGTCACATTGAGATGGCTAATGATTATGTTTGAGTAGGTAATTATGGCTATCTCATTTATTCCTTTTTCCCCCATGGCATAATTTGAAATATTGATCTTCTTATATGAATGAATGAAATAATGAATGAATAAATAGAAGCAGAGTTCCTTTACACTAGTTCATATTATTCAAACCTTATTAGAGAACAGTTGTAGCATTACCCTTGTATCTGCTAGCATACTTTTCAGTCTACATATGGGCTGGACTTTATCAAGGAAATTACTTACAGAGAATCTAGTAGGAGGTGGGAAAAAAAAAGCTACTCCTTTAGTTCTGGTGTAAATCAATGGGAATTTTTGCTTCATGGATTAGCACCTCTTGTATTCCTCATCTCTTTAGGGCAGTAAGCTGAGACAATCATAATGAAGACCAGAACTGTTGGCTACCAGCATCACAAAAGTTTTGAGGGGAATAGGTCATCAGAAAGACCTGAGTCTGGAACTGTTTATTTCAGTTGGCTTGATATAAGTCTCACATTTGGTAATTGACCTACTTTAAGGTTTTGAATATTTTGCTAATAGCTTTCAGCTACCTAATTAATTTCTTACTGTTTTATGAAAGTAACAATGAAAACCTGATAAACTTTTGGACCAAAGGGCAGAGGGAAAAACAAATCCCATGAATTATACAAATATATATATTGCACATGTATTAACTCACATATGACATGGACTTTAGAAATTATGTTTATGAAAAATGATGTGTCTCATTTCTTGGAATAAAGGCCTTGTGGGATTTGTGTAATTTAAATTTTCTCTAAGAGGCTGCTTTCCCTTTCGCTAAGAGGCTACTATCTTTACATAAGGCTTTACCTTTATATGTTGCAGACATAGAGATTGCATTCATTTTTAACACTTTCCAGGAAATGAAATTTTATAGTTCTATTTCATTGTCAGCATTTCCCTTTATAGTCAGCCTCTGATCTATACAGTGTAGTTGGTCAGCTTCTTTTCCAACTGTAATCCAAAAAAGAAAAGGAAGTTAATATTTTCTGTGAACTTAAATGTTATTCATATATCATTTTACTTTATCTCCTTTGAGTATGCTTATTCCTTTAGTCTCTCATTAAATATGCTGTTGTCCAACATTTAAAACACTTAAAATATGACCAGTAGAGTACCTGAAATTTGATGGGCATTCAATAAACATTGAATGGGAAGATAAATGTATTTACTGGGGAGTTACTCTTTCCTTTTAGTTGACCTGGAAAGTATTTTATGTGCATTATCTCATGTTACTCATACTATCAATGTAATAAAGAGGTTATTATATTGAGTGTTATATATGAAAAAAATGAGGCTTAGCATGTTTAGAGCATTTTCCAAGTTAGTAAAAATTAAATTTAGGATTTTAACTTGTTTCTACTCGTAACACTCTGAGAAATTAATGTTGTTTTTCTTTAAATTAAACTTTTCCATGACTCCAGGCTCAATCAACCATTAAATATGCATTTATTAAGCACGTACTCAATAAATGCCACTGTAATGAGATTACAAACACCAAAAAGCAAATTTTCTAACCTTGAGATATGTATGATAAAGTTGGGAAAACAGATAGCAACTTTTACAAAGTATCTGAAAGCAATAAGAAATTAGGTACTTCATTATTTTGTAAATATTCAAGTCCTCTTGGCATTCAGAGAAGAAACAATCATTGTTGGATAACAATTTATCATTCAGGATACCAGCCATTAATTAAACCATTCACTCAGCAAGTATTTAGAATCCATCTGTCAAGTACTGGCAAGGTATTAAAGTAAAAAGCATTAAATAATAACACAATGCATTCAAAGCAGATAGAACTAAAGGATTCTCTAGTGGAGCCAAAGAAGATAAAGAGGAAACATCATCCTGACGCACAGATTCTAAGGAAGTGATGAGTCTAACCTCGCATGAAAAAAAATTATCTATTGAGGCCTTTGGTAGAAGGCTAGGGTGAAATGTTGAAAATTATCCAATCAGTAATTATGTCATAGTGAGGATTCGTAGGCAGGAAAATTTAAGGGGTGTCTAAAAAAATTCATTGCTGTGTGGGATGGATTTACTGAGGTTGAACATGGAGGAAATAAGGTCACTGGTTCTTTAATTTTTTTGAAAGCATAGAATGCCTTCTGAGTTTCCATGAATTTTCACTAATACATTTTAGAACCATACCTGATTATATAGAATCATCTTTCTGTAAGACAGAATGTCATTAATCACTGTTACATCATTAGTTCCTAGCACAGTGACTGTGACATAATTCATACTCACTAAACACTCATGTTATTGAAATTAATTTGGATTTCTCATGGACTGATCCATACCTTAAAATTTCAAGTGAACCAAATATGTCAATATTAAATAAATATTTCCTGGCCATTATGCACATTTTTCTCTGTACCTCAAGTATTGACTTTTCTGTATTACTAACTTGATTCATGGTTTCTCAATTGAGTAAAATTTTTATCAAATACGTATTTGCAGAAATATACATATGATATCCAGAATTGATACTGTTTCCACTCATCTGTAAATTTTATTATCTTTTAAAAGAGAAGGATTGCTAATTTATCCAGAGTCTAAAATAGGGATTTAATTTAAATTTACTAAATGTATAGTGGATATAAATACTAGCTGTATAAAAGATGGTAGAAATATTAGACATGGGCGTTTCAATAGAAGACCACATCTCAAAATAATGAATATGAATTCTGCATCAATCACATAAAATAGTGCATGACAGAAATACCAGTTACATTTTGAAATGCATGTGTAAGTGTGTTGGCAAACATGACATACAAATTTGTTACAGTCAGTTCAAATTTCTAAAAATTGTTCATCCTTGAACATGGACTTGAAATTATGTCTTTTACATTCTCAAAATGACGATACTCCAAGGGAGGACTGAGTCAACTTGTCCAGTTTATCAAAAAGTAGAAAGGAAATATTCAAGAAACAGAATTTAGAGAAATATACAATTTATGCTTTTATTTTTCTTCATTTAAAATTGGTTAATAATTCCAGTGTATTCACTGGACTGCTGTTATTGGTTCTATTGCTTTTGCAAATGCCATGTAAAATTCCTAAGCAGAAGAATGTTTTGAAATAAATATGAAAGGATGGCTAAACCCCTTGTGCTTTCCAAGACTTGGGGAAGGTTTAGACTTTTAAAAATGAAAAAATATTACAAAGGAGAAAGGTAGTGGTTGCATAAATTGAATGAGGCCTTAAAGAAACTGTGTTTGTTCAGGTTCTTTCTGTGTAGAACCTTTTTCCTCACCTATTTCTCTTTTTGTCTTTGTATGGAGAAAATTAATCTTTATGAATCTCCACATATTCTGTCTTCACCAATCAACACCACTAAGCCCCTACTTGTTCAGCGAATCTTTTAATTTTTAATTGAATGGCCATTTCTGTCAGGTTATTCTTGCTGGTAGTCTCAAATATTTGATGAACCGTTTAAGTACACCAACAGAGAAGTCCTTCTGTTCCTGTATCATAGATACTACCTGTGCTGTAGGCAATCAATATGGACAATAAAACAATGACTTTGGCCAATACAATTCACTTAAATGTACTTGCCCAATAGACACATCATAGAATTGTGGTAGCTAAAGATATACAGTAAACTAGTCCAGCAATGGTGACTATATGCTTCTTCATATTAGTGTAACCCATATCTAAATAAGATATGTAATAACAGAAAAACTTTCTCCATGAAGCACATAGATATGGTTAATACGTTGACAATAAATCCTGTATCAAAGTGTGCACACACAAACTTTAAAACACCTACACACACTCATGATTATTTTAAATGTTTAATAAAAATATGAATCATGGTGCTTTAATATACCATGTAACATATATCTGAAGTTATTTACATGGATGAGATTCCTTCTTCCTTCAAAATCCTGACCCTGAACCTCCTGCTTACCCTTCCCCCTCACCATCCCTGTCTCAGATTCTCCCCTTGACCTTCCAAGTGTAATTTCCCTTGGCTAAAACTACTTTATATTTATTATAATTCTCACTCTTACTCTCTCTCTCAGTCTTTTTCAGTGAAAACAATAAACTGACTGATGGCTAGAAAATTAGCTCAGGGAACACACTCTCTCTCTCTCTCTCACCCCTTCCTTCTCTCCCTCCCCTGCCACCTTTCTCCACATATTTTTCTTCTCTCACTTTTCCTTGTTAGATTAGTGGAAAAATTTAACCTGTGATGATCACACCCTTATCCTTTTAATTTCTAAAATTTTTATAGCTTGTAACCAGGGTTTCTCATTAGAATTCAGTGAGTGAGAGTCTGTGTATATAGTCCTGTGCATATTATGCATCCAAAGTTACTAGTCAAAATATATCAGTTATCTCTTCCCTTGTAACATCTCCCTGCTAGAAACATAAAAACATATAAGGTTACCTTTCTTGGGATTTTGAAAAAATAAAATCGTTTTAACCTCTCCATTTTGTGTTTCATGAAGGGGGAAATGGCTGTGGCATCAACGAAATATGGTTCTTTTTATTAAGGAAATCACAACTATAAAAATGATAAATATTAACAACAGAAGACAAGTGATGGCAACAGAAAATAGAATTATAATTTTTAAGCTTGAACTGCTGTATTGGTCATACATGCAGATCACAGGGAAATAAATCATGGCTAAAATGTTAAATAGCATGTTAAAAATAATGCTCTTTTTAAAAAACAATAATTTTGGATGCTGCAATCTTCTGTGTGATTAGCAATTCAGAGAATAACATGATTTTATTTTGTGCAGTTTTGAAATTTAAAACATAATTTGGTTTTGGGTTTTTAATTATTTCTTTAGCTTGTCTTTTATGCTTTCTGAAAAGATTAGTTAGACATTTATTAAATGCCAAGTTAATGCAATTTATATAATTATTTAACAATATTAAACCTAAAAATTAAACACTGTAAACTAGGAAAGAATCAAATCTGTCTAGATTAAGGGTATCTGTACATACTATAGATTATTATATACTACTATTTCTAGCAGGAGAAACACTGTTAGTGTTACTGCGTAATGTGGCCCAATGATGAATTATAAACCAAACTAAGAATGAGGAAGAGCCTCTGTAGCTGCCTTATACTCTGCATGGAAAGGCAGTGCCCTATTGAAGACTTCATTACAGAGTGTTCCAGTGGTGGTTTTCTCCTTGTGTCTTTCTTTTCCAAGGTAAAGCCCAGGAAGATTTTGCATGTGACATTTCTCCTAAAGTCACCAGCACTACCTTCAGTGACATTAAACATTTCCTCGATTGAAAATTGAGTGGATTTTTATAAGGAGATCTTAATAGAATTACTTTTTTAGTTGATTTGTTTTTAGTAAAAATTAGATCCGGCTTTGAAGAGGCTGCTCTGGTAAAGAATAATCTGAAGCTCCAGGCATGAACTTCAAAACCGAAAGGTTGAGACCTCAATCTTGGTTAGAAGCAGGTTTTGGTTGACTTTCCCAGTGCTTTTCTAGGCAGAGTATTTAAAATATCAAAATTGCTACCAACAGGTAAAATTAGAAGATTTACACTGGAAAGCATATTTACAGCTTCTTTTTAAAAAAATCAGAAGCTCTGACAACATAGGACTCACTTCTCCACACAGCAACAGTCAGCAAAATGTACACAGGATGACTGCCTTTTACAAAGAGCATCTCTCTCTAGGTTACCAGGGTTCCCAAGCTCATTGCCCCCAGCATTGTATTCCAGTATCAGCTGTGACTTATCATGATCACATCTGCACTTCTGCTTATCTTATACTGGCCCTACTTCATTCAATTGTCATCTGCTTGACTTGTGTAGATTTTTGAGTATGTGACAGCTATCCCAGAACTGATGTGATAGATTCAAGAGGAGAAGGATGGATTGTCTGGTTGTGCTATAAGGGAGAAATGAAAGTTACTTCTAATACATGGTCATATTTGTATTGAAATTTAGGCCTATTTAGCTGCAATGCCCATGCTTTATCTGCCACCACACCACCTTTTTCATACAGTCACTCTTACTCATTCAACAGATCCCCACATCACACAGAACTATTGAATAATCAAATAATTAGTCAGATTTTAAAATCATAATTTCAAGATTTTGAGTTTCTATTTCTATGTACCCTATATACATCTTGATAAACTGATGTGAACCTTGTAAAGGAGATCATTCTTACCCCTTTTAATTTCTGAAATTTCCCAAAAATTCTTTAAGGTAGCCAGGAATCATCCTTCGAATGTGCATATTAACATATAATGATGATGTTTGTATGATAGAGACGTTTTCATATTCAGTACTGCCTGAGTGGTTTTAGAGACTACATTTTGAAATGTGTGGGGGCCTCAATTATCTCCTTTAAGACTTTGAGCATATTTCTAGGACACTGTTTACCAGACTGCACTTTCATTATTCACTTTCACAACTGTTTTCTTCTCTAGATCAGGGCTGCTCAATAAAACTTTCAGTGCTTATGAAAATGTTCTATTATTTTCACTAATACAGTAACTGCTAGCTACTTATGACCAATGATCACTTGAAATTTGACTAGTACAACTAAAGAACTTAATTTTGAATTACTTAAACTGGAATAGCCGCATGTGCTTAGTGGCTTCGGTTACATGGTAGACAGCGAATTCTCCTGGACTGGAATCCCGTCCATATGTTTTTCTATCTCTGACATCTTGTGCAAGGGGCAGTAGACATATATTGAATGGATAAATAAAAGCAACATATAGAGAAGAACATGTGGTAGTAAAAAAATTAATCAATTTTGTAAGTATCAGTAAATCTTTTTACAAGAGAGTGTTTGAATATGGGAATTTGGGATGGCTTCCAATAGGAGAATGTGACTGAGGGACAGTTAGTAACGGATGGTGGTAGCTAATTATTTGTGTATAAAAGTGAGGCTTTTCTGAACTCACTTTTCTTTTCAGTTTAGGGGAAAACTGTAATGAGGTGAAACTTGGCAGAGAAGAGACAGTTCCATTTATGATCTCTGTGGTTTCCGGTGTGTCTAATGTTATAATCGTGAAACAGAAGGAGCACTTCCTACATCTCAAACAATTACTAAACGTGCCTTATTCTTAGGAAAACTTTCAGACTTTAGGTTAAAATAAATAGGCACACATTGAATTATTTTGAGTTACATAATAGTGGTAGTCACCAAAATGTAAAATATTCCTTATTTTCTTGTCTTTATGCAGTTAAACCAGCAAAACACAGTTATGGGTGCTAAAAATCTCTTCTAAATCTAAATAAGAATCACTTTATTTCAATCAGTTTAATATTCTAGACTGGTTTTTCTTCAGGATATGAAAATGAATCCTTTCAAAACAGGAAATTTTTTTAGGATATTTAAATGTACTGTGACAAAAGTTTAATGATTCAGCCTTATGAGAACTCTAGTTTTTAATTCATGGGCCTGAAAATCATAGTCAATGGGTAAATGGAAATAGTTGGTCCCAGTAGACCAAAAAACAATATTACACTGTGGTTTTACCTGTCACAGAACTTAAAAAAAAGTAATTGTTCAATAAAAGCACTCTGTAATTAGTCTCAAAAATGATTCTCATTTTCCATTTGTACTAATATTGGGCTCCATTTTTCAGAGCTCTTTGAAGAGAGTCCTATAGTTTTTGTCTTCCATGAACATCTAAAAATCTTTTGATCTCCTGGCCTTGTATAATATTGGATTTCTCCTATAGCAGACATGTTTGTGTTTAGGTAGTACTGATAATTAATTAAGAGTAGTTAAAAGTTAGTATTCCTTATTAGTAAATGGGCGAAAGGGATCACTTCCAAATATTCTCTTAATTTTAAGTTAAAAAAACTTGATTTAGATAAAGAGATAAGAAAACTAAAGCATTATTAGATTTTAATATTATGCAGATAAAGCCTGGAGGGGTTCACTATTTTAGAGGACACACGAAATTTCAATACTTATTTTTGAGGTGCCATTTTAAATTCCTTTCCACTTACTTTAAACCATTTTATGTCTGCTTCTGCTTTAAAAATTTAGGTCAAAGCAATTTCATATTAAATTAATTTTCTTTACCCACAGAAGACAAAGATTAGCTCACACATAGTTAGAAATTAACAGGAACCTATTTCTCTAGCTTTGTACTTGCTACTGATATCGTTCGGTAAACTTGATATAAATGTGTAAATATTAAAGTTTTATATTCCTTTCTCCAAGATTGTTCTTGTTAGTGTTCAAATGTAACCATAGTGAAAGTGTTGGTAGACAGTGACTGCAGTTGCAGAAATCAAGCTGTTTCCTGTCCAATTATGATGCTCAACTATTGTTGCTCCAACAGAGCACATCCATTCTTTTGTAAGAACTTGGTGATGATGCTAGTGTTCAGTGTGCTTTGATTCTTCTAATCTGACAGTAGAAATTACCCAAGCTCTAATTCAAATTGTGGCAAATTCATTTAGTTTCAAAATGAATCTTGAATTGTTATCTTTGTAGAATTTTTTTTTTGTCCTTGTTTATACAAGGCATGTGGCCTGCATGAATCATTAATAAAAGACTTTTTGTACCTGAACACATTTGAAAATTAATTTCAATTCATTTATGCTGCAGAAATAAGATAGAATAGGTTTCTACACAGGACAAGGGATCAGAAGCCAGTGACTGATAATGACGTTCTCCTCTATAAAATCATGTAACCTCCATTTACATTTCTACACACTAGCCTTTAATTAAAAAGCCCTTTATGCCTTCTACAGTTAAAATAAACTCTTGTTTCTTATAACCTAAAATGATACCAAGAAACTATGAATGAGTACCATGAGTTTATTCTGATTTCACCATCTCTCTTTTATCTTTATTTAAGATGTATGTCCTAAAATAACAGAGAAGTAGTGTCATGGTCAACGTGATATCAGATTCAGTAAATTAGAATTTTATTATAAATGTTATTTCAAATTGATTGTTTATATCTTTCAGACTTTTTAAAATACAGTAATGATATTCATTTGAAGGAAAATTATTAGTTTACAGCAAGTAATTTTGTGTACATGTGTATATATTTAATTGATGCCATTTTATAGTATATTTTTGGTTTGAGAGTTGCAAATATTAAGAAGCTTCATAAATCTCAAATACTTACACTGCCCTTTGTCTTCCATTTATTTTATGTTTTGAGGATGACTGAAAGTAAAAGAGTTTAACTGGCATATGCCACCTAAACATTTACTCCTTTGTTCTCTCCAGGCACGGGGGCTCACACCTATAATCCCAACCCTTTGGGAGGCTGAGGTGGGAGGATTATTTGAGTCCAGGAGTTCTAGACCAGCCTGGGCAACATAGTGAGACACTGTCTCTACAAAAAATAAACAAAATTAGCTAGAAGTGGTGGTGCATGCCTATAGTCCCAGCTACTCGGCTGAGAGGCAGGAAGATGGCTTGAGCCTGGAAGATTGAGCCTTCAGAGGGCTGGGATCGTGCAGCTGCACTCCAGCCTGGGTGACAAAGACCTGACCTCAAAAACCAAAACCAAAACCAAACACCCTTGTTCTCCCCTTCAGTGTGTTTCTGAAGTGGTCACAGAAACAGCAGCACCTTTAAAAGTATATTCTGTTATTTTTTATGAAACTTCATTCTTGATAGACTGTCTCATACCAGTTTGAGATCCATCTGCATACATACTCCCTAATGTTGAAACTGTTGGCTCTTCTGGTTTCATCGTATATTCTATTTAGTAAATTCTAGCTTTCACCTGAGAGGGCTGTATACTAAAGAATTTTAGAGCCTTAAACGATATATTAACAAGTAGTTTTCTGTAGTTTTGTATCCCTTTAACAAGTAGTTATTCAGCCTTCTTTTCCATATCTGGTTAAATACTGATTAATTATTTAAAATGTGTAAGAACATTCCTAGGTTCTGGATACACAGCAATGAACAAATAAATTAATTCTCTATAGTCATAGACCTTACTCATCTCTCATCTCTCTCTCTCTCTCTGTCTCTTTCTCTTTCTTCCTCACTCATTTGCTCAGTTTGTTGGAATCTTGTTCTCAACATTTGATTAAAGACTTAAATAAATATGTTTATATGTAATTTTCTGATTTTTGATATTTGTACATTTGTGTTGCCTACTTTTAAATTTTTATTAAATAAATATTGGATATGGTACAGCCATAGTTGCTGAACAGTTCTGCTTACATTAAAACATTTTTAAAAGAAGCAGATGCCTATTTTTGTCAATTTGCGGACCAACAGCCTTCCACTTTACCATGATAGATACTCCATTGCTTCAGTTCGAAATTTCCGGTAACAGATAGCATGACCCAGTGAATTCTTCCTTTAAGATAATCTCATCAAACCTGATTTTCCTTAGAAGAAGATAATAATTTGCTCTCAGGGCAGTTTAAAGATTAAATGATATGAAGTAGACACAAATTCCTGGCATATCACTGAATGAAAATTCTTTTTTCTCTTTGATTTACTTCATGGATTTTACCAATAGGAGCTATTCATTCATTTGTTCTAGACTGCTCCCTAGAGTAGTACAGAAAATAAAAAAATCCTTTATCCATATACTATTGACATATTTTAAGAATTATCTCCTCTTCTCACTAAATTTCCATAAATCCTTCAGTTTGTACTTAAACTCTACAGTAAAGCATTTGCTCACCAGACACAGATAGCTTGCATCTGATGGGACTTCAGTTTGTTTATATCAGTGTGATTCAGTCGCTGAACATGATGTTCTAGAAGTAATCTGACTCATGTGAGGTAAAAAACAGTTGATCAATTATCTCATTTTAGCTATTGGATATCTTTGAGGGTGACCTTGGAATGGACACGCTTTTTGAATAAGCTTAGATACTCTGTTGACACATTTTGAATTATGATTAGTCAATGATCTTTCATTTATCTTTATCTGAATTTCTCTGAAGACTATTCTTTCTCATCCTTTTATTTTCACAATTGGTTTCTTAAACAAAAAATGTCTTTTCATATTAACGCATTTCAGTTCTTTATTAACCAATTCCACATATTAGTTGAATACCCACTATATGGCAACTGTAGTTTAGGCAGTCCTCTGCCTACAGAGGTTGAAAAGAAAATTAAGACACAGGCATGCCCATGTGGAATTCACATGCAAATAGAATAATGCATATGTAAAAAGCTAAAATCAATGTAGTAGATGTTCACTTTAAGTCTTGAAAACTCCAACCACTGATGTGCCTCTCAGAATTTGAGAAGGCTCAGACTGAATGCTGAGTAAAGTGTATAAAGTGGTCAGCAAAAAAAAAAACATGGTGAGCTGACGTGAGGTAAGGACGGGGCATACTAGGCAGGGAATGAAGCATGGATGAAGGATGAAGAGGTGAATTTCAGTTTGGATGTGGTTTGGGTACATGGCCATTATTTGAGAGGAAATGATCTCAAGGAAAAGATCAATCCTGAAAGTGAAGGGGCATGAATGACAAAATAAGTAAGTAAATAAATAAATGGCCCATATTTACCTGTGGGAGATAGTGCGCTAAAAAGGATTTGAGCTCAGGAAGACATTACTTAATCTTTTAGGATATTTTATATAGCTTAGAGTACAGAATGAAGTAAGGGAAATTAGTGATTAAGAAGCCGTTTAAAAGGCTATGGTAATATTTTCGATGACAGATGAAGAAGGCCTGAACTAAGGTATTGTTTGTATTTAATTATATATTTGCGATATGTTACACATATAAAATTATTGATCTAAAGATTTCTTTTGTCTACTCCCCTAATGGTTAGAGACACCATTCCAGGCTAACTACTATTTATCTATCATTATCTTTTGGTGCAGCTAGAAATTCACCCAAATTATTATTCTGTTTATATCTTTGCATTTTATCTATAAAGATATAATAGAATTGTGTGATTGTACCTTGTTACAAGTCTTTATTTCTTTGTAATTTTGAAGAGGAAACTAATTTCCATTGAAAACAATAAGTTCAGATGATTACATAGACTGTAAGTAACTTTTAAATACTTTTTCTGTGCGTGTGAGACAGGGCCTCGCTCTGTGATCCAGGCTGAAGTGCAATGGCACAATCTTGGCTCCCTGTAACTTCTGCTTCCTGGGTTCAAGCAGTTCTCTTCTCTCAGTCTCTTTTGTAGCTGGGATTACAGGCACATGCCACCACACCTTGCTATTTTTTTTTTTTTTTTTGTATTTTTAGTAGAGATGGGGTTTTACCATGTTGGCCAGGTTGGTCTTGAGCTCCTGACCTCAGGCAGTCCACCCACCTTGGCCTCCAAAGTGCTGGGATTACAGACATAAGCCACTGCACCTGGCCTTAAAACACTTCTTTTTAAAAATTGTGAACAATATGTCTTTATGTAGGTACATATATGCATATACATATGTATTTACATGTATTATATATCTTCCATGCATATTGAAATTATATATATGTATATATATATATTTTATTATTTTTTTTTTAAACCAGGTCTCTTGTCACCCAAGCTGGAGTGCCATGATGCAACCATAGCCCACTGTAACTTCAAACTCCTAAGCTCAAGCTGTCCTCCCACTTAAGACTCCCTAGTAGCTAGGACTAGAGGCATGAATGACCATGCTTGCCTACTTTTTTTTTTTTTTATTTTTGTAGAGCCAAGAGACTCATTATCTTTCCCAGGCTGATCTTGGCTCCCGGTCTCAAGTGACCCTCCTGCCTCCTCCTTTCAACATATTGGGATCGCAGGCATCAGCCACTGCACCCAGCCTGAAATGGGTGACTTTTGTTTAAACTCTAAAAGGAAAATTATTTCCAAACTACACTTTTGATTTGTTTAATCCTTTGGAGAGGCTTGTTCAAAACAAAAACAAAAACAAAAATACGACTTGTTCAGTTATTGATATTCCATTAAAATTCATAATTTTAGCATCTGTAAGGACCATTCCTTTATAGACAATAGAAACAAACAAAGCCACAATCAAAAGTCACCTACATTTACCTCTAAATATGTTTCATAAACTGTTTAATAGCATTTTGTTGTGTCAAATAGCTTTACAAAGCCTGTATTTTCTGTGAGAACTATTTTAGAATTTTATAAAAAGATTTTCTACAAGAATAAAAGTTTTCAATTGGCCAACACAAAACCAGTGTAATAAAACCTAGTTTGAGGAGGTTCCTAGTTTCATATTTTCAAATCTGAACTCAGAGCAGACTTCCAAATAGTTTTACAGAAACCAAAACTTTTGCTACTATTCCACCAAAAACACACAAACATACAAATGAGTTCTTTTCTGTAATAAGACTAAATAAATAGAGTTTGTGGGTTTTTTCTTAATCTTTGTTTTCTTTCTCCCTCTCATTTATTCCTATCTCCCTCTCTTCTGTTCTCTGTCTTTCCTTTGTGTCTCTCTCCATGTTTTTTTTCCCATTATTTTAATTTCATATTTGTTTTTACCTCCCTATGCATCTTCCAGGGTCATGGCGCTCTGGACTCTCCCTTGTCTCTTTTTTCCCTCTTGCAGTGTGTTTAATGTGCCCACTGTCATTTTGAAGATTTGCTTCTCAGTTCTAGACATTCTTTACTTTAGTCTCTTCTTACTTGAATTGAATTTTTATTTCTCTTATTTCTGTTGTTTTCTCTGACTCTTTTGTTCTGGGTCTTATATGTATTACTCTGATGGGTGTGTATTTTTTCCTGACTCTTTCTTTCATCCTTTCATAGTTTTCCTCTATGTTATGTCTTTCACACTTTCCTTCCAGATTCTTCTTTTTTTTTCTTTCTTATTTTTGTCTTCTGTATCTTATCATCTTTTTAGTAACTCATAGTGACAAAGCAATAATAAAATAATTTCAAGTATCATTTCACTGAAAATAGCATGAGAGTATTCATTTTTCATTGTATTGTTTTTATCTGATGAATTTCAATGGATGCAACAGAAGTACTCTTTTTTTAAAGAAATACACAATTTATTCAACGTTTGAAGATTGTTATATGTGCTGTATATTTTATTCATCTCTCTATAGCTACCTTGAGAAACTTAACTCGTTGATTAGAAGACAGAAATGATGTTCAGAAACTGAATTCAGGTTTGATGGAATTGATTTACAGTTTTTTTGCTTTTGTCTATGCTATTCAGGGAAATCTTAACCTAGCCCACATGTTTTGTGCATGCATACCAGAAGGCTCTCCCCCTTTATTGGTGGGTGCTATAAATTTCTTAGGATGGATGAGGGGAGATGATAATGCTGATCTCTCTCATCAAAGCTTATAAAGTTTATTCCAGCATGTGATGCTATTTTATGCCTGTCAGGGAAATATTACCTAGATAATTGTTACTAATGAAAAAGGTGCTACATTATTGTCTATCTTCGCCCTTGTGAATTAGAACACTACATTAATCTTGCCTTTATTAACAAGTCAGGCATTTTGTCCCATGTGATGCACCAAATATAAAGCAAAATGTTTACTATAAATGGCAATGGCTTTACAGATTTATTCAGGATCAACAAAAATGAAAATACCATATGGCTGAAATGCAGGCAACATTTGAGAAGTATGGGCACTACTTTGTAGTCTTGATCTTGTTCAGAAGTTCTTTCTAGGCTTTTGGATTGTTACTATTGCTTGGGGAAGTCAGTTTTTCCAATTCTGTGTGTGAGTGTATGTGTGTGTGTGTGTGTGCATGCGCTACACTGCATTACAAAGCAACATCATTGTATTTTGCTATAATTAAAATGGACTTATTCGATCTTGCTTTATTCTATCTTACTTGTTAAAGTAAGTTACCTAAATAAATCCATGAACATATATGTATATATAAATGGATAAGTAAATATTGGCATACAATAACGGAAAGAATTTCTTCTTCTTGCATTAAAAAAAAAAAAAAAAAAAAATGAAAGCCCTGTGTGGGAAAGGGGCAAAACTAAAAATACATAGTAAACTTTTCTATGAGTTTCTGTTTTTAATTTTTTATTGTGAAAACCTTTTGTCAACTACTAGAGCTTCTAATAAGAATTTAAAATATATAGGTATCTTTAAAAGTTATGTCTGTCTGCATATCTATATCTATAGCACTATATCTACTTTTATATGTATTTTGTGGGACTGAAAGTGGTCTGTTCTGATATTAGGAAGCACATACATATGTACATCCTTACACACACATTACACATTGGGGAAATACTATGGATGAAAGACATTGAGTAATGCTCAAAGGAAAATATACATCTTGGATGACATATGGTTTTAAAAATACTTTAAAAAATACTCTTTATTTTACCAAAGACAATAAATAAGCCTAATGAAAATTACTCTCAAAGACTGCATGTTGATTAAAGCTTTATAACTTCTGGTAATACAAAAATTGAGGTCTTTCAGATTTAAAAATAAAATCTGCAGTTATACAAAAGCTGGTGTCTGATATTCACCTAGAAAATAAAATAATAATGTGATTTTCCTCACAGAGTATTTTTAAAAATGAAAGAAGTTTACTAATTGAGAAAATTATAATTTCTTAATGTACCTGAAATCTCCTGATATTATTCTTTTAACACTTGCTTTACATTTGGCTAGCTAAATGAAATTTGACAGCTATTGAGTGGCATGATTAATTATTGAGGAGCAGTTATTTTATAACCATAGTTTTGGACGAAAAAGCAATAAAAAGTCATAAAAATAGAAAATTAAAAATGGAAATGTTTTATTTGATGTATCATGGTAATTGATCCCTTCATGTGTGTGCTTCAAACCCACACAATTGATACACACGTTGTTTTCCACAGCCAAAAAAACTGCAAGTCAAGCTCAAACTGAGTTGAAATAGAGATACACAACTTTATGAATATAACCAGGCAGAAATTAATTACATAATCAAAGCTCACAGTATGTATTAGCACTAAAGATACAGTAAAATGCATGTGTGTGTTTTTTGTAATTTTACTTAAATGTTCTATTTTGGCATATTGTCATCACACTGAATATTATTTCATTCAATATAGTCACACACTTCAATGTCATAGTTCAACTTCTGACAGCATTGTTATAAGAAAACAAAATAACTTGTACAATTTAAGTACATTCTCACTCTTCATTTAATTATTGAAGCTAGAAAATTCTAAAAAATATTCCAGCTGCAAATAACATAAATTATGTGGCTAAAAAAATCTTGTTTTCTTTTTTTCTGAATTATTGTACAATAGAAATTTTGATTCTTAAATATGACTTTAGAGGAATAGAGTTTCTTCTACACATTTGATAGTTATATTAATAAGAGAAATAGCAAGTATAAGATGTGATGAAAGGTAAATCTTTCATGCCTCTGGGTTTATTTGCAAATTAACTCTAAGGCAATATATTTTTACTTTAGATATTGTTTTTTTTAAATTTAGCAGTCCTATATTAGATTTTATACTTTTCAAAAAGATTTATTTATATTACATATTAATTTATTTAGTATTTTTCTATATTCAATATAAAATTTAAGAAAACTCACAAAAACTGTGTTTTTCAAACAATAGCCAAATTATGATAATACAAGTTCCTATGGAAACATATTCCTAAAAATAAAACATTTAGAAATTTTTATGAAAATTTTTTAAAGGAAAAGTATGTCTTTATATAACCCACCTAAATTAGTTTATGTCATACATACGCAACATATGTAATATGCTTTATCACTTAGCTTAAATTTTAAGTTTATTGTTTTGAAGCATTTTTTGGCTGCCACAACAACATCATCGACAACAACTCTGTTTTAAGGCTTTGCCATTGACTGCTCTATCCATCCCCAACTTATTAGAGCTACCTACATGTTTTTGGGTAGAGGAAAAAAAAACATACAATTTTGGTGACTTAAAATATTGTTTTACATGTTGAAGAATATTGAGAAATGGGTGGATCCAACATGGTTAAATAAGAGTCGTTTGTGCTTTTCACATGGTGTCTCGTACAAGGTATGCTGTATTCAGTAGTTCATTCTGCAGTGATGTGCCACTTAAGCCCTACATCACACCATAACTTTAGCAAAGCATTGTTCCTGCTATATATCTGTGAGTGGAAATGCCTGGCTCACTTTCTTGGCTTTGATGTCTTCAGTAGCAATTTATCCTAGTGTGTTAAATGTGAAGGTAAAACCATTAAAAGAGGTGCACACCAGAGGTTTGGTTTTATAAACTTGTTATTTTTCTTTTCATTTTCCTCTCTTCTTTTATTCATTTTTTTTAAAGGGGAAAACTACTTTTTAGCACCTAGGCATGAAAGAAGCACAAAATGAGAATTTAAAATGATAAAGCCTGAATGGAATTTGTATCATTTCCTTTTCTTGCTTTAGCCTTTGTCACTGTAATACAAATGTCATGGAAGTAAGAATGAAACATCTTAGGCATTAGGATTGAATGATAGCTCATTCATATGACAATGACTGAACTGAGGACAGAACATTTCTCAAAATGTAGCCATTCTTGTGGCAAAGATTAAAATGACAAGGAGAAATGGTGTAAAATTAACCAATTCTTGGATCTTTATAAAAAAAATCTTACGAGTTTCCTTTAAGGTAGTGCTATATATTCTATTAGCTAAGGAATAAAATGGAGGAGGAAAAAAAAAAGGTCTTCCTAATGTCCGAATCAAACTTGTTCAGTTTGATTCTTGAGAGGAGCCCGCTTAGGAAGGTCTCTGTTTTGACCAGTAGATGTCGCCCCAAGCAACAGAAATACCCAAGGGGCTCAGAGAACTGATTAGGATGATAAAACCACAAAGGACACAATGAAAAAAAAATCCAGAAAGCTCATCAGTGATAGATTTTGTACTTTAGGAAAGCATTAGATAGTTTGGGTTTTAATTATCCCTAAACGAAATCCTATACATTCTTGCCAGGATGAAGGGTGTGTCTAATAGGGTTCCGGGAGCGTGGCTTTGAGAGCATAATGCTGTTAGGACCTGTAGCTACCCGGCTTTACTTCCCTATTGGATTTATTGGGCCTTTTGCTCCCTTGGCAACTGGCTAGAATTGCGTTTTAACCCTTGCCTGGACTTTGACTCACTTCGTGATCTCGGTTTACATTGAATATGAAACAGATTTGCTGGGGGAAGGCGTGTACTGTTTCTACTGCTACTGTTTAGAAGCTGTGGGGGCAGTAAGGGGCGCCAGTGCAGGCATTTTCTCTTCTCTCTCTCTGTCTTTCACAGAGTGATGTAATTACCTGATTTTAATTTTTTGTCTTCTGCTTATTTCATAGGCACTATACCTGAATACTCTGTGTGTGTGTGTGTGTGTGTAAAAGCACATTTCTTCTCATCCCAGAACCTCATTAAATCTCATGTGGGCACTCATAGTTCCCCATCAGTTCGCCTGGGGTTAAGTTGTGTACTTTTACATGGGATGACAAGTTAGAAAAGTTTATGAGGTCACAGAACCTTCCTCCAGTCAACACAATACACATTCCCTCGATGTATTTTGCGATCTCCTTAAATGTATTCTGTTTGATGACTTCAGGTGGATCAAGGCAGGAGTGAGTTGAAACCATATGTATTTTAAAATCACCATTTCCACGTATTTTCTGTAAATGCTAGATGACGACTGTATATCTGATGACAACGGTCTAATTTATTACAGCCAAGTCTGTGCTGTGTAACCCTGTTAGTTCTCTTAATTCCTGTGCAGGATGGCTTCACCACATTCTACCCAAACTTAAAGGGGACTTTTAACATCGACTGAAATTCAGATAACCTGAGGTGATATGTTTAGCTTGTCCTGAAGCTTGTCCTAAAAGTGTTCTGGCTTTTTCTGTGTCCCTTGAAGTGCTGGTAAAGGTGACAGCCTCACAGATCTCTTTTGTTCCACTCTAAAAAAATCAGTCAGTTTTCCATTAGTCCTCACCGGCTCTTTTGAACACCAGGCTTTTATTTCACACTTAAAAGAAAATCTGTCAAGTATTTTGGTCACCAAATATATCCTACCTACAAATGTCAGATGGTGATTAGATTCTATATACTAGACACCCATTTAAAAAATCCAGTGTTCTGTCACTGTAATTCTGTGCCTTTAAAATAATGACCATTATTTGCAATACTTATGATATTTTGTAGTCTGCTTGGCTTGAGCTATGAGAAAAGGTTGGATAGTAGATATCTGTAATGCCAGAAATCTTCTATGGGAAGAATATGAGCAAATGAAAGGTAAACAAAGCTGATATATTTTCTCTTAAAAAGTGTAGGTAAAAAAGTATGGAATAGCAGATTAATTTATTTTATTTTAGACATAAAAGGATAGAGCAAATTGATAACTATTTTCATCTGAATATAAAATCTCACTATAAATTATAAGAAAAACTACATGTTGTAAAGCTAAATGTGATGCTGTACCTTTAAATGTTCTATTCTTTGCAGCTTTGCTTGTCTCCCTGGCTCCTAAGATTGCCTGATCCTCTTTTCTGGAATTCTTTCAATTAGTTTTGGATCTGTCACCCTAAAGTCGCTGAAATTGCTTATTCGAAAAGATTTCAATATTTACTCTGATGACATTTTTTGATTCTCAACATATAGGAATTCTTAGCAGTTTTGAATTTACTTTGTATCCTTTAGTCCACATAAATCTGGCAATCAAGATTTCTCTCAGTTTAATTTGCTTTCTGTTGAGGATTTAAATGATATTATCCTGAAGCTTTAGCCAACCACTTCCAGCCCCTAATCCTTGGCCTTCCTCACTGGTGAAAGGCTGTTCTCAGTACTCTTGGTTCAGTTTAACCCCCCTAGTTAATCTCTGACTTCTGGTAAATTGCCATCATGTTTAAAATCTGCAATTGTAACTCCCTTAAAAAAAATCCTACTCACAAAGGACAATGTGACTAACTTATATCATCTTATTTTTTAATTTAACTAAGAGCAGTGGAAGAAAGTCACTGTCGATCAGCTCTAGGAATATCTTAACTGTCATCAGATCTAGAATGAATTTCAGTCAGGATTTCTGTCCTTTCATAGCACATAAATTGCATTTCTTAAAGTTAGAAATGGTCTGGTTTTCTTACTGACACTCTCAGGCTTTTTATGGTTTCTGCTCCTAGGCCTTTAGCTGGTCAGCTGCGGCCTTCCAACAGGAAATGTATTAAAATGCATTTCAATCCTGCAAAGGTCTATCTGGCACTAGTTGTTGGTTTTGTTTTTTATTTAATTCCAGTTTCCTTTAGCCAGAACTAGTGAACAGATTATGTCCTTTCCATAATAGAGCCCCTTGAGGGTTAGATCTGAATGCTATGAAGATTTATACATTAACACATATACAGTTCTGGAAGATACACTCTGCTTAGCCATATGCATGTAGATGGCATACAGATCATTTACTCCACTTCAAGAAATATTATGCAAGTTCATTTTAGTGGATCTGTTTACATGGATAGCTGACTTACTGTGGGGAAATTGCCAACATTTTCTAAAATTGAATCCAGATAAGACAGAATTCCTTTTGATTGGAACTTATCCCTAGTTCGGTCAACACTCTTCCATCACAGTGAAATTTGGCAACTCATTCATAGCGCTGGTCCCGAAGGGGAAAACCTTGGTTTTATGCATGACCCTATTCTGTCATTTATGAATCGTGTAAATATAAATATTAAACTGTCATACTTTTCTTTAAGAAATATAGCAGGGATAAAGAAAATAATATCTACTGAAGATCTGGAAGTGTTGCTTTCTGATTACCTCTTTTTATTTATGGTACTGAAATTCCTTACTATTTGAATGAATAGAGCAAGCATGTTCTAAATGTATACATTTTAATACTAATTTCAGGAAAGCTAAACAGTATTGTACTTCCTAACAATGACATATTGAACTTGACTCAGTCTCTGAATGGAATGTCCTTGAGAGAGGAATAGATTTGATGACTCCTGGGTGACAAAGTTCATACTGTGCCATGTTCTAGTTAGCCACGTAACTAGAAAGTATAATAGAGAACAGCATTGAATATTTCCCACAACGGAAATTTCAATTTTAGTTAAACTATGATAAGAATTTTGAGAATCACAACAGTAATATCCAACTTTCAGTGGGTCAGAAGCTTTTTTTTTTTTAATGTTACAACCATACTTTCTTATAACTCGATGAGAGCAAGATAATACATGAATTTCAATTAACAGTCGGCAAAGATGCACATGATTAACAACTGTGTCTGTTTTCAAGCAGAAGATCACTTTTGCAGTTAAAAAATATGCAATGAGGAGGGTTTCTGTTCAAGTTGTATTTAGGGATGGTATTTGATTAGGGTATACAGTTATTCAGATTCTGCCCAGAATCTGGATCTTCATCCTGAGGACTATCTGCAAAGGCAGTTAAACATGGTAAAAATGACACTGCATTATCATCTGAGCTATTGAGCATCAGATCTGAAAGCATTCCTTGGATGGATTAAATCTGATCTCAATGAGATTATTTACTAGATTTGTGAAAGTTAAAAGTCTAGAACAAAGGCAAACTGAAAGATACTTCTTGTAGCCCACATTTTCCTTCATACACATTCAGTGGATATTTGATCTTAGTGATTTCCATATTAAATTTATAAATCTATGCTCTAGATTTTTATTGTATACAAGGTGACATGATATACTTACAAACATGATTTATAAATGGAAAAGACTAGAAACAACCCAAAAGTCTGTCAATAGGGATATGGTTAACTAAATTATGATACAACTAATCAGGGGAATATTATGAAGCTGTTTAATAAATGAGAAAATGTAGGAAAATGGAAAATTCTTCATAAAATATTGAGTTTAAAAATGTACACAAATGTGGTTACATGTTATTTTGGTGTCATAATGTAAGGAAAAAGACATATGTATTTGTATTTATATAAGAATATAGTGGAAAGACAAACCAAAAGTCTAAGAAAAATGTTATTTTAGAGGAGATGGGAGCAGAAAAGGAGGAATAGTAAAATTTATTCTCTGGAGCTTTTTTATAGTCCATGTTTTTTCAATGTCATGCTTTTCAAAAAAATTAAGTGAAATACATTTTATTCATATGTAGTACTTAACTATACTCCCTACTGTTTAATTGTCACATTTCTTTCACAACTTTCATAAAACTTTGTGGCTCTCGATATAAATAAGGGGAGCAATTTGTCAGATAGCATGTATGGTTTCCATGAAATGCAGCACTCATCATCAAGCACATGGGCCAGGCATGGTAGCTCATGCTTCTAATACTAGCACTTTGAGAGGCTGCGCCTGCAGGATCACTTGAGCCCAGGAGTTTGAGACAAGCCTGGACAACATAGGGAGACTGTCTCTACAGATAATTTTTTTTAAAATTAGCTGGGCATGGTAGCATGTGTCTGTAGTCCCAGTCTTGGGAGGCTGAAGTGAGAGAATCCTTCAAGCTCCAGTGGTTGAGGCTGCAGTGAGCCATGATTGTGCCACTGCACTTCAGCTTGAGGGAGAGTGAGACCATGTCTCAAAAACAGACAAATAACACACACACACACACACACACACAGTCTACAGTATCTAGTTTTATGACCCTTATGAAAATAATGCATTTTCTTAGGCTTCAGTTTGCTAAAGTCAAATTATGAGTGCTTCACAGGATTGTTTTGAGGCTAACCTTATATCATCTAGGTTAAAACGAAGGCTGTTTATTTTTGGTGTTACTATAGTTACTAGATGAATCAATTTAAGAAACATTTATGTAGCAATCTCCTTTAAGGAAAAGAAAATTTAGATTTTTAAAAGTTATTTTGTATATCCATTTCATTAGAAGTCATGGGATTATCTTGGCAGTTACCCAAAGACACCATATGCTTTTCCCCTCACTCATACTTGCATAAAAGATAGATGAAAACATTTGACAAATGATAGCCCTCAATAAATACAAATGCAGATATGGGTTCAGCTCCTTAATTTCTGATTGCTATTTGCTTCATACTTATGGTAACATAGTGCATTATAGGGACTGGCTAGACCATACTTTAAAACTTGTCAACTCTGTTGCTTGCAATCTATAGTAATGCTATGCATGATTGAAGATGGACTAGGTCAGATGAAGCCAGGGTCAGAACTGTGATGACTCCACACTGTGCAAAAGAAAAGGAGCTTTCTTCATGTCTCCTGAAATCAGTTAGTTTGGATAAATAAAGACTCATTCCTTAGAGTGAGGAGGAGGAGAAACAGAAGAAGCTATTATTTATATCATTATTATTACTGGTAAATGGAGCAAGATTAAAAAAGAATAGAATGTATAGTAGCTTATAATAATGTTTTCGTAGTCCTGGGCAAGGCTGTCATGCATAGGTAGCTACAGAAATCAGAATCTGGGTTGCTGGAACAGAATTCTCTCTCACCCTACCTTTCTTTCATTTTGATCCTTCTTTTCCTCTCTCAACCAGGAGTTTATCATCTGTCCTCAGTATTACCTTATAGTGCTCCTTCCAAATAACTTCTTCAAGGGCTGACTCAGCCTTCTACCAGTTGCTGGGTAAATTGGTTGCTGAAGACTCACAGCTGCATTCTTCACTGGGCATTGCTCTGGCAACAGAGAATTGCCCAAGGTTAATGCTCCTTGTCTAGATGATGGTGGGATGGAAATCCACTGCCTCAATTAGGAATAATTCTGTAGTCATATCCAAGTTCTCCATATGATGGTCTAAGTCCACCATGGTAGTACATGGAGGGTCAATTTCTTGCTTTCTCTGCCCCTGCTTTCCTCCTAACTGCTAATAGCCTTAATAAGACTAATAAACTCAAGGTTTGTTTCCTGAGAACCTAATCTAAGATAAACCTAGTGGTAGCTTTAGTAATGGTAGATGTGTCTGTGTTTGACTTTCACTGCTTTTGAAGTCACAACAATTAAGTATGCTCTTCTAAGCTCAAGGGTCCTGAGATACAGGATCAATTTGGTTTATCCTCTGCCCCCCAATCATTCAGTCATTTCAAAGTGTCTCTTCTAAATTCAGACTACAATTATTCAAGCCCAGAAAATGTTTCTAAAAATCCTAAGAATAATTCTTGTAAAATTTTCCAGAGAGCAATTTGGAATTTCTTGGCTGAATCTAATTTAAAGAAAAAATCATCTTCAAGTATTGCCTTAAACTTAACTTTTAGCTTGTTTCAGACCAACTTCAACCCCAAGATTGGTCTTCAATTTTCTTGTAGTTCCCTTAGATTTTGTCAATATCTGATTAAGTCACTAATGGAAAACCTGTCTTCAATATCTGACTTTTTACCATTGAAGATATATATTGTATTGTTATGGCTACTACTAAGGAATGACTATGAAAAATGACACTAAGTAATATTTGTTTCTTTTTCTGAATTTTTACTGACTCCTAGCCATTATTAAAGACTAGCTCATATTCTACCATCTACCAGAACCCTTTTCTGACTAGACCTTTCTCTTCCTGATGATCTTTGGTTTTGAAATTCTGGTAGTCATGAAACCATTATGATTTAGAAACTGCTAGTATATTGACTTAACTTCCTTTACTATTTCCACAACTCCAAAAGTGAATTAAAGAATTTTAAAAAGTATTTTTGTTACTCTTGCATACACTAGAGCATGTAGCATAGTAGTCATTAAACCTACAACAATCAATCAATCCTTACAATAACAAGTAGTTAATTGTAAAAAAGAAGGCTGAAATCTAAATCATACAAATTATATGTTTTACTCTGTAGAAATAAAGTTTAGATTGGGGGTGGAACTGCGGGCAGTGGGTAGTACTTTTACAACTTGAGTTCAAATTCCAGAACCACAAGATTCCAGCTGGTAAGTAACTTTGGCAAATCACTTAATACCCCTGAAGTTTAGTTTTTCCCACTTTAAATTTAGGATTGTAAGAGAAGCTATCTATATCCCAGAGTTAGTGGAAGCTTGATGGCTCACAATGAATAAAAGGCACTTAACAGAGTGATTAATGAATTATCATTACTAAATATAAATATTACTTGTACAAAATTATGAATTAACTATTGTAGAGAGAAGAGTATAATACTGTGTTAAAATGGTATGAAAATCAAACACCTTTCTAACATTTTTCTGATTTTTAACTTTTTCTACTTATAAAGAATGTAGATTCATAAATAGAATGCAATATTTTTAGGAAAAAGCTTTAAGTCAGGACATAGTCATCGAAATCATCTTTCCAGGTATCTTGAATATTTTGACCAATAAAATAAAATAGAAGATGCAAAATGAGAATTTGTACCCATATACTAATGTTAGATCTTCACTATCCACTCTTGACAATTCACTTCACTGTGCCTTTATTTATGATATTCTATGAAATCTCCTCTAACTGTATACTGTTTTTTCTGTTATCTGTCTCTTACACAAACTCTGAACCAAGATATATCAACTTTCAGTGTCCCAGCCTTTTAACTTTTCCTTTTCAAGTAAAGCTGGATAGAGTTGAAGGTGGTCCATTGTATTAGTTACCTATTGCTGTGGTACAAATTACCACAAATTTAGCAGCTTAAAACAGCAAACATATACTATTTCACAGTTTTTGTGGATTAAGGATCTAGACATGACTCAGCTGGGTGCCTCTGGCTAAAGGTCCCTTATGAGGTTGTAGCCAGGTTATCATTCTAATCTGAACCAAAGGTCTTGTGTTAATCCATGTGAATTGATATAAAGGAATACCTGAAGCTGGGTAATTTACAAAGAAAAGAGGTTTGTTTTGGCTCATGATTCTGCAAGCTGTAGAAGAAGCATGGTACTGGCACACACTTCCGGTGAGGGCTCAGGAAACTTACAATAATGGCGGAAGGTGAAAGAAGAAACAGTGCATCACATGGCGAGAGACGGAGAGACGGGGCAGGTGTCACTCTTTTAAACAACAAGCTCTTGCATTAACTATCAGTGTTAGAAATCACTCATTACCATGGAGACAGCACCAAACCTTTCATAATCGATCTACTCCTGTGACCTAAACATTTTCCACCAGGCTTTCCCTCCAACATGGGTGATCACATTTCAACATGAGTTTTGGAGGGGATCCAAACCACATCAGATCTCATCTGCAGGATTGACTAGGAGAAAACTATGTCCAAATTGACTCATGTGACTGTTGCAAGGATTTAGTGCCTCTTGAGCTATTATATTGAGGGTCTTGGGTCCTTACTGAATGTTAGCTAATGTCTTCACTGAATGAGGCCATTCTCAGTGCCTTGCATTATGTGTTTCTCCATAGACCAACTCACAATATGGCAAAGTGACATTTCATTACTTTATCACATTCTCTGCCACATTCTGTTCACTTGAAACAAGTTACTAACTCTAATCTTCACTCAAAGGGAGGGGTTTATAGCTGGACATAAACACTAGAAGGCAGGGATCACTGGAGTCATCTAAGAGACTGACTTCCACACCAGTTATGATTGAGAAGCATTCTCTTAACTATGCTGCACCAATAGTAACATGTTAAATATAACACTCTTTTTAAATGGCTACATTTCTTTGACATATTTTCTATGATGTCTATCACAATTGTTTTCTAAGGATCCCTCATCTGTATAAATTTGGTCAAAATTTTAGCATTTTAAGTGTTGTCTGGAGCAAAGTGACTCATGATGTGAACTGGAAAATGAAAGGGCTTGTTTATTTTTATCCTGGATGCATCATGTACTTATTGTTGTTGACTCTAGCTTAGAGAGTTACTAAATAGCTGGCTCTTTCTCATTTATAAAAATAAAGCAACAATTTTAGCTTACCAATAATGGGGCTATAAATAACAATTTTTCAAAACAGTTCTCTGTAGTGCTCTGAAATCACCTATGTGTTCTTATTACCAACAACTTTAAAAAAAAATAAAAACAACTGAAACCACTTTTGTACTTGGGGTTCATAGATATATTTTAAGTTGTATAATAACAATTTACAAGAAATTGATACAATTTTCTAAATTTTCAAGTAACTTTTACAATGAGCTTGGGGATTCTTATTAGTACATGCACTTCATTTGTAAATAAGAAGAATTGTCATAGAACAAATAATTAGTTCAGTATAATTAACAGGAACAGAGAACCAGCTTTATAAGCCTGTTACTTCATATCCTGTCACTCCATTTTGTCTAATATGAGTCTTTTAGACAGTTGATGACAGCTTTCTCAACTTGGAAATGCGATACCAACATTTCTTGAATTGAAAATAGACCTTTCAAGTCATATTTTGGCATTGCAAAGTTAAAATTAGATTCCACTTCAAACAGGCTTTTTTAATTAGGAAGCATCCCTAACAAAAGACCTCACATCCCACTGAACATTGAACCATATGCTAATTGGAGTGGCCACTGTATAAGTCATGGGTGGATCTGAAGAAAGTAGTAGTTATTCTTGCCTGAGTTTCCAACCACACTCATTTTGCTAAATTGCATTTTCTTTTGGAAAGCAGTCTCATAGGCTACAAGTGTTACTAATTCTATTAAGTACTCCGCTTTTCATTATTCTTTCATAATTAATGATAAAAAAAAATTAACCACTGTCTATTTTGGAATGATATATTTCCATAAACAGATTGAGATACTTGAATAATCATCTCATGGTAAATAGTTTTTCTTGAATGACCACCCTATTCCTTTTAATTTTTCTAAGCTGAAATTCTAAGCTATGCAAATGGTAAAATTGTATTTAGAGAAATATGTAATTATATAGTTGGTTGGGATAATTCACTTTGAAAATTGACAGGGATGATATATGTGCTACAAGCTCAAATCTAACCAGTCTTCCAACAGTGTATGCAACCCACAAATCCCTTCCCACTCTGCCTTCCTCTTTGACTTCTGCTTTTAAAGTGTCTGTGATCCAGGAGGACTTGTCCATTTTCTCCTGAGGGAGCATTCTGAGAAAACCAAACCTATGGCAGATAATTGGAGACAAGTTATATTTTTTAATTATAAGAATTTTCTTAAATAAGAATTTTCATAGGCTAACTGTAAGTACTACTACCATGACTTCCACCACTATTGCTGTGGGTTTTTTTTTAAATCTGGGGTACATGTGCAGATCATGCAGGTTTGTTACATGGGTATACATGTGCCATGGTGGCGGTTTGCTGCATCCATTGCCCTGTCATCTACATTAGGTATTTCTCCTAATGCTATCCAATAGCAGGGGGTGGGGGTGGACAAGTTATGTTTAAAAGCCTAATGAACCTTATTTTTATCTATTGACGGAGGCCTTTCAAATATATTTACATGTGTCTGTGTGTCTGAGAGAGAGAAGGAGAGAAATATTTGCCAATATAACATGTAACAGAGAGGGAAATTTTAACAGATTTCATTTTATACTATATTGCCAATCAAAAATCTCCAGAATTTTATCTTTCTTCCATAATTATGCTTCTTTTGTATTGTTTTCACATTTTCCCCACACTTCTTTCTTTTCTTTACTTGAGGCAATTCTCCACCAACAATTTAATGTTTTGTTTTTGTTCATTGTTCTCCATTTCTTCAACAGGGTACATCAATTAAATAGAATTCATAATACACATGATATGGTTTGGTAGTGTCCCCACCCAAATCTCATCTTGAATTATAGCTTCCATAATCCTCATGTTTCATGAGAGGGAACCAGTGGGAGGTAATTTAATTATGGGGACAGGTTTCCTCATGCTATCATTGTGATAGTAAATAAGTCTCGCAAGGTTTGATGGTTTTATAAAAGGCAGTTTCTCTGCACACACTCTTTTGCTTGCTGCCATGTAAGACATGCCTTTACTCCTCCTTCACCTTCCCAGTCATGTGAATCTGTGAGTCAATTAAACCTCTTTTTTAAAAAAAATAAATTACCCAGTCTTGGGTATTTTCTTTATTGCAGTATGAACATGGTCAAATACAGCAAATTGGTACTGGTAGAGTGGGGTACTGCTATTAAGATACCCAAAAATGTGGAAGCAACTTTGGAACTGGTTAATAGGCAGAAGTTGGAATAGTTTGGAGGGCTCAGAAAAACACAGGAAGATGTGAGAAAGTCTGGAGCTTCACAAGGACTTGTTGAATGGTTTTAATCAAAAAGTCCAGGTTGAGGTGGTCTCAGATAAAGATGAGGAACTTATTGGAAACTGGAGCAAAGGTGATACTTGCTATGTTTTAACAAAGAGACCGGAGGCATTTTTACCCTGTTCTAGAGATCTGTGGAACTTTGAATTTGAGAGAGATGATTTAGGGTATCTGGTGGAAGAAGCTTCTAAGCAGCAAAGCTTTCAAGGGGTGACTTGTAGGCTTTTAAAAGCATACAGTTTTATTCATTCAGAAAGATATGGTTTGGATCGGAACTTACATTTAAAAGGGAAGCAGAGCATAAAAGTTTGGAAAATTTGCCATTTAATAATGTGATAGAAAAGGAAAAAAAAAACATTCTGGGGTGAAATTTAAGCTGGGTACAGAAATTTGCATAAGTAAGGAGACAAATGTTAATCCACAAAACAATGGGAAAATGCCTCCAGGGCATGCCAAAGGTCTTCAAAGCAGCCTCTCGCATCTCAGACCCATATGCCTAGGAGAAAGAAATGGTTTCATGGGCAAGGCATGGTGCCTTGTTGCTTCGTGAAGTGTCTGGGCTTAGTTCCCTGGGTCTCAGTCATGGCCAAAATGACCACGTTACAGCTCAGGCAGTTGCTTTAAAGGGTGAAAGTCCCAAGCCTTGATGGTTTATATGTGATTTGGGGACTACACGTACACAGAAGTAAAAAATTGAGGTTTGGGAATCTTTACGTAGATTTCAGAGGCTGTATAGAAATGCCTGGATGTTCAGGCAGAGTTGTGGTGCAGGAACAGAGCCCTCATGGAGAACCTCTGCTAGGGCAGGGCAGAAGGGAAATGTGGGGTGGGAGCCACCACTCAGAGTCCCCATTGGGACACTGCCTAGTGGAGCTGTGAGAAGAGGGCCACCATTCCTCCAGATCCCAGTGTGGTAGATTCACTGACAGCTTACACCATGTGCCTGTAAAAGCCACAGACACTCAATGCCAGCCCATGAAAGCAGCCAGGAGAGGTCTGTATCTTGCAAGCCATATGGGTGGGGCTGCCCAAGACTGTGGGAACCTCCTCTTGCATCAGCATGACCTGGATTGTGAGACATGGAATCAAAGGAGATCATTTTGGAGTGTTAAAATCTGACTACTCTGCTGGATTTCAGACTTGCATGGGGCCTGTAGCCCTTTATTTTGGCCATTTCCTCCTATTTGGAGTGTATGCATTTACTCAATTCCTGTATCCCCATTGTATCTAGCAAGTAACTAACTTGCTTTTGATTTTATAGGCTCACAGGCAAAAGGGACTTGCCTTGTCTCAGATGAGACTTGGACTGTGGACTTTTGAGTTAATGCTGTAATGAGTTATTACGTCTTTGGTAGACTATCGAAAAGGCATAATTCATTTTGAAATTTGAGGACATGAGATTTGGGAGGAGCCAGGGATGGAATGATAGTTTGGCTGTGTTCAGAGCCAAATCTCATCTTAAACTGTAGCTACCCTAATCCCCATGTGTCATGGGAGGGACCTGGTGGGAAGTAATTGAATCATGGGGATGGGTTTTCTTATGCCAGTGTTATAATAGTGATTAAGTCTCACAAGATGTGATGATTTTATAAAGGGCAGTTCCCCTGCACAAGCTCTCTTTCCTGCCACCATGTAAGACATGCCTTTATTCTTCTTTTACCTTCTACCATAATTGTGAGGCCTCCCCAGTCATGTGGAACTGTGAGTCTGTTAAACCTCTTTTTTCTTTATAAATTACCCAGTCTCAGAAATAACCCAGTATTTTCTTCATAGAATTATGAAATAGACAAATCCAATACATATCTGTGTTATTTTTAAATTTTTTATTTTTTTATTTTACTTTAGCTTCTGGGGTACATGTGCAGGTCATGCAGAGTTGTTGCATAGGTGTACACTATATCCTGCATTTCTCCCCATGTTATCCCTCCCCACCCTTTCCACCCCTGCTGTCCCTCCCCAATCCCCCACTAACTGCCCCCAGTGTGTACTACTACTCTCCCTGAGTCCACCTGTTCTCATTGTTCAACACCTGTCTATGAGTGACAACAAGCATCAGTTTGCTGAGAATGATGGTTTCCAGATTCATCCAAGTCCCTACAAAGGACATTAACTCATCATTTTTTTCTGGCTGCATAGTATTCCATAATGTATATGTGCCACATTTTCTTTTTCCAGTCTATCATTGAAGGGCATTTGGGTTGGTTCCAGGATCTTTGCTATTGTAAACAGGGCTGCAATGAACATATGTGTGTATGTGTCTTTATAGTAGAACGATTTATAGTTCTTTGGGTATATACCCAGTAATGGGATTGTTGGGTCAAATGGAATTTCTATTTCTAGATCCTTGAGTAATTGCCACACTGTCTTCCACAATGGTTGAACTAATTTACACTCCCACCAACTGTGTAAGAATGCTATTTCTCCACATCCTCTCCAGCATCTGTTGTCTCCAGAATTTTTAATGATTGCCACTCTAACTGGTGTGAGATGGTATCTCAGTATGGTTTGGATTTGCATTTCTCTAATGACCAGTGATGATGACCATTTTTTCATAGGTTTGTTGGCCTCGTATGTCTTATTGAAAAGTGTCTTTTCATATCTTTCACCCACTTTTGAATGGGGTTGTTTTTTTCTTGTAAATCTTTTTTAGTTCTTTGTAGATTCTGTGTATTAGCCCTTTGTCAGATGGGTAGATTGCAAAGATGTTTTTCCATTCTGTTGGCTGCCGGTTCACTCTAATGATGGTTTCTTTTGCTGTACAGAAGCTCTGAATTTTAATTAGATCCCATTTGTTTATCTTGGCTTCTGTTGCCACTGCTTTGTGTGTGTTTTTAAACAGAAATATATAGTGTACCAAGTTTACATATGTCTTCATTCTATATTTTTATAGCGTCTTATTTTTCTATTCTTCCATGTCTTTTATTTTCACATAACATTATTTCATGTTATTGCCTTTGTCCGTTTTATCATCTTTTCTCATTTGTAATGAGTCCATGTCATGTCAGAAGTAACTAGAAATTCTGAAGCTTTTTTTTTTCTTTTAGTGATATGATATTTGTTTTGTTCTGACTTTTTCCTTGAATTACTTTCTTTATTTCTGTCTACTTTATAATGAAAAAATTAATTAAGAAGATGATCTTAAATGATAGGTCTTTCTTTGTTCTTTTTTCACGATTGGATTGCTCACACAGCAAAAATACAAGCACTGTAAATAAAACAAAAGGCAAGTTTTTTTGTGTGTGTTTGTTTCTTTTTTTGTGTGTGAGTTGGAGTTTCACTCTTCACTCTGTCACACAGGCTGGAGTGCAATGGCATGATCTAGGTTCGCTGCAACCTCTGCCTCTTGGGTTCCAGCAATTCTCCTGCCTCAGCCTCCAGTGTATCTGGGATTACAGGCCTGCCTGCACCTCCATGCACAGCTAATTTTTGTATTTTTGGTAGAGATAGAGTTTTACCATGTTGGCCAGGCTAGTCTCAAACTCCTGAACTCAGGTGATCTGCTTGCCTCGGCCTCCCAAAGTGCTGGGATTCAGGTGTGAGCCACTGTGCCCAGCCAAGGCAAGGTTTTTAATCAAATGTCTCTTTACACAGTCAATTGAATCAAAAAGGCAATAGCTAGTTATCTAGGAATATTTTATGTATATATGTGTGTGTATATATGAGTATACATGCACATAGTGCACGTGCGTGCACGTGCACACACACACATATAGTTAAATCCCTCTCTTTAGAAATGACACTACTAAAAATTTGATTTGCATGATTTAAGATATTTTTAATAAACATGTTATTGTTCATCTCTGCATGTATTTTTGAAATGTGTGTATTCACTTATTAAATTGGCTTATACCCTTCAAACTATTTTGCATATTATTTTCACTTAAAAATTACTTTGATGCCTATGCTAATGAGAAAATATGCATGAACCTATATTTTTTTCTAGTCCTGAACTATTTCAATGCACCATAATTCATCTAATAAATATGCTGCAGGTGGGCATTTAGACTACCACCAATGAATTTCTATTATAAACAATGTTGCAGCAGCAACATACCTTTGCAAATCTCTCTTGATCATGGGAATATTTCTTTGTGAAAAATTTCTGAACTAAAATTGCTATGTTAAATAGTCATACTAATTTTGCTTCTAAAACATTATACTCATTTATATCCTTAACATTATAATGTATAAGATCACTATCATTACAATTTCAGCAACCAAACTTAAAAAGTAATATTTACGTTTTAGTCTTTAATTTTTGTTTATCCCTAGTAAATCTGAACTTATTTTTCTACATTTATTTTTGATTTTTACAAATTTTCTCTGAATGTCATCAGTTTGTATAATTTTAAAATATTTTTTCATTCTTTCTCATTGCTTTATATTACATGATTAAAGTTTATTTTTATATAATTTTATTTTATATAATTTATCCTAGATGAACAATATCTGCGTGGTGATTTATAAACACGTATTATACCAGTGGAAGTTTATTTGAAAGTAGAATAAGTTAGCAATAATTAAGCATTATGCACAAGAAAACGACAGTCATCGTGATAATCCCTGTTCCAACAATGAACATTTTTTAATGACCTTTCAAATCTTGGGTATTTCTCATGTAATTCAAAACACTCCTTCAGAGTGTTTTATAAGTCAATTTGTTTAAATTTTTCTGTAGGTCCAAGTAAACTGCTTTCTGCAGGTTAGAATGTACTGTGTCTGGAAGTTTCCTTGTGATTCGGGAGCTTTGTTCTCCACTTTGTCAAGCAGGTTCTAAGAAAGCCATGGCACTCTGTTTCATCCAACAAAACCTTCCTTTTCTTCTTTAGTCCTTTTAAATGTTCATAAAATAAGAAAATTGAGACGTGTGCATTCTTGACAATAAATACATCTTACTTGGATGTTTGTTTTGTACTTGTGAAGGAGTCAACTGCTAGAAAAAAAGTGTTACATTAGGTAATGAAGACATGGATGTACAAGAAGTGAGCCTGAAATTGTTTTGAATTTAATTCAGAGTTGAGAGAATCCCTTTCTTGTCTTTACTTACTCATCTCTGTCCCTCACATAATAACACAATTGTACAAGAAGTACTTCCGCTTATCTACAAGTTTACCAGCACTATGAGGTATGAGAGTTTATACAAATTACTACTAAGTAAAAATTAAACATTACTTGGAACTCTCATTGTTTGAGTCCTGGCATATCTTGGCCAGTCCAGGTTAAGATTACTCTTAAATAAAGACACCTCAAACTTTCTGAAAACTCCACTAGGTATGATCATTAGGGAAAGTTAGAAATCTTGATGCTTAGATTCCTTATTAAACCACTTAATATTAACTAAAATATACTAATATGTTAAAAATAAATATCAATTGCTTAGAATGTACTATATCTGTAATATTGTGAAGATATAAAATTTTTCTCTAATATTGCCTATGGTTTAGAATCCAAGAGTTGCAACCCCTAGAAAATATTTATCCAAAACCGTAGCTACTATAGGTGATAATATATTTTAAAAACTACCTTTGAGAAAAAATTAATGCATAATAATACTAATCAACTGAACATCTTCAGGATTAGTGTGGTATATGCAAGATGTGTGTGTGTGTGTGTGTGTGTGTGTGTGTGTGTGTGTGTTGGTCTCTCTGAGCTGAAAACATAATACTTGTTTGTTTAACTGATTTCCAATAGGAGAGTTGAATACAATGAATTGGTGAGGAGGGTTGGTTAATTAATTTCACTGTCATTGTGCTTGTCAGTGGTATTTTTTTCTGCAAATCTTTATCAGAATTTTTTACTTAGTTATTAATAAATTTCAGGTAACCTTTAGGTAAGTCTCTTAACCTATTGCCTTCTCCTTTTTCCTCTATGAAAAGAAAAGGAAAATACTCAGTTTGATATGCCTAACATTGTTCAGAAAGCCACAGTGAGAATGCTAAAGAGACTGGATGAAAAGAAGAGAAATTCTGAACTCTGTGAAGAAAACGTGAATACCAAAGAAAACCAGGCCATGTGTTTTATATTAAAATAAAATTCCATATAGAGTAAGAATTGAAAAACTGAGGTAGGATTCAGAATTTAACAAGATTATGTTATTTTTTAAAATGTTAACATTACATAAATGTGATGTATTTACTAAATTGTACTAATTTGAGCATTCTTGTGAATTTCTATTTTGTTATGTTTCCTGGTCTTTAAAAGAAAATAGAATTTCTTTTAAATTCAAATATCAATTTGTCACTGCTTCTTTATTCACATTTCCTCAAATGTTTTGGACAGATGTCTGAAATTCTCACAAGATGCCCCATGAATTTAGATTTGGCTCCCTGAATCCCCAGTATAGAGTCTCTTCAGCTCATGGTCACATCAGATTCTGAGGTACATATACTCAAATATATCTTAAATACCTAATTGTGGTCAATTTCTTGGCAACAAGAAATCTTCTATATTTATTTTATAATATTCCTTCTCTTATTTTATTAAAATTTACAACTTCTCAATGATTTTATTTCATTATTAAATAAAGATGCTTCCAACACTCCACCCTATGGAGAATGTGCTATTGTGCCAGCAAAATGATGACTCTGATGGCTAGAGTTCATGTGTTTGAGAGTTTTAAGAATCTCTTAGAATATCTTGGTACAGTCACCTTTTACCACCACCAAATGATTTCTTCTGTGGCAAATTTCATATGAGGCTTTTGGGGACTGTTTTGTGGCTTCTTCATCTGGGGCTAAAATGTTTGTTGCTTTTGCAATTTGCACTGATTGCTTAAGAAAAGAACGGTTTGTTTTGCAAGGACTGCTTTGAGTTTAATGGGTTCTGTGCATAGTTAGCTACAATGTTTTTATTTTGTGGTGATGGTCCAGATTGTGTTTTTTGAAGGTATTTATTGTTTTCTTACAAATTACACATATTGCAAAAGAGCTACTTTTATCCATATATGGAGAAAAGATAAAGTCATTCATCAAATAAAAAAACCCAATGAAGTAAGCTTATATCACACTGTCAAATAAAGAAAAATAATGGTGTCAAGAAGAAAAAAAGAAATACTTTCTAGAATCCTTGTTCCAAATATTAGAATATTTCCATATTTTAAATTAGTTTTATTATACTTAATGTTATGTAATATTCCTAACACTTTCAGGAGGAAAATCAACTTGTATAATCTGTTCTGTGATAAAGAAGACTAATGCTAATTTCATATCTCTGTGTGTTACATAGTATGTAATGTATAGTGCGTGCCAGGTGGTATTTATAAACACGGTATCATTTAAATCTTCTATTTTGTTATGTTTCCTGTTCTTTAAAAGGAAATATATTACATTTCAACAATTTGTTTAAAAATTATTTTCTTTTATTTTATTAAGAAGGAAACTGAGCCTCCAGAAGTTAAGTAATTTGGCAGAGTTCACATGGCTACTAACTGGCCAGAATTTAAACAGCACTGATTGATTTTAATTCATTTGCTCATTTTACTGTGTTCCCATGATCTTCCTAACAGCAATTACTCCAATATATTTATGTTGCTTATTTTTACAAGTACTTTTATGAGTTTTTAACTTATATAATTCCAAAAATGAAATAATAAATCTAAACCACAAAATTATGTCAAATCAGTTATTTTATCACCATCGAAAATGTCAAATGTAAACACAGATTTCATCAGATTGATGTCTGATGAGTTGTATGATTGATCTTTCAGAAACAAAAAATAAAAAATAAAGAGTGAATTTAAAAAGCTAGCACCTCGACACTTGTACGCCAATTGCTTATTAAATGTATCAGCTGTGGCATCTTCTCTCTGGTGAAAGAAGACATTATTCCCCAGATAAATATAGGTAGAGATGTACAACCCAGAATAATATTTGTTTGTCTTCACTAGCACAGTAATGACCATGATTCTCTATGCTTTCCTGGTAACTGTTTGTATTTTTATATGCTTTCCTAGTTGATGTCCAGTTATTTTTTCTTCCTCTTTCCCAACACCATGAGTACCTTGAGAACAAACTGTTGTTTTTGCAGATTATTTCTTTTCTCGCTGTTAGGCACATGTTAATATTCCTGGCACACAGAAATTGTAACACTTAGAATCTATACAAAAACTGTTGCTTGAATGAAGGTCTTTAAATTCAACAATGTAAAGGTGAGATCTGAAGCTGCATTATTCTTCATTGTCTACCTGCATTTAGCACTTCTATCTGTTATTGATAGTATCAATGACTATTTTAAAGAGTTATTTACAGGACCTCAAAATTTCTGGTTATTTAAAATAGGTTTTTCTTTGGATGATACTGATGATGATGATGATAATTGTTGAGATTGTTGACATTGTTGATAATCTCAACAATGTCAACTACCATTACCAGATAGTAATCTGGTAATATGGTAATCACCATCATTACCTGCTAAAAAGATAACTACTACAGATTCAAACTGAGGATAAAAACACTGCATGAATCATAGTGGATCATAATAGCTAGAACAAAGAGAAGATAATCATACATATGTTGTGGTGAAAGATATGAGATTTACCTTCTGAAGATCAGTATGCCTGTTGCCACCACATAATAGCTGAATGATCTTGACTCTGTCCACTTAACTTCTTTAGGTTTCATTATCTTTAAAATGGAAAAATATTATAATTCCCATATACCTCTCTTCTAAGGATCAAAAAGGAAATTCTTTTTTAAAGACCATTATAAACCATAAATATGAAAGATATCAATGCTAGCTAATATTATTCCTGTAATTTCTGCTCCAGAGTTATGAGTAAATTAATTTAATTGCTGGTTCTCTGGAAGACTCTATATTCTCTGTTTGTCTGAGCTTAATTAATTTTTAATCTTATTAAATTAATTTAGATTTTATTCCTAGTATGATGAGGACTGTTTAACATTCCAGATTTTCCAAGAGGCTATAGTTATCCATGCATTTCTTACTCTGATTTTCTGTCTCTGATGAATTCATTGTCTTGGATATTCTCTTGCTTCCTGTATCTCTAGGGATCCATGTACACATTTTTACCCCATGATAAGCCCTTCACCTTGGCTCATCTCATAAGACAAGAGTAGCACAAAAATCTGCAAAACAGACTTAGAATGATGATTTCAAGCAGAATTTTAGAATACATAGTAGGTAGAAACTCAAAGTTGAATATAAATCATTACCGTAAAAATTAAAACAGTAATGAACTTTCTGTATCCTGGTAGTTTTTTTTTTTTTTTTCTTAGCTATTCCTGTTTTCTTTAGAAGCTAACTGCTGTCTTCCCATCTCTCTCTCTCCTTAACAATGCTTCTCTTCCATCGCTTCCACTCCTCTGCCAGCCCTGTTTTGTTCTTCTTGGAGAAGCACCATACTTGTTAAACTGCTCTGAAAACCAAACTAACAAAACCGTACAGGCTGTATTGATATTTTTCTTTTTTTTCTTTTTTGCCTAAAACGTAGAACAGTTCTATCCCGAAATAAAATATGACTTTTTAAAACAGTGAACTCATACAAGCTGATAAAAGCTTTTAAACTAATATTTCTTTGTTTTTTGATGTTTATGTCAAATATTTGAGATAAAAATGTACAAATGACCCTCACCTTTTCTATTCCATACAGCTTAATTTTACCTCACTTCTGAAAAATACAATGCGAGTCAAACTTTGTAAGAACTTACTTTTTAAAATTTATTTACTGTTTATTAAGCACTTACCATGTTCCATACAGGCACTGTACAGTGGAGCTATAATGAGAAACAGCTACGTAATTTAAAAATTTTGTACTATAGTATCTGTGTTAAAAAAGAAACAGGTAAAAATATTTTTAATAATATATTTGAATTCAATATATATAAAATGTAATCATTTCAACATGCAATCGCTATAAAATATTAATGAGATATTTCATATCCTTCTTTTGTATTACAGCTTTGAAATCTGTGTGTGTTTAACACTGCATGTCTCAGTTCACATGAGCCACATTTGGAGTGATCAATAACTACATGTGGCTAGTGTCTAATCCACAGCCCAGCACAGTTCTAAACACATATGAGTGTTGCATGTTTCCATAAGTCTAACAATGTTCTGATTATTAATTCCATGTGACAGATGAGGACAGGGAAACACAGAGAAGTTAATTAAATTGTTCAAATTCACACATTCATATTGAAGCCAGATACCAAATTTAGCTTGTTGTGACTACAGAGTTTTCAATCTTAACATTATGTCCCTACTTCTTTACTTCACTATAATTAATATTTGGTCAAGTCTTTGGTAAAACTGAGTTATGTCCTCTTTGTATTCTTTGTACTGTTTGGATGAATTTGGTAAAGAATGCTGAATTGACATATCTCTGGACTAAAATATTTTTGTGGTCAGAATGTTATTTTAAGAATAGATTTAGGTTGGATAAGCACATGATGTTCTTTTGAAATGATGTACCTTAACACTGCCCCAGAGGGATTTTATCTATGCAATTTTTGGCGCTTCTACTGAATCAATCAAAAAGAGAACTGATTTGTGGGTGGGAAATGGGGTTGACCTCAGGGGAGAGCCTACTATATTTTAGTAATTACTGGTTTCATGTTAATTTAAGAAATCAAAGTTGTATTTGGTATCATTATTCCTTCCAACATACTTAGGTTTTCTTCTTTTAAAAAAAAACAAACCATAATGTTTGTAAGGTAGTTCACTCAGCTGGCAACAGTATTCTTTTAAACATTTATCTTAATTTTGTTTATAGTGGATAATTTGTTTTTTCAGGAATATTTGTTTATGATTTTGCCAATGATTATATAGAATTATTTAACCATATCATCTAGCTTTACAAACACTGATACACTTACTTTTTATCCATAAGGTACCAAAAATATTTCCAATAAAAACCTAAAATATCTTTATTGGCATTCTCGTGAAGTGACTATAATGGGAAACATTCTCCCCAGGCTACAAATGAGAAGTGGAAGTTGACTGACATTCCCAGCCTCAGAAGCTCTTGGTGATGGAAAGCCTGGAGGGCTTCAAGTGGGTTCAATCAGCAATCGTTGCAGATGTAGTCCTTTTCTAGTAAACTGCTCCTTCTACATTTCCTGGAGCTCTTCTGGTTGCATCATGCCCACTGACATTTTACTGGCCTTTGACAGTTTTTGCTGTAGAACTAGGAGGTATGCTGAAAGGCGGGGTGACAGCCACACATCTCTTTTGCTGACTGTCTGCATGAGAGAGATGTAGCAGACTGAAAGTCCTGTGTAGTTTACCGAAGAAAGAATGAGTTCCATCTGCTCACTATGCAGGCTGTCCTTGGGTACACAGTAAGGGCTTTCTCAGTGCCCATATTTCATTTCCACACAAAATACAGGCTTTTCTAAAACCCTCACCACATTTTACTCTGTGTCTGCATAACTCAGAATATTTCCGTTTGTGAATCACACATTGAGAAAAATAGTGCTCCACCCACACAAGCTATTTATCTACACGAGACTAAGAATAATACACGTGTGTGTTAATACACGTGTGTGTAAATACACACACACACACACACATAATTGTATGTATTTTAACAAGCTCATGTTCAAGATTTGATTTCACCACTCCCTTCCCTTTGCCATTAGAGTCTGGGTTTTAGCATTCCTCTTTTGTCTAGAACTGCTATTCAAAGAGTTGTGCAGATCTTTTGTTGTCTACGGTTAACAAATAATCTTTTAATACTCAGAGGCCCAGTTCCAAAGTACATTTATCAAGTAGTCTCTCAGTGTTCAGAGGCCCAATTCCAAATTCCCGAGAAAGTAAAATTACCCAAATCATCTCCATTGGCTAGGCTTCTCAGACTGAAAATTGGCTGTATACGAATTGACTGCCCAGTACACACCCCATTCCAATGAGCCCTGGATAAAGGACAGCTTTGTGCAAGAAAAGGGATGAACATATCCACAATTACCTCGGATGGTGACAGGAGGGGGGAATAAACAGTTTCTGCCTCTCTCTTTAAAACTTATAACTTGATTTTCTTCTCTCATTCTCTCTTTTCGTCTCTCTCTTCCTCTCTCTTTCCCTCTCCCTACCACACCTAGTGATCATAACTATTTACTAAACTTGTAATGGGTTGACCCATAGCAGTGCCTTGGCCCTTTCAAACTATTTGTTTTGCTATCCTTCTAAATTCCTAAGTTAAATTTAAGTAATAAATAAGTCTGATCAAACCCAGCCAATAATTTGTTACTGTCCTGGTATCTTTTGTATCCTAAAAGTGTGCAGGTTAGATAATTAAGTAATAATGAGTTAGTTTTTTTTTATAGAGAAAGGAACTACATTTATTGAGCATACATTTCAGGTGTTTGCATGTAATCTTTAATTGAAGCCACCAAAGACAAAATTATTGATCTCCATTTTGCATTTGCTTAAACAGACTCAAAGTTCCTTTGTGTAAGTTCAAGCAGCTAGCCATGGGCAGTGATGCAATTTGAGTTCAGGTCCCTCTGATACCGCATCACTTACCTTTTCTGTTACATTCTTTCATTCTGTAAACAGAAAATCAATCTACTTGAGAAACCAGTTTTCAAATTTTGCTCAATATACTTTTTTTGCAAGCATTATTCATAAGCAGAGACTTACAGCAGAGGATATGAGAACATTTACCTGTCCTTCCTTTCCAATTCACTAAAGAGAAAAGCCATTGGGTAAAAAAGGGGGAACATTCTTTGACAAAAATCATTGCAAAATCTTTGTCTATTAACAGTTTCTCAAATGGTTCATCAATCTCTTGGATAGTAAGGAAGGTAGTCTTCTTTTAAAATTATCTTTTATAATAGTAATGATACAAATCCTTCTGGAAACATTTTATAACCACAGAATCAATTTATTTTTCTGCTTTTGATGTTATTTTCCACATCTATAATGCATAAAAATATAAAGTTAACATTAATATCATTTGCTATCAAATTCAAATTATTAAAATAGGTATTTCAAATTGTTCATTTGTATCTCCATGTGAATTGTCTTTATTTTATTATCATTACTGAAAAAAGAAGAAAAGTATTATCATGATCTACTTAACAGTTTCGTTAGTAATACTGTTTATCATGATCCTATGATTTAAAGTTATAAAAAATTTTTGCCAGTTGTATTTTTGCATTTGATATTGTGTGTATATATATATATTTTTTTTTTTTTTCAATGCTTCTTCTGTTTTTACTCCCCTTATCTGCCCCCACAAACATCTCTCCCATTTTTGTAACAGCCCTGAGGGAATTCTGGCAAGAACCAGTCAAGAAAGAATAAGAGATATATGAGTCACTTCCGACCCTACAATTAACACATGAGGAGAGAATTTAGTGAAAACAATAATTCCTCAGGAATATGTGGTTTTGTTTTTAAGCCAACATACTTTCCTTCTGAGTTCATTAGCTGCCATTTTGTAAATGAATCTTTTGCTTGCAAGCATCAGCTTTAAGTATTTTAGCAAATTGGAATTCACACTGCTCTTATCATTTAATTTAAGGGAATGCTCTGCACTGGATCTAACGAATTTTTAAAGAACTACTATCATTGGCAAAGCCCCAGGAAATCACTAAGAAACTAGTCCTTTGGGAAATGCAAGCTGATAATATTTGGTTTATGCACAAAATATATATTTATCTTATTTATTTGTTACCAACATTTTATGACCATGCTGAAAATGAGTTCTAAATTCTATGATGCCAGGGATTTTCTAATTACAGGTAGATCACTATTTACTGCATTATGGTATCAATTTGATTGGTAAAGATGGGCAATGAGAAGACAAGACCAGAATGCATTGTACGCAGGGAAGATGATCTTTGTACGTTGGTAGCAGTGAGCATCAAATGGAAAAGTAGTGTGCATTGCTCCAAGTAAAAATAAGCTCACTGCTATGAAATAACTCTTCAGTTACATATACGTATTTCTGTCTATAAATGGATATGTGTATGTATGTCTGCTCTAAATCACTGTGTAAATATATTTCCCTGTATATTTCAAACTATATAAATGTTTGAAAAATGTAGAATAAATCATAAGCATTTTAAATATAAATAGTTTTTTTCTCTTCCTTCAGAGAATGGAGTACTAAATGAATAACCTCCTTTCTATATGTCCAAATCTAATCAATAAGTTAGAAACTGGCAATTTTTGATTTCTTAAACTTGCTCAGGTCTATAGCAACTTTTAGAAAACTGTTAGTGAAAAAGGATTCCTTATTAGTCTCTTATTGCTGCAAAGTTCCTCTGCAACATTGTCAATATTCTCTAAAGCAATGAATGTAACAATTATAGGAAACCGAAAGATGCAAATAAATCGAAAGATGCAAATTAGATAACAGTGGCCCTTTTATGTGTGTAAGTATGTATAGATGTGTGGGAGTATATGTGTTTATGTATATATGTGCATGTGTTCATGTATACGTGTGTATGTGTATATATATATGTATGCATGTATGTGTGTGTGCATATATATATATGTGCTGTGAAGAAAAATTGCACTGGAGTTAAGTGAAAAGACGATAGGACTATATATTCTGGACACTGCAATAAGGAATAGAGATTGAACTCAACTTTCCTAAAACGAAGGGCAGAAAAGATTTTAAGGGCTGAGGTGAGCCAGTGAGCCACTGGGAAAGTGCCAGAGTGTGTTATAGGGAAGGTTGGTCATGTGATTAGGAATCAGTGTTTGCTAATAGTTATTCATAGAAGTTAGGCTCCTGTCTACTACAGAGTTTGGGAGATAGTGGCTTTATTTTTCTTGGTAATAGCCTGACTTCCAGGTATTTGACAAAGATATTCCTGAGTTGAGAAACTGGCAAGAGGCTCATAGAAGAGTTACATCAAAAAAAGTCACAGAAGGAATTTACAATTGCAAGTTTTCAAAAGTTAACGCTCTAAGAAAAGGGGGGTTAGGAATGTACAGTCAGGAAAGGACTTCTCTTAATTTTAAGCTTAGTCAATCTAAGGAAAATGTTAAAACCATCTTGAGAGATAGATAGATAGATAGATAGATAGATAGATAGATAGATAGATAATGTTAAAACTGTCTTGATTTAGATAGATAGATATAGAGAAATTATATATATGTGCGTGTGTGTGTGCATGTGTGTGTATATATACACACCGAGAGAGAGAGAGAGAGCAGGAAGGAGGGAGGGAGGGAGAGAGAGAGAGAGAGAGAGAGAGACAGAGAGAGACTCAGTAGGCAAGGAAGAAAGAGTTTTACTAAAATATTTTGGAGATTATTTTAAAATTAAAGTATTTCTTAGAGTACCTTCAGTAAACTTTCAAAACACAAATGTGTTTAACATCTGGTTTATATAATCCAGGAAATCCTCAAAAAATGTGAATATTATGGATTATTCACAATTTAAAATTGCCTGGACTTCTGCATTTTTTCCATAAATACAAATAATTGACTATAAGCTATTCAAAGATATACTTTACCTGAATTTCTCTGAGATTCATAAAATGAGGCAATTGAAATTAGTCAGTTTCTTCCATTACCTCTTGAATAACCATAACTGCTTCTACTTAGGCATTGGTGGAGATACTATAGTTCAATTTAAATTTAAAGTAAAGGGACTAAACAAGGTAGTCCTAACTCTTTCTCCTCAGAGAGTTTTTTTCAGATTAGGGATTTCTACAATGAAAATACAAACCAAATTTAGTGATAAAATGAATCATTACCATCATTAAAGAAAGCAATCTCAGCTTCCCTGGAATATAAACTGCTTATCTAAGAAGCTCAAATTTAAATCAAGTCAGAGTGGTTGCCTTTCTAACTTTTTTTTTTTAATTTTTTTATTGCATTTTAGGTTTTGGGGTACATGTGCAGAACATGCAAGACAGTTGCATAGGTACACACATGGCAGTGTGTTTTGCTTCCTTTCTCCCCCTCACCCACATTTGGCATTTCTCCCCAGGCTATCCCTCCCCACCTCCCCCTCCCACTGGCCCTCCCCTTTTCCCCCCAATAGACCCCAGTGTTTAGTACTCCCCTCCCTGTGTCCATGTGTTCTCATTTTTCATCACTCGCCTATGAGTGAGAATATGCGGTGTTTCATTTTCTGTTCTTGTGTCAGTTTGCTGAGGATGATGTTCTCCAGATTCATCCATGTCCCTACAAACGACACAAACTCATCATTTCTGATTGCTGCATAATATTCCATGGTGTATATGTGCCACATTTTCCCAATCCAGTCTATCATCAATGGGCATTTGGGTTGATTTTAGGTCTTTGCTATTGTAAACAGTGCTGCAATGAACATTCGTGTACATGTGTCCTTATAGTAGAACAATTTATAGTCCTTTGGATATATACCCAGTAATGGGATTGCTGGGTCAAATGGAATTTCTATTTCTAAGGCCTTTCTAACTTTTAATTTGAGATTCTTACTTCAAGATTTTGCTTCTCTTTCAACAGCATCTTCATATCTGTAGCAGGTTATCCAGTTCACAGAGACCTTGTTGCCCATCACAGCACTGCTCCAGGAAAAGGCCTCTTTGATTCTGTCCTTTTCCCACTCAATCTCATCACAATGTTAAAGTCCATTACATCACAGAGCACATTTTTTTTTTAAATTTAAGTTCTGGGGTACATGTGCAAAATGTGCAGAGTTGCTACACAGCTATACACGTGTCATGGTGGTTTGCTGCATTCATCACCCCATTGTCTACATTAGGTATTTCTCCTAATGCTATCTCTCCCCTAGCACCCCACCGTCTGACAAGCCCTGGTGTGTGATATTCCCTTCCTTGTGTCCATGTGTTCTCATTGTTCAACTCCCACTTATAAGTGAGAACATGCCATTTGATTTTCTGTTCTTGTGTTAGTTTGCTGAGAATGATGATTTCCAGCTTCATCCGTGTCTCTGCAAAGGACATGAACTCATCCTTTTTTATGGCTGCATAGTATGCCATGGTATATATGTGCCACATTTTCTTTATCCAGTCTGTCATTCATGAGCATTTGGGTAGTTTCCAAGTCTTTGCTATTGTGAACAGTGCCATAATAAACATGTGTGTGCAGGTGTCTTTGTAATAGAATGATTTATAATTCCTTGGGTATATACCCAGTAATGAGATTGCTGGGTCAAATGGGTTTTCTATTAATAGATCCTTTAGGAATTGCCATACTGTCTTCCATAGAGGTTGAACTAATTTACACTCCCACCAACACTGTTAAAGTATTCCTATTTCTCTACATCCTCTCCAGCATCTGTCGTTTCCTGACTTTTTAATGATCACCATTCTAACTGGCATAAGTTAGTATCTCATTGTGGTTTTGATTTGCATTTTTCTAATGACCAGTGATGATGAGCTTTTTTTCATATGTTTGTTGGCTACATAAATGTCTCCTGTTGAGAAGTGTCTGTCCATGTCCTTCACCCACTTTTTTTTTTTGTAAATTTGTTTAAGTTCTTTGTAGATTCTGGATATTAGCCCTTTGTCAGATGGGTAAATGCAAAAACTTTCTCCCATTCTGTCTGTTGCCTGTTCACTCTAATGATACTTTCTTTTGCTGTGCAGAAGCTCTCAAGTTTAATTAGATCCCAGTTGTCTTATTTTTGTATTGGTTGCCATTGCTTTTGGTGTTTTAGTCATGAAGATCTTGCCTATGCTTATGTCTTGAATAGTATTGCCTAGGTTTTATTCTAGAGTTTATATGGTTTTAGGTCTTATGTTTAAATCTTTAATTAATCTGGAGTTAATTTTTGTGTAAGTTGTAAGGAAGAGATCCAGTTTCAGCTTTCTGCTATGGCTGGCCAGTTTTCTCAACACCATTTATTAAATAGGAAATCCTTTCCCCATTGCTTGTTTTTGTCAGTTTTGTGGAAGGTCAGATGGTTGTATATGTGTGGAGTTACTTTTGAGGCCTCTGTTGTGTTCCATTGGTCTATATATCTGTTTTGTTACCAGTACCATGCTGTTTTGTAGTATAGTATGAAGTCAGGTAGAGTGATGCCTCCAGGTTTTTTTTTGCTTGGAATTGTCTTGGCTTTGAAGGCTCTTTTTTGCTTTTATATAAAATTAAGTTGTTTTTTTTTCCAATTCTGTGAAGAAGGTCAATAATCGTAGCTTGATGGAGATGGCATTGAATCTCAAAATTACTTTGGGCTGTATGGCCATTTTCATGATACTGATTCTTCCTAAACATGAGCACTGATTTTTCTTACATTTGTTAGTGTTCTGGCTTATTTCCTTGAGCAGTGGCTTGCAGTTCTCCTTGATGTGGTCTGTCACATCCTTTCTTAGTTGTATTCCTAGGTATTTTATTCTCCTTGTAGCAATTGTGAATGGGAGTTCACTCATGATATGGCTGTTTGTCTATTATTGGTGTATAGGAATTCTTGTGATTTTTGCACATTGATTTTGTATCCTAAGATTTGCTGAAGTTGCTTACCAGCTTAAGGAGATTTGGGGCTGATAGAATGAAGTCTTCTAAGTTCACAATCATGTCATCTGCCAATAGAGACAATTTAATAGAGACAATTTGACTTCCTCTTTTCCTAATTGAATACACTTTAGTTCTTCATCTTGCCTGATTGACCTGGCCAGAACTTCCAATACTATGTTGAATAAGAGTGGCAAAAGAGGGCATCCTTGTCTTGTGCCAGTTTTCAAAAAGAATGCTTCCAGTTTTTTCCATTCAGTATAATATTGGCTGTGAATTTGTCATAAATAACTCTTATTATTTTGAGATATCTTCCATCAATACCTAGTTTATTGAGAATTTTTCCACATAAAGGGCTGTTGAATTTTATAGAGGGCCTTCTCTGCATCTGTTGAGATAATCATGTGGTTTTTGCCTTTGATTCTCTTTATGTAATGAGTTATGTTTATTGATTTGCATATGTTGCACCATCCTTGCATCCCAGGGATGAAGCTGACTTGACCATGATGGATTAGCTTTGTGTGTGCTGTTGGATTAGTTTTGCCAGTATTTTATTGAGGATGTTTACATTGATGTTTATCAGGGATATTGGCCTGAAATTTTCTTTTTAACTTGTATCTCTGCCAGGTTTTGGTATCAGGATGATGCTATCTTCATAAAATGACTTATGAAGGAGTCCCTCTTTTTCTATTGTTTGGAATGGTTTCAGAAGGAATGGTACCAGCTCCTCTTTGTACCTCTGGTAGAATTCAACCGTGAACCCGTCTGGTCCTGAATGTTTTTTGGTTGGTAGGGTATTAATTACAGTCTCAATTTCAGAGCCTGTTATTGATCTATTCAGCGATTTGACTTTTACTGGTTTAGTCTTGGGAGGTAGAGAGCCTCTCTACCTCATAAATTTCTTCTGGATTTTCTGGTATATTTGCATACAGATCTTTATAGTATTCTCTGATGGTACTTTGTATTTTTGTGGGATCAGTGGTGAGATCTCTTTTATCATTTTTATTGCATTTGATTCTTCTGTTTTTTCTTTATTGTTAGTCTGGTTAGTGGTCTATTTTGTTGATCTTTTCAAAAAACCAGCTCCTAAATTCATTGATGTTTTGAAGGGTTTTTTATGTTTCTCTCTCCTTCAGTTCTGCTCTGGTCTTAGTTATTTCTTGTCTTCTGCTAGCTTTTGAATTTGTTTGTTCTTGCTCCTCTAGTTCTTTTAATTGTGACATTAAGGTGTCGATTTTAGATCTTTTCTCCTTTCTCTTGTGGGCATTTAGTGCTATAAATTTCCCTGTACATACTGCTTTAAATGTGTTCCAGAGATTCTGGTAAACTGTGTCTTTGTTCTCATTGGTGTCAAAGAACAACTTGATTTCTGCCTTCATTTCATTATTTATCCAGTAGTCATTCAGGAGAAGGTTGCTCAGTTTCCATGTAGTTGTGTGGTTTTGAGTTAATTTCTTAATCCTGAGTTCTAATTTAATCACTGAGCACATTTTTTAGTCTGGACTATGTCTTCCAATTTTGGCAGATATCTACTTCTCTATTTTTGTCAAATGTATTAAGAAGCAGTATTTAATTGTATTAATTGAGTATATAATATCAACAAAAAGCATTTCTTTTCAAAGTTCAAATCGTTAATACTTGCTTTGCCCTTCGCAGAAAATAATCACTCCTTTACTATTTTATTCGCTTAGCCTCTCTACCTCATATATCAGGTAAGAAAGCATATGTCCAGGGATGCCTTTTCTCCTCAGACAGATGATGCCTCCCTGTCTTATGGCCTCATAGTACCCATCTATGTTTACTGGAAATTATAATTATTTATTAGACCGTAGTTGCTAGAATAATATGGACAATGCTTGCATTTCCCAACTTTTTATTACCAGCATGTAATATGGTGCCTAGGACGTGATAGACACTTTATAAATATCTAATGAATAATGATAATCAAATGAATAAATGTGTCATATTTATAGTAATAAAGTGAGACAATGGGAACAAAGCAGGAAGGAAAATCAACATGACAGCAGACAGAAGATTTACTTTGTTCTACTATGATAAATCTATTTTGGTTAGAATGGATTAATGTTAACATGTTTTTATTCACAATTCAGAATCAAACATTAAATATTAAAATTACAAAAGTATATTTCCATTTCCTCTCAAGTTCCCTCAAGTCTGTATTTGACATGTGATCCTATTGAATTGCACTGTTTTAAACTATTTTTCCAATTTGTTGAGGTTATATTATTGTTATGTTGAATTTTGATGTTTACATTAAAAGTGTTAATCAGTCTTTCTAAATAAAGAGAACTGTAGATTACCAAATTCTCAGACTTTTCTTTCACCCAAATTATTGATGAAATGAATAAATAAGCAAAGGAGTAAATGTGCTAGTAACAAGCCATATTGATAAATAATATTTGTAATGTGTGTGTAATACACTTACAAAGTCATAACATTCCAAACATTTCATAAACATTCACATTTATATTTATATCCTTCTCATTATTTATATGTCTTAGTATTACACTTAATTTTATCAGTGGGGATATAAGATGTAACTTGAGTATACTGTGATAATATGTATAGAAACATTTAGAAATGGGTAAGAGCTATGCCAAGGCAAGAGAGAAAAAAATTAAAACTAGTGCTATATTCTCGACTCAAATCATACTCAATTTTACTTAGTATATCTTATATTACATACATACATGCACACAAACATTCATATATTCTCACTAGCATAGTATCATCTACATTATTATAATTTCCATTTCTGTCCCAATTCCCTTAAAGTCTGTATTTGACATACGATCCTATTGAATTGCATTGTTTTAAACTACTTCTCCAATTTGTTGAGGTCATATTATGGTCACGTTAAATTTTGATCTTGACATTCGAAGTGTTAATCAGTCTTTCCAACTAAAGGGAACTGTAAATTACCAAGTTCACAGACTTTTCTATCATCCAAGTCATTGATGAAAATAATAAATGGCCCTTGGCCCATGACTGACCTCTACATAATAAAACTTCTGTCCACCTTGATTGACAAAGAATAATTAATGACTTTGATTGTTCTACCTATTTTGTTTCCAACAAATAGATCTATGGTGCTTATCTATTTGGATCAGTTTGTGAATGAATTAAATTTAAAATATTAATATTTAATATCTGATCTCAAATTGTGGATGAAAACATGTTAACATTGATGCATACTACTTACCAAACAGCTTTATCATAGTAGAATAAAGAATGTGTTCTGTCTGCCGTCATGTTGATTTTCCTTCCTGCTTTGTTCCCATTGTCTCACTTTCTTACTTTGAATATGACAGCTTCATGCAATACTTTTTTCCCGGCTGCGATGCCACAGAGAAGTCTTTGAGATTATAATAGGCTACAATCTTTGATGGAAAATGAGATCAATGTATTTACCTGGCTTCCAGAAGAAAAAACTAAATAATATGGTAGGATGCATGTATGTATATAAAATTAGCATTAACTTTAAATGTGAAGTTAATATATATTTCCATTATTTATTTGCAAACTTTCAATAACAAACCAAGCTCATGTCTTTCTAAATCCTTTTCAGTGACATTTAAATATATTATCTAAAATTTATCACAGCAGAAACATAGGGTGCAAGTTAAAAAATAAAAATAAAAATTTATTATTTTTACCACTTTAGATGCTTTCCAATGGAAAACAGATGACTTCTTTGAATACTTGCAGTAACATCTAATTAAAGTTGCAGTAGTGGATGCTGCAACTTACCGTATATTATTTATACCTGAGCAAGGTATGTTTTAATACATTTTGTACTTTATTGGTCTTTCCTCCTATAATAAGTGACCTCTTTCCTTTTACTATAGAATTTGGATTTTGGTTTCTAATCTTCAAGTTTGGTTTAAATAAAATTCTACTTTCCTCTATCATGCAACTAAATTTTGATGAAAAAATTTACTCACAGAAATATTGAATGGCTTAATATTAGGAATATTCTTAACATTACTTTGCTTTTGTAAATGTGTCGCCATTTTTAAGAAAGCTAAACATGCAAATGGCAGTTTTAGTAGGAAGTTATAAATATATTCTACTTTAAGGTGAGTTAAAAAAAGTTCATACCAGTAATTCAACAAATATTTTAAAGCATATTTTAACAACATTTCTAAGGAATTTAAACTAATTGTGGGTGTGATGACCATTAATTAAAGATGTAAACTGATTTCTGACATGTTAAAGCTTGATTGAACAAAAGAAAAGCTGTGCATAACTAGCATGTTTTGTAAAAATAATTGGCTCGTTAACTAAGCTATAACAGCTCACTCTCATCTTTAAATTCTAATTGAAGAACAGAAATAGTAAGGTAAATTCGCTGTATAATAAATGTATTCATGAGACAAACTATAATTTCTACACACATGCCCATATTGTTTAAAATTTTACTTATACTGTGTTGTACAATGAATCATGATGTGAAAGAAAAACTGAGGAACACTACAGTAATTGGGTAATATGATGGAAAAAAGTTTGTCAAGTAGTTTAGGCATGGTCATGTCAGAATTTGTTCAGGTATGACCAACTCAGGTACGGTCAGCACAGAATTCAGTACTGGAAACAAGAATTTTATTTTCTACTTTGGAATAAAAAACAAAAAATAATGAGGTTATATTTACAAGAGCCTCATCACCAAAAACCACTTTTGCAAACTATTTTTAAAGTTACCCTTGTTATTTGAATGTTGTGTGTGTGTGTAATACATAAAAACATGCACATGAAATAACGCATTATAGGTGAATTTGTCATCTTTTTTCTCCTCTCCACTCTAACATTGCTCTCATTTTTCGTTTTCTTAAGCAACTAGGATCATTAATTTGATATGAATGCTTCCAAATTATACTTTAATATTTTTACTATATTTAAATGAATTTATGAACAACGTATGATTACTTTGAGTCTTCAATTGTTTTGAATCTTTAAAATTTGTGTGTGTTATGCCAAATACATAATTCTGGAAAACATTTATCATATGTATAGTTAATTATTTTAAGTATGCTACTGCATCTTATAACTGTTTCATATGTGTCTCCTGTAAGCAGCATGTAACTAGATTCTTAAATCTATCTTTATTGTCTAAAATCACATGTATTGATTGTTGATATATGTTGAGTAAATTTCTTATTTTGACATTTTTTTCTTTTCCTGCATTCTTCTTGTTTAAATACATTTTTATTATCTTTTTAAAAAATAAAAAGTGTTCTTTATTTTTGTGTTCTATAATTTTTTTTTTTTAATTTTTTATTGGATTATAGGTTTTGGGGTACATGAGCAGAGCATGCAAGACAGTTGCGTAGGTACACACATGGCAGTGTGCTTTGCTTTTCTTCTCCCCTTCACCCACATTTGGCATTTCTCCCCAGGCTATCCCTCCCCACCTCCCCCTCCCACTGGCCCTCCCCTTTTCCCCCCAATAGACCCCAGTGTTTAGTACTCCCCTTTCTGTGTCCATGTGTTCTCATTTTTCATCACCCACCTATGAGTGAGAATATGCGGTGTTTCATTTTCTGTTCTTGTGTCAGTTTGCTGAGGATGATGTTTTCCAGATTCATCCATGTCCCTACAAACGACACAAACTCATCATTTCTGATTGCTGCATAATATTCCATGGTGTATATGTGCCACATTTTTCCAATCCAGTCTATTATCAATGGGCATTTGGGTTGATTCCAGGGTGTTCTATAATTTTTATGAATCTTATATGCAATATCCATGTCTAGTATTTTCAAAAAAATTCAATGTGGATTCCTAACTTTATAAATTCTAAAACTAAGTATCTCATCTTCTTTCTAAACAGTACATAGGACCCAGCAATTTTAAATCTGAGTTCTGATCTTCTGATATTCTAGTTCTACTTTGTTTTACCTATGTCCTATTTACTATTTTTTATACTTAACTCTTATTTAAATTAACCCCAAATTGCTAATTTCTTTTTTTTTTTTTGCCATATTTTTGTCACCTTAACTATGTGTTTAGATGGAAGAAGGAATTTCTAGCATCAGCTCAGCCAGTTATATTGACCTGATGCTTGGTCTACTTTTTTTTTTTTTTTTTTTTTGGTATAACACTAACTTAAATAATACAAATCTTGCATTAACTATACTCTGCATCTATCTTGAAATATTTATTTTTTATTAGAACATAGTTTAAACCATCACTATTACTGCTTTTTTCTAAATTCAACTTCACAGAGTTCCCATATGCACAGAACAATCTTGTACTTTATATCAAACTAACTAGCATCGTCTCTCCTTTGTTTTCATTGACTTCTCAGTTTCACTTTTAGCAGAAGGACTGTCCCTGAATACTTTTATACCCGAATGGATCGAATAGCCAGGGCTTAAATAAATTTCTGTGTCACAGAGTTATTTATCTTTATACTGATTTACATTCTTTGTGCATGTGTCTATGTTACATATTTAATGTAACATTAAGTGAGTTAATTTACTGTTACCTCTAATCAATAATTCATCAGAATATTGTTATTTAAGATTTGTTTTTCATTATGTCTACAATTAACCTCAACAACAAAAGTAATGCTAATATTAAAAACAATTTTCTACATATAGCAGTCTCAGTCTTTTTTTTAAATGCAAGAGAAGGCCCTTCACACTCTATTTGTCAGTTTGGCTTTAAGGTTTTCATTTTGTTGGCTAGAAGACAGATAAAGGGGATTATGAAGAGAACTGAGCCTGGTTTCTGCTAATCTCCAACTTGAATTCTTTCAAGGGTTGCAAAATATGATTCAAGTATTTCACAAGCTTTTATAACCTTAGCCAGACTTTGTCATCTGTCTGGAATATGTGCCATCATGGGTGGATTTGGAACTGACATTTTCTATCTCTGATCTCAACTGTATAAATGTTTGTTTAGAATGACTATCAACATAGCACACAGGCACTTTCTCCTCTGATGTATAGATGATAGAATCATTCTTAACTGGGGACCTATGGATTGGGCAGGCACAAATCATCAGAGGGCAATGAGGCAAATTTTCTGAGAACTAAGATTTTATATTTTTCCATAGGTACAATGTACAACATTTTCTTCTGTTCCAGAAAACAACTTCCATGATTTGGTTTACATTCCAGGTATCTCATATATACAGCTATATATTGGAATCTGTAATGGTGAATTCGTTTTCCCAAATACCTTGTACATGAGCCTCCTTTTACTTTGGAATTAGATTAATTAAGATTCTCTTTTTTTTCCCTATTGTCTTCCTAGGTGGCATCCTTTCAGAAAACTGTCTTAAAGCATGAGCAATTTTTTTGTCAATATTATGTAAATATCTTAACACTTATTAGATCATTTTAAAGATGTGACTCGTGTTTACTTAATGAAAATCAAATTAACTTGATAACTATCATTTATCTATGCTATTTATTAAAATACACAGTATAGTATATAAAATCTATAACCTAAAAAATAACTTATCACCTCAAATAGTTGAGCAAAACTTGAAAATGGTATGGATTAAAGTAATTAACATATCACAAATGATGAAGCTTGAGGAGCTTGGAAGAGTTTTAGAGACCCCTACTTCTCTCAATAAGAAAATGAAGGCTGACACCTTAGTGAGTTTTACAAATTCTTCTAAAATGTATCCAGTATCCAATTATCCCTTAGAATTAAAATGTAACTTAAAAGTTTAAATTCTGTTTATCATGTGCATATTTATTCAACAAAGTTTTGGAAAATCTACATTTTACTATCATTGGGTATGCACTGGCCTACAGAGATAAATAACATAGTCTGTGGTCTCATATCACTGAAAGACTTATGTAATCATCAAATATTAATCTATGCTAAATAACCTGATTCTGTGAAAATTTTTTTTATAAATGTTAAAATTATAAGTTACATAAATATTTTTGAGATTGAAAGCCTTGTTTTCATTCTAATAATGTTGATGATGAATAGTGATTGTAAAGTTTTCATGGAACAAAATAAAATGTTGGTAGTGTGACATAAATTTGGTCTCCCAAGGTTATTTCACTGTCATTTCCATGTTGTTACTGATACAAATTTTTGGGAACAATAGGAAGTGGATTTGCCTCCTTGCCTAACATAACTAAGTCAAATGTATATGTTAAGCAATGGTTTGTAGATATTAGATAGCAAACAGCACAGGAAAATGAATTTTATATGATTATCAATTAAAAAATCATGATAATCCTTAATAAGACAGTGGCATGTTATCTGTCTAAAGACAGTAAAATGTTAGGACAAGTCCCTGGTCATCCATAAAAAATGAAACTAGATTCCCTTTTTACGCTTACTAATAACATGAATTACATACAATCTAATATTACCAAGGATAAAAAGAAGGAAAATATAACGCAGAAGAAGGAGAACAATCATAAAAAGATAGAAAAAAATGCAGATATAGGTAGGTAAACAGACATTCAAACAGTAATTGTGACTAATTTTTATTGGTTCATAAGGCTAGAGGAAAGCATTAACACTGTAAAGAGAGACATAAAAGCTATGAAATGACCCCCAAATTATTTTATTTAATTTGTAAGATATAGTTGAGCTGCCCCATGGAAAAAGTGATATAAGAATTAACATATTTCTTTTTATAAAAAATAAGCATCAATATAAAAGCTACATGGGCAGATAATCTTTAAAAACAATTAATTTTAATATGTTATCAAACTCAATTTTTCTTTTCACTGACAACACTCCCTGCAGAAATTATAAGATTTTCAGACTATTAGCAGGAGGACAAGATGCCATTATTTTTAATGGCTGCAAAAATGAGGATCAGTAAATTATTTCTTTGAACTTGAATACAGAAAATCATGTTCTTTGTGCCAAGGTAATCTAATGATAGGAAACTACACTCCAGAGCAGTTCGAAAATAAAGTATACTATTCTGGTGGGGGTTATCCTACATAACCATATATACATAGAGAAAGAGAAAGTGTGTGTGTGTGTGTGTGTGCGCGCGCGCGTGCACGCACGCATGCATATATGTGTGTGTAGTGTTGTGCATGTGTTTGTGTGTGTATATATGTATATATATACTTTTTATAGTAACATCTACGTGTATATCTGTATCTCCTAGAGATATGTATGTATAATAAAATCATATTTTTGACACAGCTATGTGGTAGTCCCTGACAAAGTAAGAATTACTATTAATTATAGTCCCATTTATCTAAACATGTGCAAGATGAGAAACATAAGCTAAAGATTTGAACCATCTTCTGACTGTAGTGGTGTTTTCAGTAATTTTGGAAAAGGAGATGTTTGATTTATTATAAACAACTGTATTCTCATTTATTAGATCGAATCAAAGTGAATCAAGCTGAAGGGCTTGTCCTAGAATATAACATCACTGGTACTCACTGTATGCTAAGAAGCGTATCACTGGCAAACAATCAGAAAAATATATACAGTATTATAATAGGTTATTTTTATGGTTATATAAACAAAAGTTATAGGAATATTTCATAATTAATTGCATAATTGATTCTAAATGTTATTGCAATATAAAAGTGTAAGTACATATTATTGATCAGTTTTTCTCTCCAGGTGAAAGAAAATAGCATTCCCACTGTCACTTTCTATGTTCTGGGAAAGAAAATATAAAGGTGAATTCCATCTGGTATAGATCTCTAAATAGGCTGTTAAAATGAAATGGTTTGGAGTTCTTCTAAGAAGATTCTGGCAAGAATTACACTGGTTTTCATTGAACTCTTGAAGAGGGTGTAAATTGTGCATGGTGTAACATTGTGATCACCTGAAAACCATCTTCAAATTATGACTGCAAAAATTAAGACAACTGGGCACATGATCAGGCATGCATGAGCCCAGACATTGCTCATTCTTTGATTACATTGATTGCATTGTCATCATTATCTTATTGCAGAGAAATTGCATCCTAAAAACAGTGATGAGATCCAGATATTCCAACTGATTTGAATGTTATCAGCTGTAACATTGCTGAGCAAAGGTGTCCTCTTCCCAACATAATCCTTTCTTTGCCTTCATATGTGAAATTTTAGTATCAAAAGGAAATCCACTATAAGATGTAATTTGAACAACAACATTTTCTAATATGGACCAAGAACAGTATCAAAATCATCACATTATGTCCTATGGTGCAGTGATAGTAATATTTTCACATTACAGAGCTTGTGAAGGTCATATCTTAATGACGAAAGGGGACTGATGGATGTTTAATAGCTGCAGGTGAGCTTCAGCATAATGACAGCACCTTTTTCAAAACTACAAGGTATGGTAAGTTCTAGGTTTGTAGTTTGTGTGCATGCTTTTTGCTTTTTCTTCTATTTGTAGTTGAGGTTTTATCACTCTAGTTTACATTAAAATAATAAAATTAGTGTCATTTTTCCGTATTGTATCTTGTTTATCCTCCTGGATTAGCTAAATATAAATAATTTCAGATAAATTAATTTCATTGTGAAAAGATTGTCCAGGGATATGTAAATCTTATTGTGAATGAGGTGATTAAAAGGCCTAAACATTTGTCAGAGTTGCAGAATTAATTTCATTTTGAAAAAATTATTGGTAAATTTAACTTCCTAAATAGTCTTTAGAAGTTATATACAAAATAGTTTTTTAGCACTCATAGCTAACAATCATTTTATGTATACATTCCTATTTGTAACATTGTTTTCTAATTTTAATATAACATTTTATTTTAGAATATTTGTAATATATAGAAAATCATGAAAGGGAATGAAAACATAACCTTATCACCCACAAAAAAAGGACGATTAATGCTTTGTTGTATCCTTACAGTATTTATTCTGTGGACCCTTGTGAGTCCTTTCATTTATCCTACCTTGTAGATTTTATGCAGTTACTAATTTTCTTAAACTCTGTAACCTCTTTATATATACCTGCAAGACTCTATGTGATCTGGGGTCATATAGGGTCTGCCTATCTCACCTTATCTCCTATTTCTCCTCACCTTCTCCACAACAATCCAGGCACCCTGAATTCTGTTCTATGCTTTCGCAGTTGCCCTTCTCTCTTCCACAGGTATTTTACAAAGATTTCTTTAGATTATGCAGGTTTCTGCTTAAAAACTATTTTTAATAAGATATTCTGATACCACTACAACCCAATTACAACTTCCCCTCTCCATCCTTCTCCATGATGTCACTTGTTTGGTTTTTATTTTTATTTTCATTTTCGTTTTTTTTTAAATAGTACCTACCTCTGCTAAAAATTATTTTAAACTTCTGTGTGTGTGTGTGTGTGTGTGTGTGTGTGTTTGTGTGTGTATTTTCTTCTCTGACTCTCAAAGCTAGAATATATACTCTATAAAAGTAGGAATCTTGTTTATCCCTAGGGCTTATAATATTGCCACGCACAAAAGACATGCTCATAAATTATTTGTCCTTATTGAAACAGGACTGAGGTTTTCGTTTAAAAGCATCTACTTCTACATCACATACAAATTATTCACTAGAAATATATAAAAGGCCAACAAAATAACAACTTTTAAGACACAGAAGAGCCTGCCAATAGATTTTTAGTATGCTCTTTCAATCAAAAATATTTAGAAGTAAGGGAGAAATGTTATATGAGCATGTGAGAATTTTTTCAGCTTCATTTTCCTAGATCAATTGATTCTGCCACTCTGAATTCACAATGAGATCTTCAGTTTTTCTTTCAAAAATTAAAATTGTGATTAGGATTAAGTTTTTAATTTATACGCTATTGGAGTTTTGCCTCCGCATAGAATATAAAAAATTCAAAATTTTTCTCCCCAACTAAGAATTTTCTTATGCCAGTGGACCTCCTAGGGACTGATAGAAGCCTAGGAATATTGGGCCCTGAAAGCTGGTAGCAAGCATGGTACCAGGACTCTTCATGACTGGCGTGTTTTTTGTTTGTTTGGGTTTTTTTTCTGTTTGTTTGTTGTCAGGGAAATAGAGTCCTTAGCATTTTGGGGTCTAATCATATTTAGGGAAGTAGCAGGAGCTGAGGGGTCAGTTTAAGTGCAAGCCCCTTCTCCCTAACTGACATACACCACGTGAAGAAAAGCTGGGAAGCTATTCAGAGAACCGCAGAAAATCTGAAGATGGGTTCTGAACTTTGAACTTAGCCTTTGATCTCTCATGGAAAGATGTTCAATTCATTTTAGCAACCTGCTGCACCTCCTTGAAAGAGGAACTTTTTTTTTTAAATGGGTTCTTACTCTGTTGCCTCTGCTGGAGTGCAGTGGCGCAATCTCAGCTCATTGCAACCTCCATCTCCTGAGTTCAAGTGATTTTTCTGCCTCAGCCTGCAGAGTAGCTGATACTACAGGCACATGCCACCACATCTGGTTAACTTTTTATTTTTAGTAGAGATGGAGTTTCGCCATGTTGGCCATGCGAACTTGGTCTTGAACTCCTGGTCTCAAGTGATTCACCTGCCTCAGCCTCAGGAACGAATCTTTGAGACTGTCCACTGATAATCAGACAGTTTATTCACCCAAAACCCTAAGGGCAATTACCCGGGTTCGGACACAGTCCCCACTATTGATCCTAATTGGTACTGTAACATCCCTGTGGAAATGGACAAGCAGTCCAGATTTCTCGGGGCTTTCATTGGAGGAATGAAAAAGAATAAGACAGTAGATTACAATAAAGTAAAGGGGGTTACACAGGCAAGGAGGAAAATCTGGCCATGTTTTATTGCAGGCTTGGAAAACCTTTAGAAAATACCAATCTGGACCCTTCCTTTTTGGAAGGTAGTGTTAAGCCTTCTTTTATTCCTAGTATTACTGCTTTCAGTATGAACTCTTTTATTTTAGTGATTGCTCTATCTAGAAACTTATATGTTTTATAGACACTTTAAATAAACAATAATCTATATGTTATTATTTTCAAACCCAAAGAAAAGTTTATAAGGCCTATAATTTTGATATTTTAAAATTATCTTTAAGGTTATAAGCATGTAAAATACTGTTAATATATGTAAGAATACATATCAATACCACTAGATAGTTTATTTTGAAGAGACATTCTCTAAATTTTTGTCCAGAGTAGACTGATTGCCATCTCTTAGGTGTGGTTCTCAACACATTGCCTCAATGTTCTAAAGCATGTAACAATCTGAATACTGTTTAACCTTATGTATTTTTTTGGTTGGCTAACATTTGTAAGGATTAAAGACATTATTAGCCCCCTTTAAGATTCAGTAATATTAATAAAATCTGAGATATATAGGGTTAGAATCCAACACATTCAGAATTGTTAAATTATACACCTGTAGAGCGAAAAATAAACCAGCTCCTAAGGGGGAAGGAAAACTATGAAGTGCATCATGAGCTAACAACCAAGTGCATCAGTGACTGGGCAGAGAGCAGTGAGAATTACAGGATGGTTAAAGGAGTGAGCTGCGGAGGCTAACTCTATGTGAAAATGAATATTTAAACTGCATCGTGCCTCCATTTATCCATCTTTACAATGGGGATAGTACTAAGTTCTTGTTTGCTTTTCTTCTCAGTTCACTGGATTATTTCCTCAGTCTTTCTTCTTGCCACTCTTGATGCCCACATGAGAAGAACTAAGGTAATTTCTGACAGCCGGGGACTCCTTGAAAAAAAAACAGAAGGCACCACAGACATTATTTTAGGAGAAAATTGTTTTCCTCATGGAACCCGAAGAACTATAAACTGACAGGTCCCTCTCAAAATCTCAGGCTCTGCTCTGTTTTGCATCATGTTACCTGACCTTTTTGACTTTTGAAAGCATCAGAAACTAGTTTATTAGGGGAAAAAAATATAGAGAAAGTTATGGTTGTGAATATGTATTTATGATAAGGAAGGTTATGAGGAAAATAAATATTATATGAGAGAGGATCTAGTATGGCAAATTCTTGTTCTAAAGTAGAATGACTAATTATTTAGGAAAGAGGGAACTATCGGATGAGTCAGAAAGTCCAACCATTGTCATAGATGGCCTGTGGATGTTGTGATAAGTTTGAGAAAATGGGAAAGGACAATTACAACTGCGGTAACTTCTCTTGTATACAAGTGTTGTATGTGTGATTTTAATATAAAGGAGCTTTAATTAACTGGCTTAAAAGCTACACCCTAGAGATTAATATCTCACATGATCCTGTAAGCCATGCAGTTACCCAGGCTCCATTATTTAGAAAACTTGTACAGTTTTCTTAGAAACCATCGCTAGTTATGGGCATTTCATAGTGTACAGTATAAATACTGTCAAGATAGATCTGCTAGCTGTGTTCACATTTTCCTTTAGGAAGACTGTACTAATCCTGAGATATAGTTGCCTTTTTGTTCCCCAGTACAAAAATACCTCTTGGTAGTTGCTGGTGGATACTAAGCCTAACTACCTCCACTGGGAAAGCAAAATTGCCGGGGCAATTCCAGATACTTCCTAAGGCCCTTTCAAGCCGTTAGCTGGGGCCACCTTAGCAGGGACCTTAAACACTTGGGAGACAGTGAAAACAACAATCTAACTCATATGTTCACCATAAAGAAAAAAGTTTTGTCTTGAAAAACAATAAGCCTTTTTCCTATGTGGATCGAGTTTCTACTTATGCATACCAGTCAATTGAACTGGGACCTGTCCACTTGTTTATTTAGCGCACCAAATCAATATATCTTCCACAATAACTAGTCTCTACTGCAACCACCTGGCACAAATGAGACATCTAACTCATAATCCTTTGGTAGGGCTAGGAATAACTGGATGAGTAGGATCAGGAGTTAGTGGGCATCCAATTACCCTGCCTCATTACCAACACTTGTCCAACGATATTTCAGACAGCTTAGAAGATATTGCCCAAAATATTATCACCTTATGAAATCAGATAGACTCCTTGACAATAGTCACTTTTTACAAAACAGAAAGGGACTGGATCTCCTAACTGCTGAAAAGAAGTGGCTTATACTTTTCCTAGAAGAAGAATGTTATTTTTATGTCAACCAATCAGAATTAGTAGGAGCTGTCAGACAAAATTTACTCACCAGGTCTCTAAAATATAACAACAGCTGTCTGAGTTATGGGGCTCCCGGTAAAAGGAACTTAGTTGAGCTTCATGGCTTCTTCCCTTAGCTGGCCCATTATTAATAATTATACTTGCATTGATTTTTGAACCATATTTGTTAAATCTTTTAAACAAATTTATGTCTTCTCATCTAGAAACCATTAAGTTTCAAATTATCATGCCGTAGGGCTTTCAGCCAGTTCCAGGTGAAGATGCCAGCCCTAGCTCCCAAGAAGTCACTTTGTCTTCAATAGACAGAGCAGAGTAAGCATTCCATGGTCCCCAATAGGTAGAGACTGTGCCCCAATCAGCATGAAGCAGTCATAGAAGAAAATCTTTTAGTCCTTCTGCTTTTCATAAACGCTTATGGGGATCACAGCTCTCAGGAGGAAGTGAAGCAGGAGAATAGGGTCTGGAGAAAGGGAGCCTTCACTAAGGTCTCTAATTGGTCACAGGACAATTCTTTATTTGCATAATGTATAACTTCATTTCAGCCTCTGATTGGTTATGAGCCAAGTCTTCAATTACATAGTGTGCAACTAATAAGAAACCTCTAAAGGGTCTTTAAACCACAGAAGATTTGCAACTGGGGCTCTTGAGACACTTGTTTGAGCCCACTCCCACTCTGTGGAATGTACTTTTCCTTCAGTAAATCTGTGCTTTTGTTGCTTTCCTTCATTCTCTCATTCTTTTGTTTGTGTATTTTGTTCAATTATTTGTTCAACATACCAGACCCTGGACAACTTGTAATCAAGAACCTCCACTGGTAAAAGTTGTATGGCTTGGGGGGCTATACATATATCTATACATATATATGTGTATATACATATCCATACATATATAAATGTATGGATAGCTATATATATGTCTTTATTAGTAGTAATTATTTATAACGTAATAATTTTATACTTTAACTGGTTTTCCTTGTTTATAATGGTTTTTAATTAAAACTATCACTAATTTTTAAAATATTCATTAATTTATCTGCATCTTTAAATGTGAAATGCATAATTTATCAAACTAGGCTTTTCTTCTCCAGTCAAGCCTTACAATCTCCAGACTCTCTTCTAACTCATCTTCCTATTGTCTATGGTATAGTTTTTAGTGTACCATGAATACAAATGTCTGAGTATGTGTGTGTGTGTATGAGATGATAGATAGATAGATAGATAGATAGATGATAGATAGATAGATAGATAGATAGATAGATAGATAGATAGATGGATGGAAAGCTTTTACCCTCAACTTTGCTGTTTCTTTGGTCTATAATATCTCTTTTTTTTTATTACTTGCCTCCTAAAAAAATTTAGTTTTTAATCCACTTTTCACATTAGTTAGAAGACTATGTCTATGTTCTTATCATACATTATACATCAATATTCATTAAATTGACTCACTATATTATCACTTTTTAAAAACTATTCCTTAAATTTTTTGTAATTTTTTTCTTTTCAGCAGTCTCTATCATTATGACACAAATATAGTAAGTAATTAAAACACATTCTATAGATAAATACATTCATTATTAAATTTAGTTGGACAAATAACATAATCTACATAAATTTAAGTGAAAATATGAAAACTGCCTCTCTAGGCTCAGCTCTTGAATGCATACTTTCTAATTTTGTAAACCATGAATAATTGATAATATGTATATTTGCTTTTGCCTTCAGTGTTATTGTTCCTTTGGTCTAGACAAGTAAGAAGACAAGTGCTTCTTACTTGTCTATTTACTGAAGGACCTTCGGTTTTTATTTTATCCTTTAATTCATGCATGACGAATTAGCGTCTCTTAGGACAAAGAAATGTTTGTAGGTCATGTAAAAAAAATTCTGAGAAAATAACTGAACAGTACTTTTCTATTTGAGAACCACACAATTATTCTGTTAATTTTTTAAAGCCATTCAAATTGATTGCGAGTATTTCATTTCATAGATCAGATTTCTAGTTAACTGATTTAATATGTCATCCTTCAAAGAATTAATTTAATAACTATAATTCTCTAAAACACACTATCATCAAGAACAATAAATTGTAGTTCAAAAGAAAGGAACAGTCCCACATGCTAGAACAATATTCCATATATTTTTTGTGAAAAGTAGTTCCAACTGAGACGAACACTTGTGTCCCTATACTATACCCAGTAAATAAAAATATTTCCATTCTGTCATTTAAAAACAGATGAATTAAAAACAAGTTTCCTTACTCGACCTTCACACTGGCAGGACAGTGAATTATGAAAAACATAGTGTTATTTAATAGAATGAAAACAACATTGCAAACAACCTTTTTTAATGAAATGTATTAGAATATGTGCAATTCCTTAATGGAATATGCAGCACACTACTCAGTCATAAGTGTGTAACAGCTGAGACTTTGCAAAGTGAGTTGGTATCTTCTATAGTGTAAAATAGAGAATAAAACAGATAACTAATTTCAATCTACAAGGTTTCATGTGGCATGTCACAATGGGAATCTTAATGATCTTCTACCTGGATTGTTTGTCTAAGACTCCCATTTTGGTTCCATGAGATGTGGCTCTTAGCTAAGCTGAAGATGATTTGAGACTAATTGCTTGCCATGATAATGGAAATTCTCCTATAATCAGCTATATTTTCTCTTTTAGAAAATCATTTATTGTATAACAGCTATAAAAGTGAAGAGATTTCAGGCTGTTTCCTGGTTTATTTGTTCCTATGGGTACTTTCTTCCCCTAGAAGAAACCAAGCATCACTCAAGTGGATATAAAAACTCAGACTTTATTTGTACTAAAAATAGGTTGAAAGGATTAAAACAAGAAACTAATGTATTAATAGTAAGGCATATAATGGAAGAACTCTGTTTATAATTGTTTTTTTTTTTTAAATTTTTTATTGGATTATAGGTTTTGGGGTACATGAGCAGAGCATGCAAGACAGTTGCGTAGGTACACACATGGCAGTGTGCTTTGCTTTTCTTCTCCCCTTCACCCACATTTGGCATTTCTTCCCAGGCTATCCCTCCCCACCTCCCCCTCCCACTGGCCCTCCCCTTTTCCCCCCAATAGACCCCAGTGTTTAGTACTCCCCTTTCTTATTTTATCAAATGGACTAAAAACAGTGCAGAGGCATGTGTCGTGAATGCTCAGAAAAATGATTGACTTAGGTATATATTTACTATTGTGTTATCTTGCTTTCCTTATTTATTTCAACACTCTGGTAGAGTAACTTGAACAATAACCTCTCAGTACATTTTTAAACTATTTTTCTTATTTGAGAAATATTTCTTAAAAGGAAGTCTTTCCAGTGGAAATATAAAGAAAACCGGAATTGATTATTTTACAGTAGATGCAATATTTCTACTTCATTTTGATGATTCCTATTATGATAAATTGATACCCATAATGTAGTCACACTGTATTGTATAAACAATGTTTTCCATTTTAAAAGTGTCCTTAGGTTTGAACTTCCATTTGACAAATGATTTCTAAGGCACTAAATTGTGTATATTTTACTAAATATGTACAACTGTTAAAATTAGTCAAAGTTTCCTTTAGGAGAAAAACTTTCTCTACCAGAAGAGAAAATGAGGAGTAGATAAACATATTTATTTTAATAAAATAGGGACCCTCTGTATACCACAAAGTAAGGTGTGTTAAAATATTTTATGAAGTTGCTTAAAGCTCATTGAGAGCCATTGTACCTCAATAACTGGGTTTAATTATTAGAAAAATTAGCTTCTTTAGTATACTATTGAGTTAAAACAGTTTATTAAATAGTCAGTGGCTTTGTTACCAAATTGAGGTTAGTGAAAAAAAAAATACAGATAGAGCCATTGAAACATATGTCCCATGAAACTTGACCTATATGGAAATGGGAATTTGATATACAGCTCATCAGTGAAACATGAGCATATTATTGGACAGAAAAACCGCAAGCTGGTATCCAAAAGCAATTGCCAGAAAGAATCTCATGTAAAGTGATGATAAATTAAACATACAACATCATTTTTTCTTTTGTTTCTTTTATTGAATACAATTACTTAAACATACTTTCCACATCACCCCATGGCATGCAAAAATATAGAAATAAAAAAACAAATTATTTCATACAGTGTTTTCCCTAAAGATGCAGCTTGCTTTTCTTGTTAGTACAACAAAGTAAGGAATCCATATAAAATTACTACTGTAATTTTGTCAAGAAGATTCAAAAAGCTAATTTCTATAGATTGATAATAGACAAAGCACAATTTAAGTATCATTAAAAATAAATGCATCAATATGGAACAATAATTCTAAAATAAATGAATGAATGCATTAGAGGGAAACATCACATTTGTTTAAATTCATTGAGTGTGTTATTGCTATTCATTCTATGATAAAGACTCATGTATGTTTATTGTGGCACTGTTTATGATAGCAAAGACTTTCAACCAACCCAAATGCCCATCAATGATAGACTGGATAAAGAAAATGTGGCACATATATACCAGGGAATACTATGCAGCCATAAAAAAGGATGAGTTTATGTCCTTTGCAGGGGCATGGATGAAGCCAGAAACATCATTCTCAGCAAACTGACACAAGAAGAGAAAACCACATGTTCTCACTCATAAGTGAGTGTTGAACAATGAGAACACATGGACACAGGGAGGGGAATATCACACACAGGGGTCTGTTGGGGAGCGGGAGAGCTAGGGGAGGGATAGCAGGGGGTGGGGGTATTGGGGAGGGATAACATTAGGAGAAATATCTAATGTAGATGAAGTGGGGATGGAGACAGCAAACCACCATGGCTTGTGTATACCTAACAATCCTGCATGATCTGTACATATACCCCAGAACTTAAAGTATAGTAAAAAAAAAAAAAAAAAAGAAAGAAAAAGAAACAGTAAGAGCAACAAAATCCTGGTTGGTCACCTTTAGAAGAAAATAGGGAATTAACTCATTACTTTGAAAATGGGTAAAAGGAAAAAAAAGAGAGAGAGGAGGAAGAAGTGAGAATAATCAAGCATTTTTTCACACTTTGTACAAGCACTGTACCTTTGAACATAAAGTTGATAATAGAAGTCATGAAAATACCACCACTATGAATTTATTTTTCCAGCCACCAAATGTAGCAAATATGAATATGATAAGACCTCTATATCTATCCACTTAACTACCAATTTAGAAGATATACAGGGGCAGAAAAAAATGGTAAATAACACCATGAGGTTGCCATTGGCAAAAACTATAGCATGGGAAAATATACAGAGCAAACATATTGGTTTTTAAGCATAAAAATAACATAAAATCAAAGAGAGGAGAGAACGACATGACTGAGATTTAAAGGGAAATGCCAGGATATCAAGCAATTGAAAAATATAAAACTTATTTGTATTCTGAATAAAATCTTATTTGAGAATTAGGACAATTGGTAAAATGTGAATAAACTTTTGATACTATTAAGAGATGATTATAAATTTTAGATAAAAACAACGCTTTGAATATTCTTAAACAAAAATGCCTTACCTTTTATTTACATAATAAAGTGGAGATGAAATGACATATCTGGGATTTGATGCAACATAATTTTTGGATGGTCAGTATGGCTATAGGTACAACTGAGATTGGTTGGGAAATTAATCATTTTTGTAGTTCAGTGATGGGTATTTTGAAGTTTATTATATTATATATTTTCCCCCTTTATTTTAATATATGTTTTGACTTATGTTCAATATAAATTTAAAAATATAGAGAATAATTTTATCCATAGATAGAGGTCCAAGAGCAATTCATTCTGTGGTAAATGCAGCCACTTCTGACCTGTGAACACTTGCAGACTTCAAGATGCTGAAGCCTCAGGCAGGGACAGAAGATATGGCCTAGGGTTACATGTGCAAGGATTTGGAAATGAGAACCCACAAAAAACTGTTATTACACTAAAAAAATGAACTAGAGAAAGATACATACCAGGATAAAGAAGGAGCAGGGAAATGTATTTTCTCTCTTTTGTCTTAAGTCTGAGTGGGTATAGAAGGACAAACTGGTGGACACGAAAATGAAGCTAACGGAGAAACTTGTATGGGTTCTATTCCACAGGATGACTGTCATCAATCGGGGGATTTCATAATTAGGTAAAAATCAATGGAGAGACTGCCCTATATCAAGAAAAATTCAAGAGGTAAAACAAATTGTGTGTTGTGTTGTCCTAAGTTTAGTTTGAACAAATTGAGGAAACTAAATTATTAAGATAATTGGGTGAATATGATTATGGGCTTGGAATTAGATGATACTAAGAAATTATTTTTAGGGTTTTAAAAACTTCCATTTTAAGTTCGGGGTACAAATCCAGGTTTCTTACCTAGGTAAACTTGTGTCATTAGGGTTTGTTGTACAGATTGTTTTGTCACTCAGGTACCAATTAGTTATTTTTCCTGATCATCTCTCTCCTCCTACCCTAAACCCTCTGAAAGGCTCTGGTGTGTGTTTTTCCCCTCTGTATCCATGTGTTCCCATCAGTAAGCTCCCACTTATAAGTGAGAATATGCAGTATTTGGTTTTCTGTTTCTGTGTTAGTTTACTAGTATGTTAATAGCACATGATTGTGTAAGAAAATGTCTACATTTTTAGAGATGCATAGTGAACTAGGTAGAGGTGACAAAGCCTATTACCTGATGTATGCTTTATAAATATGCTAAAGTTTGGTTTTTAGACCAGTAGTATCAGCCTCATTTGTAGACTTATTAGAAATGCAGAATCTCAATATCCACCACAGATATATTGAATCATAATTTTCATTCTAAGAGAATCCTCAAGTAATTTTTATGAGCATTAAAAATTTTTAAGTTCTGACTGTACAAACTCCAACAAAGAAAAAAAGACAAAGAAAATAATGGAAGATAATGTGGCAAAATTTTCGTAAAGGTTAAGTTGGGGAAAGAACATGTTAAATTCATTGTATCATTATTCCTAATTTGATATACTTTAGAAATATTTTGATTAAATCTAAAAAGAGTTTGAAAACAACAACACAAAATTCAATGTTCAACAAATTTTTATAATTTCTTCTGTATCTATTCTTTCTCTATCTCTGAAACCTGAATAATTTTAAAATTCAATTCTACTATATGAATGTTAAAGGGAAATAAGCTGTTATGCTACTTAAACTAAAGAGTGTACTGGAAAGTATAAAATTTAATAAAGATAATTTTTCTCCAAATTTATGATAAAGTAGTAAAACATATGAAATTACTAGAATGTTCAGCATTAATGTATGAACACAAGTTGTGGTTTACAATAATATAATTATTTAAAACATAACTCTAAAAATGAGATTGTATTATTCACCTTGGGCTAGAATTAATATTAAATTAAAGTGCACTGCAGTTTATGATTATAGAATGGAAAAGCTAGTAATCGTTGAAACAGGAATAACTAATATTGAATTGGGTAATTCTTAAAATAGTCAGAAAATAATGGTCAGTTTGTATTATTGTGTGTAAACAGAACTGTGAAATAAATTATTCTATATTTAACAGAATAGAAAATTACTTACACATGAAAGTTCAAAAAACTTTACAGATATAGCACAGTTAACTTGAAAGACAGAAAATGACAATTTCCATGCATGTAGTACATAAAACATACCTTCAGCATACTTTAGAGCAGCTCATGTATAAAAAAGCAAAACCAATATTGTTCTTATGCACATTCAAATTATCAACAAAATTAGAGAAAAATAGAAGACAAAATTATTTTGTATTATTTAGCTATAAGTGCACGTTCTAAAGAATAATGTAAACTTGTTCCGATGTTTCTTTGTGTTTGAAAGTATTATTTTGTTCAGTAGTATTTTTTAAAAATTATTATTTTAAAGTAAATATCTCCCCAGGAAAGTGTATACCTTTTGCGTTTTGTATTATATAGCTGTAAATGCACATTCTAAAGGATAATGTAAACTTGCTCCCATGTTTCTTTGTGTTTGAAAGTATTATTTTGTTCAGTAGTATTTTTAAAAAATTATTATTTTTAAGTAAATACCTCCCCAGGAAATTATATACCTTTTTCCTTCCTGGTAACACGATGGATATATTTACAGCAAATTATCACTAAACTTCATATTCTTGAAATAAGTAGATCAAATCAGAACCCTAGTGTTAATTGAATTTTCTAGATTAGCAATGTAAGAACTTTATTACGCTTTCATTGAAGATTCTACGTTAGTTTTTGTGAATTTTTATCAATATTTTCTCCATTGAAATTAAAACAGTTTTAATAAATTATAAAATAGATCAATTTTTAAAAGTTAATTCAATTAAATATAAGAAGAATAAGTCTATTACATATAAGTCTAAATGATCTAAATAATATAGATTCATAAAATTAGTATATTTTTAAGAACGGAAATATCAAGGATACAACTGGCATTATTTCACATTTTTACAAATCTCAGGAAGTACACAGTCTAGAAAGCTCTACTTGTGAAATAATGAGAATAAAAAAGCCAATGATGTCTTAATATTATCATGAGAATGGCTTTAACCTTACAGATCCCCAGGAGTCTCTGAGCAGCATATTGAAATTTTTGTTCTAATTTAATTCTGGATCATATATTGTTTTGAATCAAAGGTTAAGATTCATGCATTTCTCATCAGGCACAGTGGCTCATGCCTGTAATCCCAGGACTTTGGAAGGTTGAATTGGGTGGATCATCTGAGGTCAGGAGTTCGAGACCAGCCTGGCCAACATGGTGAAACCCTTCTCTACTAAAAAAGTACAGAAATTAACCAGGTGAGGGGCACATGGGCCTATTATACCAGCTATTTGGGAGGCTGAGGCAGTAGAATCGCTTGAATCCAGAAGGCAGGGGTTGCATGAACCAAGATCGTGCAATTGCACTCCAGTCTGCGAGACAGAGTGAAATTCCATTTCCAAAAAAAAGAAAAAAAGAAAGAAAGAAAGAAAAGAAAAGAAAATCATGCATTTCCTGCATTTCCTAGACAGATTAAAAGTTATATTGAAACAGCCAATTCTATTTCTTAGTTAAGAAAATGCATATTTTAATAATTCACTCGCTCATTGAGCAAATATCTCTTTGGTAACTAATTTTAACAGCTATCGGACAATGGACTGGTGGTCCAAAAATAAATACAAGTGTCTGTGAATACTTTCCCCAACATTCCTTCAATGAATTTATGTTTTGATAGAAAATACTTGTACACATAAATGAGACACTAAGCCATGATGAGTGTTGTGATATTTATGTACAAAAGGTGACAGAGATAAGCAGAAGAACAGTGCATGCTCATTTTTGGGTGAGGCAGTGTAAAAAGATATGAAGGAAAATTTGTCAGAAAAGTGCAGGTTAAAAGAATAAGATCATTGACAAATTTGGAAGTCAGTAGTTAGAAAAATAAGGTGGAATGGAAGTGTGAAGAGTAAAAGGAAAAGTTGAGCCTATAAATGTACCTTAGTAAATACTATAGCATAATTCATTAGGAAATTCACCATTGCTAGAGCATAGAATTCCATGAACATGGAATAATAAGATGGGGAAAGGAAAAGACAGCAGAAGTGTCTAAAGGATTAAGAGAAGGTGAGAAAAGTAAGACCCATGCAAGATGTATATATCAGTTGGAACATTTTGGGGTTTCACTAGAGAATTTTATTTATTATTGAATAATATGAATACAGAGAGGTATACAACTTTCAGATTTGGCTTCTATGCACATTTTGATACATGTTTTTTACTGAAAATGTGAATACATTTTGTTGGTACCATACCTTATAGGAGAAATTTTTAATAATGGACTCTGTTCAATTTTAGCAGATGCTAAGAGTTTAAAAAAAATATGTACCAGCTGCTGTACATTTGCAATGATACTTGAGCTGTTTCATGTTTCACAGTTTAGTGATTCTAGTTGATTTACATCAGTATTTCTATATAACTTTAACTTTCATTTCTAAAATGGTTAATGAGGTTGAGCATCCATTTGATATGTTAATATGGGCACTTGAATATCATTTCAGGAATTGTCTGTAAAAGTCTTTGCCAACTTTTCTATTGTATTATCTACATTTGTCTTAAAAATTTGCAGGAATCCTTTATTTGTTCCCTTCTCAAAAAGTGTGATTGGGGAAGAAACCATCCCCAATTCTCTCTTTGTTGACATTTGGTAAGTAAAAGTTGTAAATTATGATAAATTCTTTTTTGACATTTGATGAGTGGAAGTTGTAAATTATGAAATAGATTAATTTAGCAATTTAAAAAATTATATTTACAACATCTTGTTGATTTTAAGAAATCTGCCTTCTCAAGGACTCAGGAAAATATGTTTCTACTTGTTTACTGAAAGCTTTATTATGTAAAGGTTGTACTTAATACACAATCTATTTGGAATTTATTTTTGTGTATAGTGTGAGATTGGGATTTGATATATTTTTGTCCCCATACAGAAAACAATCAGCGCAGGTTATTATGAAATAATTACCTTCTTTCTAATATATTGCAGCATCACTGTTCTCATAAAACATGTTAAAGTATATATAAAGTCTGCTTCTGAACTCTGTATCTTCTTCCATTGATCTATTTCTTTCTTTTCAGGAGTATCTCATTCTTTAATTATTATAGCTTTAAAATCATGATCTGGTGGTACCTCTAGCTTTCTTCTTTTTTTCAAATTTTCTTGGCTATGCTTGAAAATTTGAATTTTTAGGTAAAATGTTTTTAAATTTTTGTGTGATAAAATATACATAAAATAAAATTTACTATCCTAATTATTTTGAAAGTACAGTTCACTGGTATTTAGTGCAATCACATTATTATGCACCATTACCACCATCCTTCTCCAGAACTCTTCATCTCATAAAACTGAAACTCTATACCTATTAGACAATAACTCCCCTTCCCCTTCCAACACTGGCAATCACCACTCTACATTTTGTCTCTATAACTTTTGACAACTCTATGTGCATTAATAAAGTGAAATAATACAGTATGTGAACTTTGATGACTAGCTTATTTCAGTTAGCATAATATCCTCAAAGTTCATTCATGTTGTAACATATGTAAAAGAATCCTTTTTACTGAAAAGGAGTTAACATTCCACTGTATGTGTATACAACATTTTGCTTATCCATCCATCTGTCCATGGATACTTGTGTTGTTTCCATGCTTTAGTTATTGTGTATAGTGCTACTGTGAATATGATTGTACTAATAATGTTTCAAGATTCTACTTTAAATTATTGTGGGTATATATCTGGAAGTGAAATGACTGGATGATATGGTAATTCTGTTTTTGCTTTTTGAAGAGCTGCCATACTGCTTTCTACAGGGGCTGTACCATTTTATTTTCCCACCAACAGTGCACATGGCTTTCAATTTGTCTAAATCTTTGCCAATCGTTTTTGCTGGCCACTCTGGTGGCCAGCAACTGGAGAGGCTGAGATGGATGTATTCCCTGACCTGGGAGGTGGAGGTTGCAGTTAGCCAAGATTGTGTCACTGCACTCCTGCCTAGGCAACAGAGTGAGACCGTGTCTCAAAAAAAAAAAAAAAGTTAAAAAATAAAAGTCATTTGACCATATATATAAGTGTTTATTTCTTGTTTTCCATCTATTCTATTTTTTTATATATCCATCTTTATTCCAGTACAATGCTGTTTTTACAATTGTAACTTTGGAATAAGTTTTAAAATTGAGAAGTGTGATGTTGAACTTTTGTTCTTTTTCAAAATTATTTGAGCTATTTGGGCTCTCTTGAAAGTAAATATACATTTTACAATAGATTTTTCTATTTCTACAAAAAAGTCCACACCGTTTTTATTTTGATAGAGATTGCAATTAATCTGTAGATCACTTTGGGTAGTATTGAAATTTTAACAGTATTAAATTTTTCAATCCATGAACATGGAATGTCTTTCCATTTGTTTATGTCTTATTTAATTTCTTTTAATGATGGTTTGTAATTTTTATTGTACAAATCTTTCACTACCTTGGTTAATTCTTAAGTATTTTATTCTTATTGATGCTATTGTAAATTGAATTGCTTTCTTTACTCCTTTGTGAAACTGTGAATCAATTGTGTATAAAAATGCAATTAATTTTGTATTTTAAGTTTGTAACCTGCTACATTGTTGAATTTATTTATTAATTCTCACAGGGTTTTTTTGGTGAAATGTTTAGGGTTTTCTACATGTAAGATTATATTATCTGAGAATAGAGATAATTCTACTTATTTTTTCCAGTTTGTATTTTGTTTATTTCTTTTTATTGACTATTGGCTCTGGCTAGAGCTTCTAGTACTGTTCTAAATAGAAGTGGAAAATCAGGTATCCTTGCCTTGTTCGTGATCTTAGAGGAAAAGCTCTTAGTCTTTTATCATAGAGTGTGATCTTGACTGTTGGTTTTCATATATAATTTTGCTTTTGTTGAGTTAGTTTACTTATGTTCCTAGTTTATTAACCATTTTTTTTCCTGAAAATGAATGTTGATTTTTTTCTAATGCTTATTCTGCATCAATGGAATTATTATGCAAATTATGTTCTTCATTCTGTTAATGTGTGTGTTATGTTAATTGATTTTTATATTTTGAGCCATCTGTACATTCCAAGAATAGATCCCACTCATCAAGATATATAATCTTTTTAATATACTGATGAATTTGGATTGCTAGCATTTTGTTGGGAACATTTTAATCAATGTTTATAAGGTATATCGTACTGCAGTTTTGTGGGGTGTTTAGTTTGTTTTCTCTGCGTACTATTTGTGTATGGCTTCGGTGTCAAGACAGTGCTGGCCTCACAGAATAAGTCAAAAAGTGTTCCTGTTACTCCTTCTTGAAATTCCTGAAAAAGTTTGAGAAAGCTGACTTAGTTATTCTTTAAATGTTTGGTAGAACCCACAAAGTGAATGTAATAGGTTCAAGGCTTTTATTGGTCAGAAAATTATTGTTTACTGATTTAATCTTCTTATTAGCTATAAGACTACTAAGATTTTTTATTTTTTATTTCAGTATTGATAAGTTTTGTGTTTCTATAATATTTTCAACTTCATCTAGGTTGTCCATTTTTTTGGTAGATAATTGTTCGTGGTACTTTCTTATAATCCTTTTTATTTCTGTAGATTCAGTAGGAATGTCTGACTTTCGTTTCTGATTTTAGTAATTTAAGTTTTCTCTTTTCTTAGTAAGTCTTCTTAAATGGCTGTAAATTCTATTTATCTTTTTGAAGAAGCAGCTTTAAAGAAAATTTCTCTGTAGTTTTCTACTTTCTATTTCATTTATCTCTGCTTATTCATTATTATTTACTTTTTTTGTGGTAGCTTCGCGTTTAGTTTTTTCTTCTAGTTTCTTTTTTGATTTGAGATCTGTCATTTTTAATGCAATTTAACATAAGAATTTATACTTATATAAACTTTTCTCTCTCAGCACTGCTTTTGCTGTATTCCATAAATTTTGATGTGTTGTGTTTCCATTTTCTTTTATCTCGATTATAGTTTTCTAATGTCCTGTGATTCTTTTAATCCATTGGCAGTTTAAGAGTGTATTGTTTAATATTCACAAATGTATAAATTTTCCAGGTTTTCTTCTGTTGTTATTTTCTAACTTTATTATTTATGATTAGAAAATTTATTTTATATAATGTTTATACATCTTTCTAAATCTATTAAGAATTAATTTGTGGTCTAACATATAGTCTATCCCAGAAAATGACTTATGTGCACTTGAGAATAATGGATATTCTGCTGTTCTTGGGTAGAGTGTTCTATATATGTCTGCTAGATCTAGTTAGTTTACTATGTTGTTTAGGTCTTCTATTTATTTTCTTATCTTATGTCTGGCCTGTCTGTTATTGAAAGCAGAGTACTGACGTCTTCAACTATTATCGTACAGCAGCTTATTTCTCACATTAATTCTGCCAATTTTTGTTTCACTTATTATGATCATATATTATCAGATATGTGAGTTCATTAATTATTACATATTCTTATTTTATTGAACCATTAATTAATATACAATGACTTATTTGTCTATTGTACACTTTTTTGATTAAAACTTTTTTTCCTTCTGATATTAGCATAGTTACTCTCATTCTATTTTGATTACTATTTAAACAGAATATTTTTTCTACTCTTTTACTTTCAACCTGTGTCTTTTCATCTAAAGTAACTCCCTGTAAATCACACAGTGTTGGGCCATATTTTTTCTGCCAGTCTCTGTCTTTTAATTGGAATGTTTTATCCATTTACATGTAATGTAATGATTGATAAAAGATTTACTTATTTCAAGTTTGGTATTTGTTTTCTATATACCTTATAGCTTTTTTATTTCTCCTTTTTTGGATTAATGTGTTGTTTCATGCTTAAATTTTTATAGTGAAAGGTTTCAATTCACTTATCATCTGCTTTTGTATATATGATTTATATTACTATATTTTTTGTGATTAACATTAAGACTACATTAAAATCAAGAAGTTACAATACTCTAATTTGGATTTATGCCAGCTTACCTTCAATAACATGCAATATCTCTAGCCCTTTACAGCTCTATCCTTGCCCATTTCAGTTATTGATGTCACAAATTTACATTTTTAAACATGTTTTGAAATATAAATAAATATTTTAATGCATTAGTAGCTCATGTAGAAAACAAAATATGGAGTTATAAATCAAAGTTACAATAATACTAGCTTTTGGTCTAATAATTATACTTGATATGTTAATCTCTTAGATCATATGGAAAACAGAAAGTAAAGTTACAAATTATGTTAAAGTAATACTAGTTTTTACACATACCCATGTATTTATATTTACTTATGTTTTTATTCTTTATATTTATTTGAATTACTGTCTAACATTCTTTTGTTTCAGCCTGTAGAACTTTAGCACTTTTTGCAGGGCAAATCTTCTGGTAATAAACTACATTACCCTTTATTTGTCTGGAAATGTCATTATGCTTCCATTACTTTCAAAATATGGTTTTATCAGAAGTAGCATTTTAGATTGAATTTTTTTTCTTTTAGCACTTAAATATATCAGTACACTGCTTTCTGGCATTCCAAAATTCTGATAAAAAAATCTGTTATAATCTTATTGAAACTCAATTGTATGTGGTGAGTCACTTATTTCTCTCTTTTCAAGATTTTTCCTTTTGATTGTAATGTATTTCAATGTGGGTCTCTTAATTGCTTCTAATTTATTTTATTCGTGTGTTCTTTAATATGTATGTCTGTCATAGAAGTTGGAAAGTTTTCACCCATTATTCCTTCAGTAATCTCTCTGTCCCTTTCTCTCTCTCTTTTCCTACTAGAATTACCTCAATGTGCATCACATCAGTTATGCTTGATGATGTCCCACAAATTTCTTAGATTCTGTTCACTTTCCTGTAATCATTTTTTCTGTTTATTCCTCAGACTCAATAATTTCAACTGTTCTAACATCAAGTTCACTGATTCTTTAATCTATATGCTCACATCAGCCTTTCACTATCTCTAGTGAATCTTTTATATCAATTATTGTGCTCTTTAGTCCTTTAATTTCTTTTTGGTTTCTTCTTTTTTTTGTATTGATATTTTCATTTTGTTCGTATATTATCATCTTGACTTCTATTGCATTTTCCTTTAGTTCTCTGGTCACTTTTAGATGGCGATTTGAAAGTCATTGTATACTAGGTCTGCTATTTATTTCTTCTTGGGGAATGTTTCTGTGTGTGTCTATGTGTGTCTGTGTGTGTATCAAACTTTCTGTTTCATTGTATAACTTGTGATTGTATTGAAAATTAGGCATTTTAATCTATTAATGTGGAAATTCTTGAACTCACATTTATAAACCTAAGATCTCAGGTTTTATTCCGAGCCTGCTCCTTTCTCTGGCCATGTATTGTGATGTCCTTGCTTTTCCAATGTATGCAGTAGCTTTTTAATATTCTAATCTTTAAAGTCTGTGTATTAGTGACAGTTCTCTAGAGGGGCAAAACTATTATATATAGTATTTATTAAGTATTAACTCATATTATCTCAAGATCTAGAAATAGGCTGTCTGCAAACTGTGTATTAGGAGAGTCAGTCCGAGTCCCAAAACTGAAGAACTTGAAGTCCGATGTTCCAGGACAGGAAACATCCGGCAGGTGAGAAAGATATAGGATGGGAGGTTAGACCAGTCTCGTCTTTTCACATTTTTCTGCCTGCTTTTCATATTCTAGCCATGATGGCAGCTGATCAGATGGTGCCTGCCCAGAGTAAGGGTGGGTCTGCCTTTCCCAGATCACTGACTCAAATGTTAATCTTTGGCAACATCCTCACAGAAGCACCCAGAATCAACACTTTGTATCTTTCAATCCAATCAAGTTAACACTCAGTATTAACCACCACAAGTCTACCCTTTGCCAACTTGAAGCCATACATATCTCCTAGTATCATAAATAATCTTAAATAAAGTCAATAATAAGATCATAATTACACCTAACATAATAAAACTATCCTTCATACAACCAGGAATGCACCAGTCCCCAACTTTTTGTTACATAAAGTTAACAATACCTAAATGCTGATGTGAAGTCAGTAAATCTTATGTCACAGGATAAAGGAGAAAAGAAATAAAATGAAGATATTTTCTCAGTACAAGTGTATACATGAATAAACGTGTTTTCGCAAAAGAGGGAGGTTATATACATGACACTTAACAGTCCTTGTTTCTGTAGCTGGTATTGATAACTACCTTCTTCTACTACCCATTCTCTATTTTCTTTGCCTTCAGCTAGTACCTCAGAAAGTCATGGTATTTTTTCCCAGTGGAATAATCCAAACCTTCATTCCTGAAGGGTCTAGGACATTTGTAGTCCTGCCTGAATTGAGCTGTTGTAATTTCCCATTGATATTAATCACAGGGCATGTTAATACTAAGAGACCCCTGATGGATCTCCTGTACTCCATGCATACTCATTTGTGGCTCCATTGTGGAGTAGTAGACTGACTTCATTTTGATAGTCATGGTCAATCACCCAAGCCAATACTGTAACTCCCTTTTTAGCCTGTTGACTTCAATGTAGGAGGAGCCTAAAGTGTCCGGGTATCAATCTTAACTTCCAGTTTAATGAAATTGTTGTGTCTCCTGGTGGCAGCATTCCTCCCTCTGGAACTAACACCTTTAGACCAGCAGAGCATAATATCACAGGAAAAGGAAGCAAAAAATTTTGCTATGGGATCTCTTGGGTGAAGGTAAGTGGTGCCACTTTCACTTCCATCCCTTGATTCCTGGACCCGTGGATTCAACTATGGGAGAAACAGTACCATATGTTGGACATTGATGCAGAGTATACATGGCCTTCTGGAGAACTTTGCCCTATCCCTACAAAATATTGTCACCTAGTTGGCACAGTAATTGTGACTTCAATAGGCCATTCCACTGTTCTATCAATCTAGTTGCTTCAGGGTGATGGGAAGCATGGTAAGACCACCGAATTCCATGAGTATGAGCCCACTACTTCACTTCTTTAGCCATAAAGTGGGTTCCTTGGTTAGAAGCAATGCCCTATGGGATAATATGATGGTGGATTAGGTATTCCATAAGTCCATAGATGGTAGCCTTGGCAGCAGCATTGCATGCAGGATAGGCAAACCCATATCCAGAATAAGTGTCTATTCCAGTGAGGACAAACCTCTGCCCTTTCCATGATTGAAGATGTCTAACATAACCAACCTGCCACCAGGTGGCTGGCTAATCACCTCAAGGAATGTTGCCATGTTGAGAGCCAGGTCAGCCTTGATGAGTGGAAGTCCATGTTGCTGAAGGCATGCATAACCTCCATCCCTGCCACCATGGGCCACTCTCTTCATGGGCCCTTTGGGTGATGACAGGGGTGGCTGGAGAAAGAGACTAGTGGTGTCCATAGAATAGGTCATCATATCCGCTTGATTATTAAAATCCTCCTCAGCTGAGGTCACCCATTGGTAAGCACTAACATAGAATACAAACACTTTCGCAGTTTTTGACTACTCAGTGAGATCCATCCAGATACCTCTTCCGCAAATGTTTTTGTCACCAGTTTTCCAATCATGCTTCTGAGTCCCTGACCATCCAGGCAAACCACTGGTTTACAGCCCATGAATCAGTATATAATCACATATCTGACCATTTCTCCTTCCATGCAAAGTGCACAGCCAGGTGCACAGCTTGAAGTTATGCCCACTGGGAAGGTTTTCCTTTACCATTGTCCTTCAGGGATGTCCTAGAAAGAGGCTGTAGTGCTACAGCTGTTCATTTTTGGGTATTGCCTGCAGATTGTGCAGAACCATTTGTGAACCAGACCCTAGTCTTCTCTTCCTCTGTCAACTGATGATAGGCAACTCCCAATGAGGCCATTGGTGTAGGGCCGGGGAGAGAAAGGAGGGTGGCAAGAGTGGAGACCACAGGCATTTGAGCCACCTCCTCATGTAACTTATTTGTATCTTCAGGGCCTGCTGAAGCCCAATCACGTATATAACACTTCCATCTGATGATACGATGCTGCTGTGCACAAACCACTTTATGGTGAGGTGGTTCAGAAAGCACCTGGTTCATGTGTTCAGGTCACATGGTGACTTGATGACCCATAGTCAAATGTTCAGTTTTCACCAAAGCCCAGTAACAGGCCAAAAGCTCAAAAGGAGATAAGCTATCTGCAGAAGATGGCAGGGCCTCATTCCAAAATCCTAGAGGCCTCCTCTGTGATTCACTTATGGGGGTCTGCCAAAGACCCTAAACAGCCTCACTATCTGCCACCAACACCTCAAGCATCATTGGATCTGCTGGGTCATGTGGCCCATGTGGCAAATCAGCTTGTACAACAGCCGGGACCTGTTCTGGAGCCTTCTTCTGTTCTGAACCCCACTAAAACTGGCAACCTTTCAGATCATTCAATAAATAGGCCAGAGTAATACAAAAAGATTAGGAATGTGTTGCCTCCAAAATCCAAATAGGCCCACAGGGTGTTATGCCTCTTTCTTGGTTGTAGTAAGGCATGAAGGCAACAACTTATCTTTCACCTTAGAAATAATTTCTCAACAGGCCCCACATGACTGGACCCCTAGAAATTTTACTGAGGTAGAAGGTGACAGAATTTTAGTCCAATTTAATTCCCATCCTCTGGCATACAAATGTCTCATCAATAAGTCCACTGTGTTTGCTACTTCTTGCTCACTGGATTCAGTCAGCATAATGTCATCAGTGTAATGGACCAGTGTGATATCTTGCAGAAGCGAAAGTGATTGAGATCTTGCTGAAGAAGGTTATGGCACAGAGCCAGAGAGTTGATATACACCTGAGGTAGGACAGTAGGTTATATTTCTGGCCTTGCCAGCTGAGGGCAAATTGCTTCTGGTGGTCCTTATGGACAGGAATGGCAAAAAGGCATTTGCCAAGTCAGTGGTTGCATACCAGGTACCAGGAGATGTGTTAATTTGCTCAAGCAATGAAAACACCTCTCATACAGCAGCTACAACCGGAGTCACCACTTGGTTAAGCTTGCTATAATCCTCTGTCATTCTCCAAGATTCATCTGTCCTCTGCACAGACTAAATAGGAGAGGTAAATGGGGATGTGGTAGGAATCACCACCCTTGGGTCTTTTGATTCCTTGATGGTGGCACTAATTTCCACAGTCCGGTCAGGATGAGATATTATTTTTGATTTACTATTTTTCTAGGTGGAGGCAGCTCAAATGGCTTCCATTTGGCCTTTCCTACCATAATAGCCCTCATCCTACCAGTCAGTGAGCCAATATGGGGGTTCTGCCAGCTGCTATGTATGTCTATGCCAATTATGCATTCAGGCACTGGGGAAATAATCACAGGATGAATCCAGGGATACACTGGACACAGTGCAAGTTGTACCTGAGCTAAAACTCCATTAATTACTGGATCTCCATAGGCCTCTACTTTAACTGGAGAATCACAATAATGTTTTGGGTTCCCTGGAATCAATGTCAGCTCAGAGCCAGTTTCTGAAATAGTTCAGTCCAATAGTTCCTGAAATGTCTTTTCCCTTTTTCTAATGCAGTTTCCTTGGTAAAAGGCCAGATGTCTTATTGAGGAAGGATGGGAGAAAGATTAATAAAATAAATGTTTAGTAATGTAGTGGTGTCCTTTCTTAAGGGGACTCAAACTCCCCTTTATTCAAGGGGTTCTGGCTCTGTAAACTGGCTCAGGTTTGGAAATTGATTAAGGGACTGTGATTTTCTGTTTTTATCATTCAAATTAGTCTTTTGTCCATTTGACCTAGAAGTTTTCTACTTGTATTAATTAAGTAGGAATGCAGTAATCTCCTATCAATTTCACTTCTAGGAACACCATCATTAATTAGCCAATGCCAGAGCGCGACACAAGTCAGACTATTCTGATTCCCGCTTTGCCTCTGCTGTACATTACGGTAGCCATGCCCACCATGCTTTTGACAGTTGAGTGTTGCCACTTGGTCCCTGTCACCTCAGGATCTAATTATTACCACTGTATTTAAACTATGTAGTTGAGTGACCACAGTTCCCATTGTTAGATCTGACAAACAGAGAAGAGCAATTACTGGGCACTTTAAAGATGGAGGTATCTATTTTGCAAGACATTAGTCAAGAGTATGTCTTCTCGACCCTCCCAGCTGGGAAGTGTAGGTCTAAGGTGACTAATCCACTCTATCATCCCAATCTCCCTAAGCCTTTGGATCCCTTCCTCTACATTAAACCAAGGGAGACTCACAATGAGCCACCTTTTAATCCACATTTCAGCTAACCAAGTACATAAACTATTAGAACTTTTTTAATTCCCCAAGCTGCAACATTAAATGCAGAATCCCTACTAGTGGGCCCAAATCAATAAGTTTAGCTTGAACCAATTCCGTGTTCCTTTCTCCATTATCCCACAGCCTTAATATGCGTTTCCATGCCTGTTCTATGGATTTCTGGGAAGCAGAAGCAGTTCAAAATTAGAAAACTCAAGCAGTTCTTTCTGAGTATAGCATACCTCCTCATAGGTCACCTCACTCTCAATCTCACCTCTAAGGGCCTGCCAAAACTTTAGTCTAGTTATAGGTCTAAATGCAAACAGGGGTGTTGAAGGTGGCACCTGAGGAGAATCAACATTATCTTTCCTGGCAACTGCCTCAGGGGAGGCTATCACTGTTGCCTCAGGCAGTGCAGGGTTTATTTCCTCAGGCAAAGGTGGAAAGGCTGATAGCAGCATGGGTCAGGAAGGAGATGTTGCCAGTATTGGAGACGGGGAAGCTGTTTCTTCTGGCAAAAATGTTTATTAGAATTACAAACTCAGGGTCCCTAGCTTCATCAGGGTCCTCCCACATGTCCCCATTCCAAGTTGTTGAGACCCATTCTTTTCCAATCAGTGCCCTCACTTTAACATTAGACACCTGGCAAGGGTGTGCATGCACATTTTCTTGCAGGTCAGCCACTCATATGATAAGAGCTTGTGTTTGTTTTTCCACAACTTCAACCGTTTCTCTACAGGACTCTCACTCAGGGCACTCTAAGCAGATTTGAGACTAAGTATCTGCTTCGGTAGCCAGGAGATAGAATCCTGAGTTTATCATTTTCTTTCATCACTTTGTCCACTGAACTTAGGAGCAACGAACAAGTTTCATTATGTTTCTTGGTTCTTCACATATGGGCACAGGTATTATGTATAGAGTCACTAACTCCTTGCCTCTCATGAGCGGTGAATCAGGAGTATCAAATGCATGTATTTTGCATAACTCTCTAAAAGTTAATGTCAGTGACTACCAGTGATAATCCATACTATTAGAAGTAGAGTCCTTAATATTTTGGTGTTAAACATATTAAGCAGCCCACTCCCAAAACCCCAAAACCAACAAAAGAATTCCATCCTTAATATTCTGTTCCTCTAGAACCACTCCCAATACAAAATATTATTAGTCAGGGTTCTCTAGAGGAACACAATAATAAGATGCACACACACACACACAAACACACACACACACAAACACACACACACACACACACACAAATAGGATACATATATATGTGTCCTATTTGTTCTGTCCCCTTCATATATGTAAGGGGAGTTTATTAGGTTTTAACTCACACAATCACAAGGTCCCACAGTAGGCTATCTGCAAACTGATGAGTAAGGAGAGCCAGTCCAAGTCCCCAAACTGAAGAACTTGGAGTCTAATATCCCAGGGCAGGAAGCATCCAGCATGGGAGAAAGATGTAGGCTAGGAGGGTAGGCCAGTCTCATTTTTTCACATTTTTCCACCTGCTTTTTATGTCTAGTCATGCTGGCAGCTGAGCAGATGGTTGGTGCCCATCCAGATTAAGGGTAGGTCTGCCTTTCCCAGACTACTGACTCAAATGTTAATATCCTTTGGCAGTATCCTCACTGACACATCCAGGATCAATACTTTGTACCCTTCAATCCATTCAAGTTGACACTCATTATTAACCATCACAGCCAGAAAACTGGGCTCAGGTGGAATTTTCTATCAAAACATCTATGTTTTGTGATTTTAGAGTGGTTGGACTGCCTACTTGGTAGCTCAGGGCTTTCATAGAGCATGTTCCAAGGATCTGGGAGTAGCATACTATTCTCCCCAAGGTCTACATATGAAAATAGTACTATATCATGTGTCCTGCACTCTTTTAGTCAAATCAGCCATACAGACAAAACCCATATTTAAAGACAGGAAACTCCAACTCTCAGTAGATGTGAAGAATCCATAGCCATATTTAATCAATCGGATGTGTCTACTAAGTATTATAGTTTCTGTATCCTTATAGTTTCTTATATATTATAGTTTCTATATAAGTATTACAGTTTCTGTATCCATATGGTTTCTTAAATTTAGCCACTCCATTCATCCCCATGAACTGACTCATTCTTACTCTGGCTTTCATAATACATCACTTAATTAAGTTAAATTGTAATCAGGATAAACTTGATAAAACTATTCAATAGTTTCTAATAGGGAAATATCTATTCTTAGCATTTTATACCACTGCATCTATGATCTTCCTGCTGCTGTTACCCAATGGTATTTCTTTATTTGTCATCCATCCCCAACATTTACCCTAATCTTTAGACAGGGTAAATCATTGAAAATTCTATGAATAAAACAATTTGCTTTAATCTCTTATCTCCACTTCCCTTCAAAGATTTTGTTCCAATTTGATTGTTTGAAGCTTGGACTGAACACTCCTCCATTCCAAGGTAAATTGACCACTTCCTTTTTCATACTCCATGGCTTCTTGTAAATATTTCTAGCATCATTATTTCTTGGTGTTCATCTTTACATAACTGTATTAACTTATCTTTAAGCACATTAAAAGTAATCACTCTATTACTATGTCTTGGTCAGATTTGTAATCGCCTGCCTCATTTGATCCTTTCATTGACAGTTAAGAATTTTTAGTTAGGTAAATAAATATAGAATAATGAGAGAACATGTCTTCCCCATTCACATTGAGTCAAGTAGATAGACTACCAGGAAGCAAACACATGGTGAAGAAGAAAATGTAAACACACAAACAAAATTCAGATATTGAGAAAGAAAAAAAAGACAAAGTATCAGATTTGGGATAAAATACTGACTTCAGAATATGAATAAGAATGAACAATATCTTAAACTTTTTAAACAATGAGGGCCTCTGGCAAGACGTAATTTAAGAGTCAATCCCTTATTGTTCAAGTTGAGTTGTAAATCAAGACATCTCTAAAATCAAATGAACCTGTTTTTGTCCTTGTAAACAATGACAATAATTCAAAATATTCTACTAGGTCATTATGTTTGGACAGCAAATGACAGATACCTGCATCCCAAGAAGCTTAGATAAAAGAGAGACAAGATGGAATCTATTCGGCCAGGTGCAGTGGGTCAAGAAATCGAGACCATGCTGGCCAATGTGGTGGAACCCATCTCTACTAAAACAATACAAAAATTAGCTGGGTGTGGTGGTGCATGCCTATAGTCCCAGCTACTTGGAAGGCTGAGGCAGAAGAACTGCTTTAACCTGGGAGGTGGAGGTTGCAGTGAGCCGAGATTGTGCCACTGCACTCCAGCCTGGCCCCCTGGTGACAAAGCAAGACTCTGTCTCAAAAAAAAAAAAAGAAAAAAAATCCCAAGATGGAATATATTGTACAGAAGTGTAACACAGCTTTAAGGACAACTGGCACCAATGAGTTGAAAAATACTAGAACTCTCCTTTGTCTTCCAATATCTTAAACCTAATTTCTTTCTGAGTATACTTCATTTTCTCAGGTCAGCTTCTATGTTAGATAGGAAATAGGGCCCCTAGTAGACCCCATCGTTCTTTGTAACACAACCTGTGGGAGAGAGTATAACTTTTTTACTTTTTTTCTCTCTCTCTGATGCCAAGTACACAGATCCTGAGAACCTTTTTTTTTTTTTTTTTTAGATGGAGTTTCGCTCTTGTTACCCAGGCTGGAGTACAATGGCACAATCTCGGCTCACCGCAACCTCTGCCTCCTGGGTTCAGGCAATTCTCCTGCCTCAGCCTCCTGAATAGCTAGGGTTACAGGCACAGGCCACAATGCCCAGCTAATTTTTTGTATTTTTAGTAGAGACGGGGTTTCACCATGTTGACCGGGATGGTCTCGATCTCTTGACCTCGTGACCCACCCACCTCAGCCTCCCAAAGTGCTGGGATTACAGGCTTGAGCCACCGCACTCGGCCAGAACTTTTCAACAGGTACAACTTACACACATGCTCACTACAAGCTGAAACAAAAATATTTAGACTGGGGGTACGAATTGTACTGTTTTATAGAACTTAATTCAAATGTACATTATGAGCTGATCAATAATGGAAAGAAAGGCATGCTCCAAAGAAAGATGATAGTGATTGAAATCACGTATAGTGGAAGTAAATGCTTCCACCAAAGGAAAATTACTGTTATAGAAAGACAGCAACTGATATACACTACATATCTTGTATCTGCTAGAAAAATAATTTGGCTGATACAATAACAGAGTTTCAAAGTAACAACTTCAATAAAATATATATTTTTTCTCCTCTTCATAATACAATTGCAGTGATAGGCAGCCCAGCATTGTAATGTGGTGTCATGATGACCATGGTTCCTCATGTCTTTCTGTTGCATTTTCTTATTATGTAGTTTCCATCTGAAAGCTCTCTTCACACCCTCAAGATGATTGCTGGAGGTCCAGTATTTATGCATGTAATTCATGCTGAATGGAGAAATTAGCAAGAGAAAAAAGATATTTGTTACCAGAGACATATTCGTGAGCTTTCACAAAAGACTTAACCTATGCTGAAAATTTTTTAGCAAGGTCCATCGTGATCTTCTAAGAATTTAGGAAATCCATAATAATGAAAGAAAAACATGAAAATGGATAGTGGACAAGCCACTAGCCATCTCTGCCATATGTCTCAGTTTCTCTAAGATTTAACATAAAGCTTCCAACATAAAGTTTTGTATCAAGAAGTAAGAAATACATTATAAGTAAATTTTAAATATGATAAAAAACAAGTCACAACTTAAATCATAATTCTAAAGTATTATTTTGTCATTCTAAAATATTCACAGTCTATTTCTCTTTTTCTTAGACTAAGTAAATCAAATTAGTATTTTCTACTATTGGTGAATAGTAGTCCATAATCATGAACATGTGTATGTGTGCAAGAAAGGCTAAATACCAAGAGAACTGTATATAAACTTCGTTTTCCAAAATTATTCCTTCAACACCTTTTATGAAGATGGATGCAAACTGTCCTGCAATTTCTATATTTTTCTCTTCCAATTAGGAAAGGAAAAGCTACATGAAACATGACAGTTTTTGTGCCAACAAGTGTGTTTTTATTTTAGATTTTGTTATTAAGCTCATATAGAGACACAAAAACTTTGCTTATAAACATTTCCAAATGTCCTGCAAATACTGAAACTTGGGGGTGAAATTTGAAAATACCAATAACAGATATATTTTGTATATGCCATGTTCTTTAATAGAAAATTGTTAAAAATATTCTGGATCCCAAAGAAACTGATTTTTAAGGTATTTACTTATTGATATGTCACTGTCTGGTAAAGCTTATAAATAATGGGAACAGCTATTACAAAAATCATCATGCCTAAAAAATATGTCAAGTCCTTCTGAGCTGCCTAACCCCAAGAAGATTCAGCATTCTGGCTATTCATTGAGCCAAACCATTCACAGTAATTAGTTTGTCAAATGCCTAGACAGAAGAAAGTGACATGATGGTTTTCAAGTTACAGGCTACAGTCACATATTTTACAAATAATTGTTCCTCAGAAAAATACATTTTTGGCAGGAACATCATGATTTAGAGTAAATACATTCCACACCAGGGATGGGGAGGAAAGATTCCTATAGTTATCCTTTCATGAGTAAACTGGCACCAATTCCAGGAAAATTTTGGCACACATGCTGAAAAAAGGAGTGAAAATTTTCTATCTGCCAATCTCATAACCAAAAGATTTCACTTATATTCACAGTTTTTTTCATATGGATTGACAATGCCGTTCTCAGATTAAATGCTAGTGGAAAAGGATAAAGGAGAGCTTATGTAAAACCTTGTTAAACAAAGTCTATGTATTTCTAGGTATGGGGTGTGTGTGTGTGTGTGTGTGTGTGTGTGTGTATGTGTGTGTGTGTATGTGTGTGCATGTGTGTGTATGTGTGTGTGTGTGTATGTGTGTGTGTGCATGTGTGCATGTACATATGCAGAGTTGAGTGAGTAGAGTCTGAACATCAAGGTATAATTCTCTATTGAGAGTTGTAAGGAAGGACATAGATGGAGAGCAAACTAGGTTAATTAGGATACAGTAAGACTAAACTGCCTCTGCCGCTGATTGTAACTATAAACTTTGGACAGAATGCTGCGAGAATATAGCTGAGGACTCTGAAAAGCACACATAACCAGAAGATTGAAGAAGAGTAAATTTGAAGTCATATGAAATGGCAGTGCATTTGATATTTTTTTCTTTGAATATTCTCAGGGCTTGATTCAACATGGTTGGAAACCCAGTAACAGGCATTAGCACTGAGAGAGAAAGCTCCAAAAGACCTTCTTTGGTTGTGCTGTCAGGATTTGGAAGGGAGTCTCTTAACATTCGGAGATTATGTGGAAAATTCCCCCATTGTTCTTTGTCTTTCCTTATTTTCTTCTTCCTTAGCCACAAAGTATTTTTATGGCATGGGCATCATTTTGACTTTCAAGAGACTGTAACTCTAAAGGAGGGAAATCTATCTAATTGGAAGAGCTGCAGTTCCAACAGTGTTGTGAATACGCACGTTGTTTTTCTTTCTGACCTCTCATTGTTTGTCCTAGAGTTGTAGGAAGTACACAGAAGATCAGGATAAAATCCCACCTTTTTGGTCCAAGAACCAAAAAGATGAGCCAAGGGTGCCAGAAAATACCAGAGAGATTGCAGAGAGAAAGTAGCTTGGGAAAGTGCCCCCCTTTTTGAAATTCTTTACTTACCCTTTATTTGTGTGTCCATTGAGCTGACCCTATGCAACCTATGTTAAATGTTGAGAACTGAACTTAAATAAAGACTACTTCTCAGATTACAGACTTTCCACTGGGTGGTGCATATGTGACAGATCTGAAGAGCATTGTAGATATTGAAATTCTAACACATAGAAGTTTACTTGAAATTGTGGCATAAATCCAAACGGAGTCAATTGTCTGCTAAAAAAAAATGCCAACATTCTCTATAGTATTTAAATAGACCCAGTGTCTCAAATATAATATTCAAAATATCTAGATTAAAATCCAAATTATTCCTTTAAACAAAAATTGGAAAAATCTCATCTTACTTGGGAAAAGTCATGGCACAGAGGCCAAAACTGAGATGACAAAGATGTTACAATTATCTGGCACAGATATAAACCAGCTATTATAAAAAATGCTCCAACAAGAAAGGGTAAATATATTGGAGTAAATAAAATGTACAAATCTCAGCAAAGAAGTAGAAGGTATAGGAAGTTGACAAAATCCTTAAAACTGAACTATATAGTAACTGAAATAAAAACTTACTAGTTAGGCTCCAGAACCAAATGGAAATGATCAAGGAAAGTGTCATGAAGTTGAAGATGAATGAATGAAAATTATCTAAACAGTGTAATATTTTTAAATGAAAAAATGAGAAAAGCTTTAGAGACTTCTGATATACTATCAAAAATTCTAATATATCATAATCCCCAAAGGAATGAAAATGTATAGGAGAAGCAAGACTTAAAATTTGTTGAAAGATATAAACCAGATACAGGAAGCTCAGTGGCTCCTCAAACAATAAAGGAACCCATGTCCAGTTATATCTTAGCCAAACTGATGAAAACTAAATACAAAGAAAATACCTTGCAAATAGCCCCCTGAAAGTGATACATTATTTATAAGAAGGAATGTTAGGAATGACTGTAGATTTTCCATCAGAAACCATGGAGGCCAGAAGTAAGTGGACTAAATTTGTAAAGTGACAAAAAGAAGTCACCTCAGAATTCTATTTCTAGATAAAATGACTTTCAGAAATGAGGATAAAATAAAGATATTCTCAAATGTAGAAAAACTTAGAGAATTTGTTGCCAGCAGACATGCTCTCAAATATTGCTAAAGTAAAATTTTAAGATAGAAATAAAATGTTACCAATGAAAATTTGGAGCATCAGGTATGAAAGAGGATGCTATGGTATGAATATTTGTTCTGTCCAAAATGCATGTTTAATTTTAATCCACAACATGGCAATATTGAGATGTGGGGCATTTAAGAGGTGCTTAAGGCATGAGGGCTCTGCCCTTATAAACAAATAAATCCATTTATGGATTAATGGGCTAATGGATTAAGTAATTATCACAAAAGGGTAACTGGTAGCTGTGTAAAATGAGAGAGGACCTGAGCTTGTATGTCGGCACATTAGCAATGATATGGTTTTGCTCTGTGACCCCACCCAAATCTCACCTTGAATTGTAATAATTACATGTTGTGGGAGGGACCTGGTGGGCGGTAACTTAGTCATTAGGGTGAATCTTTCTTGTGCTGTTCTCTTGTTAGTGAGTAAGTCTCACAAGATCTGATGATTTTATGAAGTTGAGTTTCCCTGCACATGCTTCTTGCCTGCTTCCATGTAAGGTGTGACTTTGCTCCTCACTTACCTTCTGCCGTGCTTCTCCCCGGTGCTGTGGAACTGTGAATCCACTAAATCTCTTTCATTTTTAGCTTGCCCAATCTTGGGTATGTCTTTATTAGCAGTGTGAGAAGAGCCTAATACAAGCATGCTTAGCCCCCTTGTCATGTGATACTCTGCACTGCTTTGAGACTATAGAGGATCACTGCCAGCAAGAAGGCTCTCACCAGATATAGACCCTGGACCTTGGACAGCCTCCATAACTGCAAAAAATGAATTATTTTATTAATTACTCAATGTCAGATATTCTATTAGAAAAAAAAAGAAAACTAAGATGAACAATAGAAAGGGTAAAAATCTGGATATACATTGCAAACCGAAAAGTGACTTAGGCAGGTCTCAATCAGTTGGAGATTTAATTAGAGGTTAAGAACATGCCCAGAGAGAAATACAAATAACAGAAGCTTCTGTGACCTATGCTTTTTCCAAAGGAGGTTTGGGGGAACTTAGATGTTTAAAAGGAAAAGGGCAAGCAGGAGGGAAAAAACGGGCAGGGTAGATAGTGAGACAGATGGTTACATTCTCAAGAGGCTCTGATTTGCCTCAGTAAATAGACATTTTACATGTGAACAGAGGGTAAGGAGGAAAAAGTCAATTTTGCATCATCACAGCTAAACCTACATTTTACATATGAGAAAGTAAATGTGAAAAGTGGGGGTACAACAAATAAGGCTACGACACAGGTTGTGAAATTATAGCTAATTACTTGGGAATAAAAAGGAAGACACTATTGGTGACTCATTTCCCAAGCTTACTTTCCCTTTGGCATAATGAGTTTGAAGTCTTGAGATTCTTTCTTCTACAAAATAATGGATTATTCTTATTCTTTCCTTTTCTAGTTCTTTAATGTATGTCTTATGGTTGAGATTTCAAAGACACTATAAAATTGATGGAATTCAATGTATGTAATGTAATACATAAAGAACCTACATGGTAGTAAGTTTATATATTTCACTTGGAGTACAAAAAATATTACTCAGACCGTGAAAGGTAAAGGATGTATATTGCAATCTAGTCACTGCATATCTTAGTGATTGCAATCTAATCACTGAAATAAATGTATATTCAAGATCTATTTAAATATTCAACTATATCATTTTATATTAGGTACACTACAAAATATTCAAGTAACCCAGAAGAAGATAGAGGAAAAGAGAAGGAATAAAAAACACAGAAAACAGGACTTCTAGAATAAGTATAGACTTCAGCAAATCTTTTCTTCAAAATGAAATTTAAATCATATAAAGTTATCAAAAATAGCCATTTAAAGAGTCTGAAACTGATCAAAGTTGTATAGCATAATGTGAAGCATTTCTTCAAGAAAACTAACTGAGCCTCAATTAAAAACAGTAGGAGTCTGTGACTTTTTAGACTGAGTCTATTCTCTACCACCTGCATTCCCCAGATCCAGAACCGTGACACAGGTGATACCAAGAAAGCGAAAAGAGACTCACTTTATTTGGAGAAGGATGCTGAAAATGACATGACCTGGGGTATTGCCAAAACCAATGGAGATCTCAGTGGCAAATGACCAGGGTAAGCAGTAGTTTAGCATATCAGCTACAAATTTAACAGGGAAACCTGGGGAATAAGACAGTCAAAGCCAGCCTTTATGGAATCTTAAACTGGAGGTTTATGGCATAGATGAGGCTACACAGACATTCAGGAGAGACTGGACAGGACACTAATGAGCAAATGATCCCAGGTTGGATGTGAGACCTTGAGAACACAGACAGTGAAAGAAAAAGGCATGTGCTTATAAACTGCCTGTAACATTGAATGCAATGCTGACATGGTCTTTTAGTCTAATTTGTATTGATTTTATGTATTTTCATTTTGACACAAATTGGCTCAAAACTATATCATTGTATATCAAAATATCTAGGTTTTTAATATTTCTATTTAAAACAGAAAACTTTTTGTATAATTTTAGAGATTATTATTTATTAGTTGGGTTAGTACAAACTATCCAATAATCTATATCACCAATTTTTCCTCAGTGTTATAAGTGAACTGTCTCTATCAGAAATAAACTATAGAAACTGAGAACAAATGAAAAGTGACTTATGTAAAAGGGAGAGTGAAACAACTTCACAATGACTGTACTGGAGCTTGTGAAGCAGGGTACAGGGTACTCACATTTTTGCTGGAAAAAACTGGAAAAATGAGGGAAAAATGAACACTAGATATCATAACAATAGTTGTCAGAAATTAAAAACTGTATGATGGAATACTGCTACAAAAAAAAGGGTAGTCTAGAGGTGTCATCCAATGAATACAGGTGTCAAAATGTGTGTTAAGCCCTGTGGTTTCTGCATAGCCAATCCCCTTACTAACCTGCCTTGTTAACTTCTTATTTGCCTGTTAATGGGAGATGTTCTTAGCTGGAAACTCTTGTCTCTATCTTTTTCTATTACACTTTAAGAGTTTATTTTTTGATTGAAAAATCCTTCAATTCTTGCTTTTGTTTTTCTACACAATAGAATGTTTAAAATAAAACTTATTCCAGAAAAAATGTATTGACTGGCAAGATCCTGTATTAATAGTTAAGAAAACACAGTTGTGACTTTGGGAAGCAGATAGACTTGGGTTTGAAATTCAACTTTACCAGTTATGAGTTGTGTTGATAACTCCGAGCTTCATCTTTTTCATCCATAAAAGGAAATAATATCTACTCTAAAGGGTTGTTGTGAGAATTAAATAAGATGAATTATGTATAATGAGTAGCACAATTCTTGATAGATAAATGGTAATTATAATTGTAATTAAAAATAGATGTTGTAGCTAGCTCAAGGCTTTCACATAATGGATGTTTTGAAGTGCTATTTTGTTTACCAGTTCTTTCGAATTTCTTATGCTTTTTTCCAGTTGCAAGACTATCATCTCAATAGCAGTTATATTATGTTTAAGTAATCCATATCTTCACTTGTTTTTTCCTCAAAGTATCTAGAGTTCAGCAGTAAATACATTGCATCTATGTAGCAAATGAATTCATAAAGAAAATAATTATATTCCATAGTAGACTAAAGCTCTCTCAAATAATGATTATCTACATCAATGACTCAAGATGTATGCATGTATGTACATGAACACATACATATATATCTGTATATAGAGGCATAATATAAATGCATTAAAAATTTCATGTGTGACAAACTTTACGTGTGACAAACACAATTATGCATTCACACACATACATGCACTGAGAATAATCTCATAATCACAGGACATCAAAGAACTATCTTTGTCTCACAATACTGCTTCCCAACTTGAGGATAGCACTGGAAATGGCTCCACAGCTGTTCATGTGGAAGTGAGCCAAGATAGTCTCAAGTGGAGAAAGTAATCCAGATGTCACTGCTACTGCCGAGGAGATGTACTCCAGGGGTTGTCATCTGGGCATTACCCCTGCCAAAAGTGTTGCCTTGGCCACAGCTATTTGCTTTCTTGCTGGAAGATGACAGAGCAAGAAAACATTTAAACGTCTTGCCAAAACAGTTGGAGGCAGCTACAAATGAGTACATATTAGTGTAAAAGTCATTGCTCAATTTGCTTTGCTACAATTGTAGTAGTTTGCTTGCATATATCAAAATCATTAATGTACTGCTTTGCACAATTTCAAAGTTTACAAACCTTGACCAGTTATTGGTTGAACTAATAATCTATTGACATATGTTGATCTAGGAAGAGCAAGTATTTCAAAACTGAACTTTGAGACACAGATCCAAAACTGTGTCCTCTATCCCTATGTTCCAACAAAGTTAGTATTTGTTTGCAGATAATTCATTGTATTTATATCTCCTGTTGTGCTTAACTGTGTTCCTTGTAGTATATTTTCAAAACATGCTATTGATATGTTGTAAAATAGAATGGAATTTATTTAAACTGAATGGAATTGAATTGATTCTAAGCAATTGGCACTATGAGTTAGCTTTTGGTCTTTGATATTTGGTATGACTCTCACACTGGCAAACATATTTAATTGTTATTTATAATTTTTATACAAATATTAATATGCAGAAAGAAATAAAAATGAAAAAGTATGGTTCAGGTACCTGAATTAATACACTACCATAAACATTCATGATGGTTCATTTCTATTTTAAGTTAATATTTAATGTGTAGACAAATTACACTAAAAATTTTATGTGATTAAAATCCACTAACAAAGGGAAATAATAAAATATGTTACGGTAAAGATAGTGATGTTAATATGCACAGGAAATCTACATGGAGAGAGAGGGAAGGGAAAGATTATGGAAAGGTGACAATTGAGCACATTCTTCAAAGAAGTGCACATGGGATCCAGAAGGGAACAGAAAGAACATCCCACAGAAGGAAAAGATACGTGAACTTGGTAAACATGAAACTGCTTATGTAGATCACTAATTTGCTTTTGCATTGTGGTATTGATCAGGTGGTTTTGTTGTTTGGTTTTGGTTTTTTGATACTATAATAAGAATTTATAATCAAGCAACCTTAAGTTCAAAGAAACATCTCAGTTTCAAGTTGTTTTCTTTATTTTCATGAAGATTTTAATAAGAAATGGAATCATACCACAATAAATTTATATATGTATATGCATGTTTGCATATAAGTTGAACTTTCAGATACAGATGCAAAAGTGTGTACTCTATTCCTACATGCTTCACCATAGTTAGTATTTGTCTATGTGCCTACAGATTGTATGCCTCATAGTAAATGTTCAATATATGCTGTTGAACTCAACAGAATTGACTTGAGCTGAATTGAATTGACTCAATGCATATGTATATATATTTACTTTTGCTCTCATCCAATCCATGAGAAAGACAAGTATGTTTAGAGTCAAGGACAGAATTCTTGTTTTTTCCTATTGTTTCTTGAATTTTGATTTGCTGCTTAAAAAATGAATGGTTTTATCAGATAATAAAAATCAAGACTAAAAGTATTCACTTTTTTTAATCTGCATAATAGAAGAGGCAAGAGAGTGTTTCCCAGAAGTTTCAGATAGTAACATTTTATTCAGGAGCACTGATTGGCCCTACTTGGGTCATTTGCCAACATCTGTATATGTGTGAGCACAAACAGGAAAACAATATGATTGGTTCAGTTTCTCTGTTATATAGCAAACCTTTCTGAGCATAAAGGAATTGATGAGGTTTACCAGAATCATATAGAGATGAGGAGAAGCTTCCTTCAAAGAATGAAAAAGCCGATATCCCCAAATAGAGGAGGTCAAGATGCTATTCTGATAAGTGCATCAAATGTGCCACAGCTTCTAATAAGTGTGGAAATTTTCCATGACATCATAGAAAATTATTGAAGGGTTTTGTTTAGAGGAGTAGTGTGTGTGTGTGTGTGTGTGTGTGTGTGTGTGTGTGTTTACTATATCAGTAGCTGCCCTATGGAGGATTGATTTGATAAGCAAAACAGAAAAAGAAAGGTCAGGGCCTCACTCAGTAATCTTGGTGGAGATTGAGGAGAGATTCTAAAGTGGCAATGGCCATAGATAGATATAGATCTAGGGAATATATCTATAGGTTTAATTCCACTCCCTAGAATTTGGGACTCTTATCATTATATATGCTAGTTATCAAGCAATATATTCAATACATTGGATTTTAAGATTGCCACCTGGCTCATTTGGACTCCTCATCCCACTGAATCAATAGGCAAAGAAGGGAGCTGCCATACTGGCTGAGTATGAATGATCCAGAATAACAATTAAAAATAGTGTTGTAGCTACATAGGGGAATTAGAAGAGTTTGTCTGAAATACAGAATTTTTTCTGGTGGTACTTTTTAGTACTTGCAGCTTTCATGGAAAAAAATTAAAGACTATGGCATTACAAAAAGTAGGCCAAAAATGTGTGTTGTAAATGAATAAACTTTGTAAGGGATTGTAAAATGCCTTAATTTGTGTGAGGGATAGTCTCATTATATTGGATGGAAGGATGATATTGTTTCTATAGCTGATGTTTGGAAGTTAAATCTAGGTAGAAACAGTGCTATGCTGGAATCAGTCTCACTGACATTGTATCATGTTGGTATTTTAAAATAGGTCATTGTGGGGGTCTTTTCTTTTCTTCTTCTTTTTTGAAAATTCCAGACTGCTGATTATTCAATGTTAATGAATATATTCTGGGTAGACAAAAGCATATGTTCATTTAGAACTCTGCTGGGTATTTTAATTGGCATTTCAGAACATTTTGTTATTTCAAAGTCCTCCAGTCAAAGATGATATGGAATAGACACATTTCTCCCTAAATCGTCCACTAAATAGAGTTATAAACCTTATATGGCCTGATAAACCCATTGTAAATTAAAATAATTTTAATTCAAAACTGCATTTAATACACTAAGCTTACTGAACAACATATCTTAGTTCAGCCTATTTTAAATGTGCTAAAAATATTTGTATTACTTTATTCCTGGGCAAAGTAATCTAACAAAAAGCCTATTTTATAATAAAGTATTGAATATCTTATGTAATTTATTGAATACTGTACTGAAAGTAAAAAGCAATGGTTGTAAGGGTACTATTTTAAAGATAAAGAATTGTAAGTCAAACTATTGTAAGTCAGAAATTATCTTTATATATGCATACATACAAACATACACATATACATACAAATATGTGTGTGTATGTGTGTGTTCCAGCCAACTTCTTCTCAAGCAATATCAGCAAACAAAACTTACAAAAATATAAAGACCAAAAAAGAATACAAAATTTAATGTTGTTCTATAAAGTAGTAAAAAATGAGACATTTAATAGTATTTACAATTATACATTTATTGTGAAATTTTTAGTTATTTGAATTCGAGTGTTTTCTAACAAAATGTCTTTTTAAATATATATTTTAAAAATGTCTGTGCAGGGATTTGTTCATAGTTTCTAATATGTTGACTGAAACAAAATTGAGTAACAATCATAAATTCTAATATACAATCTAGACTTAAGCACATTGTTCCCTGTGTGTGATTATGGGAAGCTCAAGTAAAAGAAAGTAAAATTCTTCAGAACAAATGTTGTTTTAAATGTGTTGGTTAAAAACACATGATGGAAGACATAGAAGTGAAAAGGGAGACAAATCAAATCAACGTATTGAGAAATTCAAATATATAATTTAAATTGTCCTACCATATATGTTTCCATGTTTTAAGTAGAACAAATAAATTGTGTTTATTTGTTCATATGCATTTTTGTTCAAAATTAAACAGCAATTGGTGCTGGGCATGGTGGCTCATGCCTGTAATCCTACCTAGCACTTTGGGAGGCGAAGGCAGGGGGATCATGATGTCAGGAGATTGAGACCATCCTGGCTAACACAGTGAAACCCCATCTCTACTTAAAATACAAAAATTATCTGGGTGTGGTGGCAGGTGCCTGTAATCTCAGCTACTTGGGAGGCAGAGGCAGGAAAATCCCTTAAACCCTGGAGGCAAAAGTTTCAATGAGTCAAGATTGTGTGACTGCACTCCAGCCTGGGTGACAGAGCAAGACTCCCTCTCAGAAAAAAAAAAAAAGGAAGGGGTCCAGTGTCAGCTTTCTGCACATGGCTTGCCAGTTTTCTCTATACCATTTATTAAACAGGGAATCTTTCTCCATTGCTTTTTTTGTCAGGTTTTTCAAAGAGCAGATGGTTGTAGATGTGTGGCCTTACTTCTCAGGCCTCTGTTCTATTCCATTGGACTGTGTCTCTGTTTTGGTACCAGTACTGTGCTGTTTTAATTACTGTAGCCTTATGGTATAGTTTGAAGCCAAGTAGCATGATGCCTCCAGCTTTGTTCATTTTGCTTAGGATTGTCTTGGTTATGGGAGCTTTTTTGGTTCCATATGAAGTTTAAGGTATTCTTTTTCAGTTCTGTGAAGAAGGTCAATGGTAGCTTGATGGGGATATCATTGAATCTATAAATTACTTTGGGCAGTGTGGCCATTTTCAAGATATTGATTATTCCTAACCATAAGCATGGAAGGTTTTTCCATCTGTTTGTGTTCTCTCTTATTTCCTTGATCAGTGGTGTGTAGTTCTCCTTGAAGAGGTCCTTCACATCCTTTGTTGGTTGTATTCCTAGGTATTTGATTCTCTTCGTAGCAATTGTGGATGGGAGTTTGCTCATAATTTGGCTTTTTGTCTGTTATTGGTATATAGGAATGCTCGTGAGTTTTGCACATTAATTTTCTGTCCTGAGACTTTGCTGAAGTTGCTTATCATCTTAAAGAGATTTTGGGCTGAGATGAAGGGGTCTTCTAAATATACAATCATGTTGTCTGCAAACAGAGACAATTTGAATACCCTTTATTTATTTTTCTTGCCCGATTGCTCTGGCTAGAACTTCCAACACAATGTTGAATAGGAGTGGTGAGAGAGAGCACACTTGTCTGGTGCCAGTTTTCAAAGGGACTGCTTCCAGTTTTTGCCCATTCAGTACAATAGAGGCTGTGGGTTTGTCGTAAATAGCTTTTATTATTTTGAGATAAGTTCCATGGATACCTAGTTTATTGAGAGTTCTTAGCATAAAGGGCTGTTGAATTTTGTCAAAGGCCTTCTCTGTATCTATTGAGATAATCATGTGGTTTTTGTCTTTGGTTCTGTTTATGTGATGGATTACGTTTATAGATTTGTGTATGTTGAACCAGCCTTGCATCCCTGGGATGAAGCCTACTTGATTGTGATTGATAAGCTTTTTGATGTGCTGTTGCATTTGGTTTGCCAGTATTTTATTGAAGATTTTTGGATCAGTGTTCATCACGGATATTGGCCTGAAGTTTTCTTTTTTATTTGGGTCTCTGCCAGGTTTTGGTATTAATTCCAGATTGATTAAAGACTTAAACATAAGACCTAACACCATAAGAACCCTAGAAGAAAATCTAGGCAAAACCATTCAGGACATAGGCATAGGCAAGAACTTCATGACTAAAACACCAAAAGTAATGACAACAGAAGCCAAAATAGACAAATGGGATCTAATTAAACTTAAGAGCTTCTGCACAGCAAAAGAAACAATCATTAGAGTGAACTGGTAACCAACAGAATGGGAAAAAATTTTCCCAAGCTACCCATCTGACAAAGGGCTAATATCCACAATCTACAAAGAACTGAAGTAGATTTATAAGAACAACCCCATCAAAAAGTGGGTGAAGGATATGAACAGACACATTTCAAAATAAGACATTTATGCAGCCAACAAACATATTTAAAAGTGCTCATTATCACTGTTCATTAGAGAAATGCAAATCAAAACCACATTGGGATACCATCTCACGCCAGTTAGAAAGGGGTTCATTAAAAAAATCCGGAGACTACAGATGCTGGAGAGGATGTGGAGAAATAGGAACGCTTTTACACTGTTAGTGGGAGTGTAAATTAGTTCAACCATTGTGGAAGACAGTGTGGCAATTCCTCAAGGATCTAGAAGTAGAAATACCATTTGATCCACAATCCCATTACTGGTTATATACCCAAAGGATTATAAATCATTTTATTATAAAGACATATGCACATGTATGTTCATTGTGGCACTGTTTATAATAGCAAAGACCTGGAACCAACCCAAATGCCCATCAATGATAGACTGGATAAAGAAAATATGTCACATATCATGGAATATTATGCAGCCAAAAAAAAGGATAAGTGCATGTCCTTTGCAGGGACATGGATGAAGTGGGAACCATCATTCTCAGCAAACTGACACAAGAACAGAAAACCAAATATCACATATTCTCACTCATAGGTGGGTGTTGAACAATGAGAACACATGGACACAGGGAGGGGCACATCACACACTGGGGTCAGTTGAGGGGTGGGGGAGCTAGGTAAGGGATAACAGGAGGTGGGGAGTTTGGGGAGGGATAACATTGGGAGAAATGCCTGATGTAGGTGACAGGAGCATGGAGGCAGCAAACCACTATGGCATGTGTGTATCTATGCAGCAATCCTACAAGATCTGCACATGCAACCCAGAATTTAAAGTATAAGTAAAAAATAAAAATAAAAATGTTTACACCATTTATTGTATTTCAAGTAAATTTTTCAGTAACCTGTTTAACAACTATTATCCCAAAGCATATATCAAAATATCTGCAATGATTCTTTACAGTTTAGATTCATAGACCCAAAATTCACATCTTTACAATATTTTATTCATATTAATAATGGGAAAATATAGTTTTATATCTTTTAAAAGGTTCAGCCATTTTAGCAGCCAAGTGACACCTTCAAAAGGGATATACTCTAGAAAATGTATATTAATTTAATGTAGAAGTCATTATATGATTATTTGAACATTCGAAGTGCTATATACTTAATGTAATTGTTTTAACAACAATCAGGATGACTGCATTTTTAAAAAGCAGACAGTAAGCCACAGTAGTTTAGTTGAATGGTCACACTTTAATGTCATAGTAGCCCTACACTGTGAGTAAAATATTGTTCTCAGTTGTAACATGTGGAAACAGATTTACATGGATTAAGTCTTCTAGCTAACAAGGGGAAGATCAAGCATATGGATCCACGAGGATCTTGATTTCATTCCATTTCCCATGCTCTTAACCAGTATGTACAAAAATGATGGTAAAATTACTTTAGGAATAACACAAAGAAAAAAAACAGCTTTACTTTTATTTATTTATGTAACTTTTACCTGCCATTGTAATGTATTAGCATCAACCAAATTACAGCTTCAAATCTGAGACATTGAAATATGGTCATTGGTGACTTGTGCCAGTGTTTTAAACTTTAGTATCTTGAGAATCTACAGGATAGTAATGAGTTTAATTTTCCATGGAATAAACACCCTTCTTCGGTCAAGCAATGAAAAGACTGGAATTTACAAATTTCTTGTAGGTTTGATCTAGCATATATTTTCTTCTCATTATAGAAATGCAGAGAGGCAGTGACTGAAATTTTTGCTTTTACAAATCCTCCAAATGGTATGCAGAAATTCTATGTGGCAATGGTGCAGTTTCAGTTGTGAACTCCCATGCTTTGAAATTTTAGACTAGAATGTATCTCTTGGTGCCTAGGTTAGAAATCTGAAACCCTCATTATTTCTGCATTTGTTAAACTATGTCTTTTGTTCCACTTGCAGACCAAGCAGTTGCCTTTGATAACAGTTGATCCATATTCACAGATCTTCTCTGATCTTGGCTTTCTAAATGGTTCATCTCAGGGCACCCTAGAAGGTTTGAGAAGATGCTTTTAACTGGCTTTCTTTTTTCACCCTTTAAGCTTGTCTATTTTCATTTACATACCTGAAACTTTCAAATTTCCCATTTGCTCTATTTCTAGGACTGAAGTATTTTCGTGGCTTTTCTATCATGAAATCTTTGCGTTACATATATTTTGTAGGGATTTCATGTACTAATCTCCTGGTTTCAAATTTAAAAATCTTATTAATAATTTCTTATATATATATATATATAATAAATATACTTACATATACATATATGTGGCTATGTGCATGTGTTTGCATTTGTGCTTCGTCTGAGTATTTTGAAAGAAAATTTGCTAATGTTACTAGCTGCAATGACTTTTCCAAACTTGTCTCTTGGCCACAGTATTTTATTCCATATTACAATGTGGCAATATAGATTTGTCTGTGGTTTTAGGAGTGATGAAATGCTTCTTCAACAGTACATGTTTTCTATCCTAAAACAGAAATATTGAGTATGTTCTACCTGTGGTTACCCAAAATGTTTTCTATGTCAATATCAGAAATAAAAAAATGATGCTTCCATATCTATTTTCTTTGAAACTGTGTTTATTGAAGGATATAGTCTGATTGCTAGCATCTAATGTGTCTCAAAACACCATTTATTTTAGAATTCCATAAATAGACAATTTGGGGGACTAAAAAATCCTATTCAAAGTGTAGTGTTACTTTTCTATTTGCAAGCTATTCTCTGCATGTCAGCTTTTAATTTATTAGAATTTATGACATTAAATTAGTTATGCTGAATTTCATCCTCCTACCTGCCCCTGCCCACAGTCTTCTGATTCCTTACATCTACTAGACCTACATTAGAGGATAGGGAATGGATTTACTTCTCCAGAATTATATCTGCAGCTTGCATTCCACTTTTCCAATTCTCCCTAGAACATTTATCATGTCCTTCAGATTTCTTCCAGTACCTTGAACCCAGTATGTGCCCAGTGTAATTCTCTCTCTCTCTCTTTTTTCTCTGAGTAGGTGTGGCCCTGGGAGTCTTGCCAAAAGTATGGGAATAGTGTGCATACTGCTTAATGCGAGAGTAAAGTTTATTTCCCATGGTGCTTTTCTGCTTCACTACAAATCAATATTCTGTCTACTTGGCACATTCTGAATTTCCTTCGTTGGTTTTGCTAACAGGAACCTATGTGAGTAGCTTACTCAGATCTATATATAGAAATTGGGTAAATGATGGCTGTGAAAATATGCTGCTCAGACATTACTTTCTGAGGATTGTAATTGTTCAATGGCCCCTGTTGCTGCCTGTATGAATTCACCATTGCATTAACACTAAGGCCATATTTTACATTGCTTGTTTCTGATCAGAGACTGAACACAGCAGAGGACTAACACAGATCCATTCCAGTGAAAAATATGGCTCTTCCAAGGTACAGATATGTTCCAAGAGCACACAAGCACCCTGCTGAAGCATTCCTGGAATTGTGCTGCAATGTGAGACTCCTCTACTACAATCTTCAATCCATCACTCTTTTTTTTTAAACAAAGGACTCATATTTATATCATAGGCTGAAGGTCCTCTTCACTTTCTTCTGTTGCTCCTCCATCTCACTTGCATCTTTCATCCTATCTTGTTATCTGCTTCTTGAAGAATACAAGTGATAACTAGTGTAGCCCAAGAAAACCGGTGGGTTGAATTGGTTCACTGTGCACAATGCTGTTGAAAAGTATCCCATCCTGAGTGGTAACTGAGATATAGTTACCTCCTGAAGATGGTTACCCACTTGCTAAATAGTTCCCTGATTAAGACATGGAAAATTTGCTGGTGGAGGGAAATGCCTGAAGTTGTAGCTAATTCAGGCATATTTTAAAACATGATGAGAACCATGTTTGTGAAGAGTAGAGTTGCTGGTTCCTGCTAATCTGTATCGATGCCTTGTAGAGGACTGAGAAACCAAGGGCAATGAACAACAGATAAAAGCCAAACACCTATTGGGTAGCTTACAGAAAGGGCCCTTATCTTTATAGTAAAGGCTGAGCAGCAAACATAGATCTATTAGAGTAGCAGAGCTCCAGAGACGTTTGGAAACAGGATGAAAGCTTCTGGAAACACATCCCTGAGAATGTGGCTCTGCAGACTAGTGAACCAACCCTCAATACTTTTAGCAGTTACTCACTTTTTTCTTCATTTGAACTAGACCTTCTCCATTTTGGAAGATGCTGCAGAAGCCTCTCCTTCACAAAAAGACATGTAACCTCTCAGTAACTTCCACTAGTATATTTGCTAATTCTCATGCTAATAACTAATATTAAATTCCAGCATTACTTGACTGGGAACATGCAGAGGTTGATCAAGAGAAGAAGAGATAATATACTAGAGAAACACAAAAACTAGCTGGTATGGACTGCAGAGGCCAAGAAAGCAACCAACATGGGATTGGATTTTAAAGGTGTTTGCTTGATCAAACGGGTTGAAATTTAAGACTAGTTAAGTAAGAATTCATTGACTTAGAATCATTCTCTGGGTTTGGGGTATAAATCCCTGGCAGGAAACTCTAGAAATGGGTCAACTTCATTGCTAGAGAGGCTTGTAAGTTTCAAAAAATTATGGTCAATGCTGAAACTTTGACATAACTCTATTGCTCTAGAAGACCAGCTGGCCACTATTGACTATGGAGGGCCTGTTTTATTTCAAGAAGGGCCAGCTGTTTATCTCCACAGGTATAGATATTTATTCTGAGTGTGACTTTGCCTTTCTTGTTTTCAGAGTCTCAGATAAACACTCTGGGGAATATAGAATACCTGATTATGGTTATAGAACTCCATGCAACATAGCATCTAATCAGAAGTCTAACTTTATAATGAAGGAAGTACAAGATTGGGCCTGTGACTATGGAATTCACTAGTCACCTCATATGGTACATCAGCCAGAAGTATCTGGCTTCACAGAATGTTTAAATGGCCTTCTAAACGCATGGATAAGTCACCAGCTTGAAGACAAAACTTCAAGGATAAGATGCTATTTTCGGGGGATAGAGTTGTATGCATTAAGTCAGACTGTATGCTTTGTGTTACTCCATGGTCCCAATATTGCCAGCACATTTAGATGACCAGCAGGTGTGATGAGGGGATACCATCATGGTAGGAGTAATCAATCATCAGCAGAAGGGATTAGGTTTATTTTCACAAGATGAGGTCAAGGACAAATTCATGTGGAAACCCAGTGTAATAACTTTCAACATTTATTGGCACTCCCTACCCCCACTGTAGTATTGAACAAATATATTTAGGAACTCTGGCCTGAGAAAAGTATATTAACAAGATATCAGAAATGAACGTTTCAGTCATAGTACCAAGAAATTTTGAAGTGGGAGTGGGAAACAAGTTGCCATTAATACTTTTATGTTTCTTAAAGTTAAAGCTTTCTGAGCTAAGATTGCTAGAAATCTGGGTAAAGCCTATTTAAATGACAAACATGACTTGGAAATTAGAAATTGCACATTGCTACAGAGCCATTTTTTTTTTGCATTTTTTTTAATAGAATGTGTAAAGCAGGAGACTCTTTTCTTACCTCTCCCAGAGCCATTTGATTGCAATTCAGAGTAGAAATGAGAAAACTTGTGTATATCTCAAAGTTTAACTCTTTCTCTCTTTTGTCTCTTTTGTTTCTTGTTCTTATTCTCCTCCTACTTTCTCCCTTCTCTCACTTCCAGAGGGGAAGAACAAGAAATATTTGAGCCACTCTCTATAAACTCCAAGTCTTATAATTTCAGAGGTTCTCTACTATGGTGCAATCCCTGCACATTCAGGTGACATCTGGCCAACATTTTCAGGCAAGGGATTTTTAGAGTTGATACTGAAGAAGGGCAGGGATGAGTACTGGTTGTAGCCTTGAGACCATTTGCAGAGAAAGGCACTATAGTCATCTCATTGACCTTCTACTTTTAAGTCTCCCTCTGGAAAAGAGGCCCATCAGAACCACAGATGAGATGTTTCCTTCAAAGATCATGGTGAAGTGAATGTGTGTGGCATAAGGGATGGACTGCGGTGGCTCTGAAAATATGACACCTGGATCTCATTGATTGATAGCTCCAGTTACTGCTACATTTTGTACAGGTTATCCCCAGCCCAGAACTGAGTTTTTGTGGGCAGTAAGGTTGACCATTTCTGTGAAATATGAGATTGCTTTAACAGTTAGTGTGAGCTCAAGGATGCCCTATTGGCTTTAACAAACCTTTCCTAGAAATATGATATAATCTGAAACTCTTCCTAATAAATCTGCCTTCCTTTCCCTTATCTTTCAATGGGTATCAAGTCTGTATCATGTTCTGAAGATCCTTCTTATCTTTCATGCCTCTTGCCCTAATAAGTCTCTCAAAGTTTAGTGCTCTCTTGCCATTGACTTCCCCAAAATAATTCAGAGTGTAAATTCATTGAGTCAACTAACAGAATCCAATATGGTCTTCTCTTGTACATATAATAGGCAGTCAGAAACATTTTTAAAATAATTTTGGTTGACCCTTTTGGAATGCACATGAGGACAAAAACCAGCAGCCAACATTTATTGCTGCTTAGTTTGTCCAGGCTGCTATAATAAAATACCATAAACTGGGAGAAAACAGAAATGTGTTTCTCACATTTACACTTCTGAAATCTGGGAGATTAAGGTGCTGGCAGATGCAGTGTCTAGTTAGGGCTCACTTTCTGATTTATACATGGCAATTTCTTGGTGTGTCTTCACATGGTGGAAGAGACAAATGAATTCCCTTGGAATTATTTAATAAGGGTATTAATATCCTTCATGAGGGGTCTGCCCACCTGATCTAATCTCTCCAGAGGCCCCATATTTTAAGTCCATCACCTTGGGCTACAGGACAAAAACATTCAGACCCCATATTACTGCATATCCACCTTTAGTACTGAGTGAATGTAGCTAGCTAACAGCCTGTATAGATCTAAGGAAAAAAATAAAGAACTCTTGATTTTTAAGAGTGAGTTAAAAATAGTAGTTGACTTTGTAGGTGGGTGTTGAGAGTTGTGCCTAGTTAGGCAATGACAGCCATTTGTCACCCAGTAGCACAATACAGAAACATTTCTGTCAAAGAAATTTACACGTAAGTGTAGTGTTGTCAATCAAATAGGATTTTTAAAGAAAGCTTAAGTCATGCTCCCTCTGATTTGGTTGAGAAAGTAACAGGGAAAGATGGAAAGCAGGCCAATAAAAGCTAGTCAAGCATAACATTATTACTAAGTAGTTGGCAATGACTGTTTAACATTACAGGACTACGGAACAAATTATTATGTGACAGCTTGTCATCTACTCGAGGATTTGTTCATAGAAACAGACACACACACACACACAAACATCACATATTTCATGTTGCTGTTTACACTGAGCAAGCCGTTGATTAGTATCTCCAAAATGTTCTCAATGTTGGATGCTCATTTGTGTCACTTGGAGAGTTTCAAAACTACCCATTCCTGGGTCACACCCATAGAGATTCTGATTACTTTGATTTAATTTTTCTTTTTGGTGTCTAGGCATCAGTATTTTAAATGCTTCTTGGATATTTCTAGTACTCCACTGGTATTAGGAATAGTAAAATAAAACAGACAGAAGAGAGAGAGAGAAACAGAGAGAGAAAGAGAATAGTGAGAAAGGAGGAGGAGAAGAAGAATGAAGAACAATAACAAGAACTAATTATTGCTTCCTTTTTCTACATTAAGAGAAAGTTATATGTGCACTCCAATATTTGCTGAGGAGATAATAACAATTATATCAGATTAGGGACGGTTCTGAGATATCTCCCTGTCATGTTATTTCCTGATTAACTAAATCAAATTACACTTTCCACTCAATCTGAAGATCCATGCCATACTCTTTAATTGATTGCATCCAAAATCCTAGTGTTTAACCCACTGTAAATTCACCAGGGTTTCCAGTCTAGATCCATGGGAGTGACATATATGACAAATTGTGGTTTTAATTTATTTCTTTTCAAATCATGATTCCAGGTGACTGGTAATTTTATTTATGCTTTCAAAAAGTCCTTCTTTTAAATGGAAGAAGATATTGCACTGCATCAAAAAGCATTCATGGAATTAAACCTGGCCGAAGAGTAAGTGAATGCTCAGGGATGAGACTGAAGGACCCTTTGCTCCCCATTCTACTGCTAGGTCACTGAGGCATGCTGCTAGTATATGGCTTTGAGGCCAGCTATAGACTTCGGATTAATCCTCAGCCTTAGTGCCTTATGACTTAGTGAGCTGCAACATGCCAATTCCCACATGTCCCGTTTCCCGTAGTGATGGGTTAGTTTTCTCTTCATAATTTCAGCAAGTATCAGTGTCAAATAAATCGATAAAAGCATCAACATTAGGACAGTTCATGTCCCAGTGGTCAGCTAGTGCCCACATGCTGAGACTCAAGAGTGTAACATTCCATGAGTGTCCCCAAGACATAAGGAGTAGGCTCCATTAACATGTTTCTCGGATAGAGCAAAACAATAATTTTTAATCTGCTACATTCCATTGTTGAATTGTTCAGTCATTTCATAGTGAGTTCTGGTAACAATTAATACAGACATAAAGAGAGAAAATAACAGGGGAAAACATGCACTCAAATTGAAAGCAGATACCTACATGCTGCTGTCCCGCAAACTTAGTTCAACCACACATCTGGCTGGAAACTTGCGACTAGAATTCTTAAGTGATGTTATCATATAAAGTGTGGTGGAGAAATCACAAAGGAACACATTTGTACATTCTGGAATTAATATCTATGTGTAGATAATTAAGAGAACAATAAAAATACATAAAATGGATGTACACAGGGGAAAGTAGGAACTGAATATCATCCAATCCTCTCATATCATAGAAACCTTGGGGAAATAAAGCTGTATAGGATGTTGGCGAACAATATTGCTGCTGGAACCAGGAATTTGAAGTATTGCAGCTTCGAAATAAAGGCTTTAGTTAATAAGGATGTGTGGGTGGAATTAAATTTACCACTCCCACTATTGTAGTCAGAATTATGTGCCTAATTCTCATACACTGCCTTGGAAATATTTCTTGAAACCTCATTTACAAGAATGCTTTTAAACAAGCCATAGTAGCATCAAACAATACCAAGATAAACACCCTTTCTGTACCTTAGGTTCACATCCTTTCAACATTATGAAGGTTTAGATATGCACATTATCATTAAGAAAACCCTAGTGTATTCCAAGAGAGCAAACCTTAGCCAAGTAACTCCATTTTAGTTTTTGACCTGGTGAAATCCTTTTGAAGACTGCAGAGGTTACTGAAAGGGGGTGACACTACAGTAAGCAGCGCCTCACAATCTAGAGCTTCCTGGTTTTAAGAATGTGTGTTGACAGCAAATTTGCAATTACATGTATATCTACATATATTACTTGATATGATCTAATTGTTTTAAGTCTTTTGTTTATAAACTTCACAGTATAATGTAGCAGGCTTTGGGAAAAAGCAAGTCTCATATTTGAGGCACAATTAAGGACATATGTAGCTTTCAGTGCACAATTCCGTGCACTTTGATTTCTTTATAAAATACTGGATTTCAAAATCAATATGTTTACATTATTAGTCGTGTGTGTGTGTGAGAGAGAGACAGAGTGTGTGTGTGTGTGTGTGTGTGTGTGTAATTGGGAAAAGGGAGTTCACATTTTTTTAAGGAGTCTTTGGTATTTTTTAAAAAATCAATTCAAGTGAAATTAACACATGTTAATTTTTATAGATGATTTTACAAGAAAATTACAAAAACCACAACATAATCAAATTTTTGGACATAGTTTCTAAATACTCCCAAACATGTGCTTTCTTTTGAAATAGACAAAATCAATTTAGTTCATTGAATAGTGTAGACACAAAAGTTTCTTTCACAAATTGCTTTAAAATAATGTAGTCTCCCATTCACTACCTGTGCAGTGGTTAATTTACAAGTAAGAATACTCCTAATTTTAGTAGTGAAAATACATTAAATTAAAGCCTCAATGTACATATTTTAGATGCCCTTCACTAAAGTGCCCTATGGAAAAAGCCAATAAGAAAAAAAGTGAACTTAAAACATATTACCCTTATAACAATTTTTCTTCCATTTCCTTTGTCCTGTTCCTTCTGATGATTCATAATAGATTGTTTTGTGTATCTTCATGAGAAATGCACCTTTTCTCACATAACGACATTTGCTTAATTTAAAATGTAAGTTCTATTGTATTGGAACATATTATGGGCTTCTACAGGCAAATATTAGTAGGGGATTTTTGTTTATCATCAAAAACATCTCAAGATATTAGTAATGGAAGTGCCACGAAAACATTTGTTGTTAGTACTGGAAAGAGGTAATTAGTAGCCATAGGATAAAAGACCACACATCAAAAGAAGCTACAATATTGTGGCACCTGCAGGATCTGTGTTAAAAGTATTGTCCCCTACATTTTGTTGGGAAGATTTAAAGAAAGTCTTTTGGACTGTGATTGTTCATGTTTCTATTGATTCTCAAGTTTGGTAATTCTAGATAGAAAAAAGTACTGTTTCTGCCAATGGGAAAACTGTGACAAAGGTGAAGTGTTTTGATCTACATTGTTTTGTCCCTCTCTGCTCCTTCCCCAATTTCTTTCATGCATTTTGTTAGACCTGCTTCTTAACAAACTTTCTCTGAAACATAAATTCATTTAAACTTCCAGGGATTAAAGGTCATTTCTCTTATGGGCTTTTGGGATTTTGAAAAATGTGTGTAGTCGATTTGGCTTAAACCTCATTGTGAATTTCAGAAATAAAGGGAATGTCCTAATGAGAGTGTGTGTACACATGTGTTATTTTGGGCAGAGTAGATCATTGTCTTGGGGTATAACATATAGTATGGAGACTGCACAGTCTTCTATTTTGGAGAACAATCCTATCACTGGGAGTTCCTCAAATCAAAATTCCTTCACATTTACACCACTCAGCACACTGTCACAAAAAAAGTAACTTTATTCATAAATTATCTTCAGGATTTCTCTTTAACCATTAGGATCTCACATTGTTCATGGAGTTATTCTTCATCAAGACAAATTGAACATTTTAAACACTCATTTTGTATTTGTTTATTAAATAAGTGACATGTTGGCAAGTTAGGCTTTGTTTGTCTGATATCATCCTGAGGTGATTTCCTGAGACTCACCTTCATGATTCTGTAAGGGAGACAAAACTTAGTGATACACTGGCTCTGATAGCGATGTACACAAAGAAGAAAGCTAAACACAAGCATTTCTTGCTTCTAGTAATTGGTCAAATATTGGGATCTGATGCTATAATAAAAATACAATTTAAAACCCATTTTATACCTGAAAAAAGCCCTCCACCCAACAGACATAATGCTTTATAAAAACGGAAACATCTTTTCAGAGTTTATAGGATGTCCCATATCCTCAGTGGTATTAAATCTAAAAAGGAATCTCAAGAGATTGACAATGACAAATGTTTAATTCTCATCTAAACCATATTTTGAGATGTGTGCATTAACTGCTCCTCTTCGTTTAAGATGCTCCCGCTCGCTGTTGCTTCCTATGATGCGTCAAGTCCTCACTATGTACTTTTTAAATCACTTGGTAGGTACAGAAGTATATGGGAAATGAATATGATATAATTCCTTTTTGTGACAAATCCTCCAGTTTAGTACAAGAAAGAATGCATAAGCAAATTTATTACAATATAGTGATTTAGCCCATGGAAATAATACAAAGTGCTTTGAAAGCATTGAAAAGAGGAGATTCACAGAGTAAGTAAAATGTTAGTTCATTATTGTGGAATCAGCAAGAATTGTTACAGGCAGAGGTGGTGATTGGATAGGCCAGCCAAGCAGGTAGAAATCATATTTCAAAGCCATACAAACTTCATGTGTTTGGAGCATGAAGGTTAGAGGAGATCAAAAAACATGGTTACAGATAAGCATGAGAATACAGATTGGGTCTATATTGAACAAATCATTTTGTGTTTAAAAAAGTAGTTTGTACCTCACCTTATGCACAATAGAAAGGTATAAAAAATATTGAACATGATTTTGGTCATCTGGATGTGCTGAAGTTATGATGGGGAGAGATATAGATGGAAGAAGAGAAATAGAACAATTAGTTCTGATTGAGTTGGAAACTTTATTCCTGTCGTAATGCAATATATAAGACTAAACCTTGGACAAAATGAAGCCATATAGTATCAAATTTCCAATGATCAAATGTGAAAGCATACAAGATCAGCATACCCTCTGAAAGGCTGGCTGATGCTGTGTCTGTCTTGCACATGGTAAAAAGTGTATAGCCAACATGTTAAGTCTTATTCCTCATGGCTTATTAAAATGATACAGAAAGGGTCGAGACTCACATTTTCAGCTCCACATCTCTAATGAGATTATCAGTGAGTTGTGGCAAATTGGGATGACAAAATATTACTCATTTGTGTAGTTCCAATGGGTATACAGGCTGTAGTAAAAAATTGTACACAATCGTGTCAAAATCTAGAAATAATTACAGACCTGACACAGTGATATTGTCTATATGCCGATGTATTAGCCTGACATAAATATTCTTTCTAGCTTCATGTGGAGCAGATCTGATGAAAAATGATAATATACAATGTGTAACACATTTTCACCTAAAAGAGACAGACAACATATCTGGCCACTTATTTTAAGGAATGTTTCATAAACTAGACAACTTAAGAGAAATAAATGCAAATCTAGTGGACTGCTTACTTGAATTTATATTATTTTAGTTTGGTATTCAGTGCGATTGGTCACTAAATCGCACCTGAACTGAGCATGTGAACTTCTAAATCAACTAATATCAGGATGGAAAGGCAACAACGTACCATTTAATCATTCATTTTATACTTACTCATTATTTGTCATTTTAAAAAACTTTACTAAGCACTGTGAATATAAAGTTAATAAAACTAATAACTCTGTCCTTGGAGAATTTGCAGACAAGTAAAGATAAAAGATGGATATACAAATACATAATTTGTATTATAATGTGGCAAGTTCCGTAGAACAATGGAAGCAACTGTCTGGGATCATCCAGGAAGGAGTCACAGTGGTTATATTAGAATATTCTTTATTGAAGTATGAATGACGGTGAGCCAGAAGAAAGTCATACTTGACACTGCAGCTCAAAAATGTATCTCTGAAAATAGTTTTAAAATATTCAGCTCTAATGCAATATTATTTGTAAAACAACAAAACCATTAAGTAGTAACAGATACACTTGAAATGCAGTAAGCATCTTGGAGTATTCATCTTTCTAAAATGTGCTGGAAAAGTCTACTGCATTTTGGCAGAAATAGTAACAAAGAAAAATCTTCTCTTCCATTCAGTGCTAAATTGTGTTTTCTGAACTCCTTTGCTTATCTTCCATCACACTCTCATTCTCTTCTTAGCAGCATCATTAGAAATATTACACTGCATAAAGTATACAGATAGATATAATTAAAAGCCTGCAAATCTTATATTTCAATATTTTCACTTGGTGGAAAATAATTTCTAAACTTAGAATTTTATTCATCTCCTGAATTTGATTAAGTTTTTTTCTTAGTAAGCATGTGAACTTAACCTATTTATCATATGCTCAGAACTTTAGCATTCTAATCTATAGAAAATGGACAATACCTCTTGTTATCTAATACGAAAAGTGGAAAAGACAAATGTTCCCTGGGTATTTCTCTACACTGGAAAATGTAAAGTACCACAGATATGAATTTGATATTAGTATCATAGTGATTACCTGTGATATCAATATATCCATTGAATTAGGGCTAGAATGAATGTACTGTTAATAAGAAACAGACTCTGCCCAACTTTGCCTTTTGAAAGAGAATAAGGGAACCAGGGAACCTTAGAGAGAGAGAGAGAGAGAGAGGGAGAGAGTCTGTGCGTGCGCTCACACGTGTGTGTGTGTATTCTTAGTCCTACTCATTAGTATTCATGTGACAATTGTCTTATCTTTCTGCATCTCAATGCTTCTCATGTATAAAATTGTATGTGGAGATAACTGACACGTAAACATATAACATATTGCTGTTTACAATAGGATTTTGCATATGATAGTTGGTCAAATTTACAAGTATACCAAGTAAACATGGGTATAATCTACATGTTGCTTAACACAAAAGCAGAGACTTCAGAAAGTATATACTTTGTTTGAAACCATGGGTCTAAAATCTAAGGGAGCCAAATTATGACTCCTCCCTTTGTTGTTTTATGCTATGCTCCTTCTACGATAATAAGCAGTTACCATCCCTATTTCTAACTGCAGTAATTTCTTTTAGGGTTGTGGAGGTAATCAAATTAAATAATATATAGCTTCAAAGTATATGGTCATGAATAAGGTACTGTTGGTATGTTATTATTATGTTCTAGGAAATAAGAGCGAAATATACGTAACAAATTTCTGCTATCGTATTGCTTCATATTATAAAATAAAATAAACATTCTCCTTGGATTTTTACACTTTGACTATTTTTTATGAGTGTGGAAGAGTTTAATTTAATTCCGATACATAACATAAGGCATCTTGCTAGTTTGATTGTTTTAAGAAAGACAAAGCCCATTCAAGTCATACTTGCTCCTAATTGTCTCACTTAGGCTCTGTTTACTTTAGTTTTATTCTAAGCTATGGCATCCTTAAAGGATTAGCTGTGAGCAAGAAAAGGGTTTTTCTTTATTCCCTTGGAATAATCAACTGAATTATCCTGGAATAGGAAAATAGAAGTGAGACGAGGATTTGAGTACTTTCAAGCACAGAGTTAGATTTGAGGACTCTTGTCTGCTTACTCTAAAGGATTTTTAAACAAAAAGGTATCCATTTACCTTAAGAAGTACAAAGTTTATTTAGGAGCCCCTGATTTCTTTAGAATATGATCTGAATGTTGGCAATGAACAGAAACATGTGATTTTGCAACATGTGTCCACATGTGGTTCGAGTGCTCCACATGTGCTCTTTCAATGGGTCCTGTGACCTTGCTGTGGATCACATGTGTTTTGCATATGCTTTATATGGTTCACATCTGCTTTAAACATATTTTCCTGACAGTAGACACCCTTGTTACATTACCATTTGCTATAATAATTAAATTTGAGGACCCTAACTTGAGAGGATTTGTGAGGGAGGGTGTTTGTTAGTTTTGATTTATATTTGGTGCTGTGTTGAGTGATACCCATTATAACTGCTTATCGTATCTCTTTGTTGGCACACTGTTGCTGCGTTTAACCTCACCGAAGCCAGACTAATCCATAGATGTACTTAAATGCCTATGACTCATATGAAGGTTATCGTTTTGGAAGAGACCTTGAAAACATACTCTGGATTGAGAGTGAAAAATAAAATAAACTGACATTTCCAAGAGGAAAGACTTCTTTCAGTTTTATATTGCAGATGCAGAACTAAAAGCATATAAGATGTACAGTAAATAATATAATATTTAATCACATTATAAAAATTATATCTAAATGAGAAACATGTTATAGACTACAGTCATTAAAAAATCATACAAAATTAATGTAGACACCTGCCGGCTTTCCTTATATCAAGAGAAAATAAAACTCATTGTAATTTAATGAATTATTTTCTGTTATAGTGCACTAATTATCTTCTCCTTTCACCCTCAGGAAGCATCTTTTAAAATTTCCAATTGTATCTGAATACATGCCACCTATTATACAGGGAAGAAATACTTTTTCATTAATTACAGTGTATTTGTATTCATCTGTCTTTAGAGAACATTCTCGTATAAGAGACTTGCCCCTGCATAAAATAATACTTAATGAAGTTTGAGAAGCAGTGACTCCGTTCTGTATCTTTTCTTGATGTGTGGATGTAATGCTCATTAGCGTTAATAATATTTGGAAGTAAATGAAGCATATTGGACCGTGGCTACCTTATTCACACACTGAGTAGGAACGGGGTGCCCCTCAGCCAACAAGTTACCTAATGCTCAGTTGGCCAAATGTTAAAAGAGATTTGGTGCTGCAGGCGATTAAATCCACAGTCTGTCCCTGAGGACCATGCAGCCGTAAATAAGCATTTTAAAAGAATCTCAGTCTTTAATGAAGAACAGGGGAATTTTCAACCAGTAATCAGAAACAGCTTTGGAAATATAGGGATAGTGGTATGCATATTTTGATTTGGTGTGTGGAACATGCATTGTTTTGGAGACATTCCACCGAATGGATATCATTGTGTAGTAAATGTTTAGTGGATTTTGAAAATTTGAAGAATTTAGAAGCATCATTCTAGAATAAAGAAAGGAATTCTGGTTAGAAAGGGTTAAATTGATTTTAAAATGGCATAATGAGAGAGCAGATATTGCCGGAAAAGAAAATATGTGAAATACAACGTGTAGTTATTCTGGTTCTCACAGGCATTGCATATGACTGCACATATTTAGAAATAACTTTTAAATAAAAAAGCATATTTTAATCACACAGTCTGTAATAACAAGCACATTAATGCAGCATACAATATCATCTCAACTAATGAATCATCACAATACTCAGGAGTAAATAAAATTCCATTTTCATGTTGTTACATATACTTACTTAGAACAGGCCAGAAAGACATTTAAATTAAGAATAACTCTTAGGAATAAAGTAAAAACTGGTAATAGGAGGAACACTAACCTTTGGACTGATGAAATGAACAGGTTTTTATGCTCACTTTCATCTGCAGGGATCACTATTTTGACTAAATTGGATGGTCAAAACTAGTCAATTATTTTGTTTTCCTTTTTATTTTTCTGCTCAGGCTCAATAGTCACCCTATACATCTTGCTGTGTATGATACTGAAGTACAATGAACTGTGGATACAGAGATAAAATGTAAGGAGAATAATATCTTAATGTGGACTGGTGGCAAAAAAGAAAATAATGGAACCAAGAGTTGGCAAGGCTGTCCCTGCAGCTTGTCCCAGACAGCCATCCATCTTGCTTACAGAGAAGACCACTTACAGTTCTACTTATACTTTATTGGGTGGGCTTGAAAGAGGAAATTCTTATTACTTATTGCCATATTTATTTGCATGGATGTAACGAGAGAGATGACTAGCAATATGGAGTCAATGCATGAAAATAATGGGCATATCCATGAAAATGAGGACTCCGCCCCTGAGTAACCATACTTTGACCTTCTACTACACTGTCTCCTTAATATTGTCACGTAAATGTCTAATAGTCATCGCAAATTTAGGTAAATTCACAACCTGATTCTCCTTGATTCTCCAAACCCTACCCAACCCACAATTTTTCTACCTCATTAAACACCAACTGCATTCTCCCAGATATTTATAGCAAAATGTAGTCTTTAACCTCTTTTTCTTACATCTACATCCAATTTGTGAACAAATCCTGTTGTTCTGCTCTCAGATGCTGTATATACAGACCCAAATTCGTTCTCTGTCTTCAGTGTCACCACTCTTGTTCAGGATATACTATTTCTTGCTTAGATATTTGTAATACACTTATTGCATTGACACTTCTCCTGCTATAATCTGTGTGCAATACAATAGTCAAAGGATTGTTTTGTTTTGTTTCTTTTTAAACCATGTTTCACCTTGCTGCTTCTCTTCTCAGACCATTCTATAATTTCACACTTCACTCAGAATAAAAGAGACATTTCTTATGAAGGTCTGCATGAGCTCATCCCTTGTTGCCTCATAATCACTTTTCTTCCCTCACTTTACTCCAGACACACTGCCTTCCGTGATGCCCTGAAAAAACAAGCACGATTCTACTAATGAGTATTTGCACTTGCTGTTATTTCTCCCTTAAAAACTCATGGCTCAAATACACTCCTGGATTACTGGCTCTGTTCTTGTAGGTTTCTGCTTACCTGTCACCTTGCAGAGTAAGCAACACCCCTGGCTTTGCATCATTTTTCTCCATAGCATGGACGTCTGTCTAATACAACATTCATGCACCCACAGAGTCTATAATAATACCAGGCAAATAGTGTTTAATCAGTAAACATTTATTGAATAAATTAGTTCCAATGAATTTGCAAAGACAAATGGAGAAAAATAAAGGCCTGAAAGTATTATCAAGTATTGACCTTTTCACCAAAAGCTATCGCCTAAGGGAAGGTGGTAGGTTGGAAAGAATCCATAAAGAAAACACTGAAAACAAAAGCTTTAGTCATGAGCTCCTGAAACTATACAGAGCCTGTTGAGGGACACTAAATGGAAAAATAGACTCCCAACATTAATCATGTACTTACTCCTTTACAAAAATGAGGACATCAAGGTACCAAGAGATAAAAGCATTTGTCCAAGTCACTTGATTCGAAAATGCTGGAGCTGGAATTCAAACTAAAGCAGGTTGGCTCAGGGTTTTCCCTTCTCCATAACCTTGAATACTGTTTAGTCAAGAGAACTTCCATGTATCTCACTCTTGACTTGATTAAATTGCTAGACTTTCAAACCTAAATAATTAATTCTGAAATTATTGTGCCTTTACCACACTGGCATTACCTCTTTAAATGCAATATACACCAAGTCATGAATAGACAGTTTGAAAAAGATATTATTCTCAGTGAAGATGACTATAAGCTTATTCTATAAGCTTAAATATCTTTACTAAATCCATCTATTCTAGAGTAAGTTAAGATCAATTTTTGCATGAGTGATTTTAACCACCTTCCAATTAGAACTGATGCATTTAGAAGACTTTTTTTTTTTTTTTTTTTTTTGAGACGAAGTTTTGCTCTTGTTACCCAGGCTGGAGTGCAATGGCCTGATCTCGGCTCACCGCAACCTCCACCTCCCGGGTTCAGGCAATTCTCCTGCCTCAGCTTCCTGAGTAGTTGGGATTACAGGCACGTGCCTCCATGCCCAGCTATTTTTTTGTATTTTTAGTAGAGACGGGATTTCACCATGTTGACCAGGATGGCCTCGATCTCTTGACCTCGTGATCCACCCACCTCGGCCTCCCAAAGTGCTGGGATTACAGGCTTGAGCCACCGCGCCCGGCCTAGATGACTTTTATGATTTACATCTTTTACATTTTACCAGCCCAATAGAATATCCCATAGAATTAGCATGCTTAATATGTATACAGAAAAGATATAGCTTTTATACTCATAATATTCAATACGCTATTGCATCAATTTGCTCTTACACATGTATGCAGGTGTGGACACATACCACACATACACAAACACAACTGACACACACACTTGCATTCTCCTTGAAAATATTTGGTCTCACACACATGGTTAGATACTTTATTTGATGTCAGAATTTGGCCTTTTTTCTTGAATATATGTTTATTGTTTATGAGAAAAACCCCTGAATTCAACTTAAAATCTCTTTGAGTCTATACTTCTTGACTCTTCAGGATAGAATAAATACAAAAGATTACAGTATAAAACATTGATTTTCCTATGACTAAACTAGACACAGAAAAGTTCAATGACTATGCAAAAGATATATTGTTATTAAATAACAAGACAATCTTCATGGTTACTGTGTTGCTTCCTAGTCTGTTGCTTCATGAATGGGCACTGAGAGGGCAGAGACTAGTATCTATCTCAAATAATAAAGCTGCAGGCTTCTTGCAGAAGATAAAGGTGCTGTATAACTCCTTGGGGACCTTGATGTCATTGTTATTGTGTCACATTGTTTTTGACCCTTTTTTTTCCTTAATTTTTTTTTGTCTCTCTCTTTATATATATGTAAAGTGAAACATTGGCATTTTAAAACGTAAATGCATCAAACGATAGTATGTTATGCATTTAGACATAAATATATGTAGGTATAAATATATATATAGATAGACAGATATACCTCATTATTGCTACCGCACTGACAGACATAGAATATTAAAACTCAGAATTGATGTATTTGATGGAAGGTGAGGTTTCACAGAAGACGATGAGCAGTGTTTCCCTTTTCACATCAATGGTGGAATTCAGGCTATTCCCCTTATTATTATTATTATCATTTTGCTTTTTGACAGCAATCTATTTCCCATTACTTCAGGGTTGATTCTTGTATAAGTCTTCATTTTTCACATTCATAAGTTCAGCTTTTACATTTTTTTCATAGGAAACACTTCTCCTTGTTTCCTTTGTGGATTAATAAATAAATTTAAAACAAAAGATGAACAAAGTCATAACCAGGCTCATTTATATGCCATCTGCTGCTTTGTATTAGTGACTGTTCTGGGCTCTAAAGAGGTTTTAAGAAATATAAGCTCTTAATGCTGAGATGGTTATTGTATTAACAAGTACTATTCTGTAAACTCAAACTGCATACCTGAATGAAAAATCCTTTTATTTTTTTTTTGGTTTAAAAACTTTATTGCAGCCAAGATGTTTGTCTTTTATGATCATGCATTTTGAATACATAGTTGAGTTAGGTCTTATTACTTACTTTGGTCTAATAAACAGAGAGATGAAAATTGAGCAGCTGAATAAAGCCCTAAAACTCTGAATTTCATGTGACCTGACTCAGCCATCTGGTTGCCTACAAAGAGAGGTTGACCTATGTCACAGATGCGTTGTTGTGGAGATCAAATAACAAATAGCTGCAAGTGATTTTGAAGGGCAGCTCTGGATGACTTCTGGGTGTCAGTTTAGCCTAGTTGCCCTATGAAAGGCCTGAGCATAAGAACAATGTGCTTGTACTATGACATTAGACTTGACTTGTGGCAGACCACCAATATACCTTCTTTTGTTATAGTAGAAGGACAGGGTTGAAAACAAAACATTCACTTAAAGACTGAACGCTTTTGAGTACAAATAACAGATGATCTTATGATTTTGAAATTTTCTTTTTTTTTCCACAATGAAAAGAAGCTGGAGAAGCCAATAGGCTTAATTTTAATTTTTTAACTTTTAATTTGATTAAATGCTGTGGTAAGAAGTTATCTTCCTAGCCTAAGATTTTATCATCATATTTTTTCCCTTAAAATGGGAAGACAAAGTGCTTTGCTAAATGACTGGGACAGTCTGGTGCCTTTTTTCAGTGTAGACGCTGTAAGGTTTTATCAGCAGATCACATTGTTAGTACACACACACAAAATAATACAAACTGTAATTGAATGGTAAATATTAATAAAATTAAAAAGCAAACTGCTTCAAAATTTGTTTCTTAGCCTCTAAATAAATTCATTTTATATTTTTTTTCTGTATTTTCAATTATAAGGGAGAATTATTAAAGGCATGTATTCATTTTGTTGTAATATACTTGCCATACTTATTCTTGAAGTAGTTTTCCATTATTTCAAGAGCAAGTGTATTTCTTCCATCTCCCCTGGCCACCCTCAGAGCACATTCTCATTACACCCGAGCTTCTGTCTCTCTTGCCCAGATCTCTCTCCTTTCAATCCCTCCAGACAACACATCTCCTCTTTGTCTTTTACCATCCAACTTATGCTGCTTCTCTCATTTTTCAGAGATTAAAGATTAAAATCCAGAGTCCTGGATTAAGATCATTCTACAAGTTCCCAATTATTTATCTGCCCAATTTTAACTCTAACTATTTTTCAACATGAAACCATCACTTCAGCCAAATTATTTTAGTAATTTGTACTCATGCCCATTCATGAAACAACTATCTACTTATCATCCACTACACGTAATATCGTGTCTTCTGTGCCCACAGTGAAGAGGAAAGGAATGCAAGGCAGAAGCTCCTGCCCACATCAGTTTTAAGAATGGCCTTCTTCCAGCCAGGAGTTCTTTACCTACTCCTTTCCCAGCTTCCCTTGAAGATTTTGCTGGAAAAGCCTAATCTTAATTATCAGTCCTTTTTCTATATACACAGAGATTGTACCACTGTATCAATAAAATTTGCTAAATTAGTTAATCCACAGAAAAAAGGATCTTATGTTTATTTGTAGCCTATATTGACTGTTCCCAGTGTCTTCAGATAATATAATCTTAGTAATTATTTATTGGGAGGAAATAGGGAAGTAAAAGAGACTATGGCTTTAAGGCAGATATAAGTTTGAATCCGGTCTGTGTCACTATCTAGAAGTGTGTCCTTAGGTAATGTATTTAATCCTTCTTAGTGTTTTTTCCTCATTTTATAATGGGAATGATAATAACTACTCCATAGGGAACTGTGAGTGCTAAATATTTAATCACCTTTCCTCTTGATGATGAAGAGGTACTGAAATTAGAACTTGTGAATATATTATCTGGAAAATCTTTTTTTTCTTTTTTCAAAGAAAATATTACAGAAGGATGGTGATCTATTCCTGTTAGAATCAACCAGAATTGTTTTTCTGGTCTAGGTACATGCTTAACCTTTACATATTCTATGTACTATGGCATATTTCCTTTGGAGTAAGGTTATTTCTTCACTTAAGGTCTTGTCTTGATATTTGGAGATAAATAGCAGAAAGAAATTTCTACTTGCAGACCTCATTAAACAGGGTTTTTTTCATGAGGCCACAGATTTGCCCATTTTAATAATAATTGCCTTCATAGCAGCATATTAATGAATTCAAATAATATGTAATTTTCTCAATGGCCCCCTCTGCGTTATAGGCTGCTAACATTGCTCAAGAGGAAGTGATTCTACCTATCTGGACTGCAGAGTAGCATGCTTCCCTCTGATGCCAGAGCCCCAGTAATCAGCTTTTAGAAAATGTAGGACCTAAAACCTTGGGGCTCTCAGCATGAAATGATCTACTACAGGAAATTAAGGTGGCAACCACTCAGTCAGAGAGTGCCTCCATAGGGGTTACATCTCCAAGTCACCTAGCTGTTTCCTGGCCTTTGTTAAGAAATGATACCTAAGGAAAACACAAGATTTTTTATTTTTATTTGGATAAATGAAAATTTAGCAGCTGGTTGAGAGTTATCTTTAAAGCAACTCATTATTTGCTTTTTCTCTTTTCACCTGCTGGAAATGTAAATGTTTAACTTTGTTGTTTTTGGAAGTTTGGACTTAATTAAAAACAATTAGCTAAGAAATGTCCCAGCGCAGTAAAAAAAAACAAAACAAAAAAAACCCTGAGCTGATAGAATGATGTGATTCCACTCTGAGTAGCACAGTCTTGCTACTGCCTCAACTGAAGTGGAGCTTGGTGCACAGCGCCTCCTCCTAAATGTTGCTCTTCAGGTTTACTTTAAGAGAGTGTGGTGTGACCCTGCTGAGGTAAGCTTTGGATCACAGATGCCCAAGCAAAAACATTTACCATTACAACGTAATGGAAAGCAGATTTTAACATTCAGGGAAAATGTGATTTCAGAAATATTAAAGATCTTTATATGGAAAAGGCATCATTTTAACTGAGGCCCTGCAGGAAATAAATTTCCCCTTGGGTGTTATGTAACATAAGCACGGTTTAGGCTTTGAGATAAGGTGCAGCCAATTTATGGGGGACAAGCAAGAACCTCAAGATATCCAGACTTGAAAGAAGTACAGATGGAAAAAAAATACAATGATCAAAATTTACACAGCATTGTTCTGATCAGGAAACCAGTTCATTTAAAAAATGGTTTGCAAAGTACAACTAAAAAGTTAAAAATATTTTTTTCTTCATAAGTTATCTTTTAATGCTTCATTGCATGATAGATGCAAGGTAGCACACTGTACTTCGATTCTAAAAACTGACTATTCTTTTATAATTATTTGTGTGTATTGAGGATAACATATTGCCCTGTAGAGATTACCAGATTTGAATTCTTTTACATGACTTTATCAACACATAAGTGGAAAAGTATATATTCATTTGTCCTTGGATAATCTCTTCCTGTTATTATCACTACCAATGGCAATCATAGTATCTTATATACTACTTATACTACAATTCTTTTTTCTTTTCATTTATAACATTCTGAAGGTTTACAGCACTCAGAGATATCAGTGGTAAGGTACTGCAAAGGTATTAGAACCACATTTTTATGCAATTGATCTAGCAGGAAGCAGTTTTCTCTGATGTTAGTGAAAGAAAATTACTACTGATTTTTTCCTGATCCTTCTCCCTAAATAAACTAGCTTTTATATGTTCTGAACAGCTACGAAACATTCTTGAAATATAAATTTACCGCCACATGCCAGTATTTAGATCTGATGTGAATTCTTCAATGAACACTATGTTACAATGAGCAAAACGTCAGGGAAACAAAGACTTATTGGAAAAGAATTCTGCAAGCAATTGAATCAAAATCTTTCAATCAAAGCACTGGGGACATTTGTATTCCTATATTCAGCCATTGGTACTAATACTGACTCACAGTCTCAGTGAGAAAGAATATAAAGTTGAATAACTGTAGGTCATGTCACAGTCCCCTGTTATGACTTGTGGCTTTGCATGTAAACAATGTCTTCACAGTGGTGAAATAACCAGTTTGAAAGCAAAGACAATTTGAAGAATTTCTGTTAAACATTTGCCTATGCTTATTTCCCATAGTCCCAAGTGCATCTTTAAGTTTACAAATATCAGTTAACTCTTGCGTCACCTCTTCTGTTTTTAATCTACTTATCTTTTCCTCTTTTTTTTTGCATTTAACTTTGACTGTGATGATCATTGCTAAACACATCTGCATGAGACCAATGGCTTGCGCACAGAGAGGCTGTCACTGCATTTTCTGTTGGTGTAAAATTGAAATCCTGTTTGTAGTAACAACCTAGTAGAATTGGCCATAGTTATCTATCTAGGCAGACATCCTCATTGTTCCAACACAGAAGTTTGTTTTTTTCAACTCTCCATGTTTGTGTATTCCATCTGCCCTCCGAAATACTCTTCCTCTTCCTCTCCTCAATGGCAGTCCTAGCAATCTTTAATATTTGAACTCCTCTGTGATGTGTTCTTTAATCATTTCAGACAAAGCTTAATAGCAAGCACTTAATAGATAGATGACTCCTTTTGTTCTCTGTTGTAACTAGATTGTGTGTTTGCATGTGCAAATACATATAATTATTTTTCTTATCTAATATATTGCCTGAGACCTAGGGAGTCGGAGGGTGTCTTTTTTTTTTTTTTTTGTCTTCTGTAGCACTTTTAATTATAACTTTTATTACAGGTTCGTGAGTAGTTTTGTCTCATGAAAATTCATTCTCCTTTTAAATTATAAGGATTCCATCTAAGCATCATATTTTACTTATATTGATTAAGTCTCCAAATCCTTGTTAGTGATAATGAAAATCTCTGATCTTACCTCTCCATTTCTCTCCAGCCTCATCCTGAACCTACCCTTCTTCCTTTATGCTCCTATAGTAAGGAATTTGGTTCCCCCCGGCATAAACATTTACTTTTATTTTATTTTACTTCATGTCACTTTATTTTTTGTATAGGTTTGCCATCTTTTTGCTAAGTCATTCCCTTCTAATTCACCTACTATTATTTTTTTCTTTATTGTCTCTTAAAATTCAAGTCACACATCACCTCACCATGAAGGGTTTGCCCCTAAAGACACACACACTTACTTGTGAGTAACATCTGTCCTCTGGTAGTGCCTAAGGCATTCCTCTATCAGGGCAGGTTTCATATTACATAGTATTCAAAAGTACTGTCTATGTGTCTTTTTTCCCCCAGTGGATTGTAAACTCTTCAAAAAAAGGGGCCATGTTTTATCTGTCCCTGAATTCCTTGCATGTGGCACAGGTCTGCCCCGCGGTGAGCAGGTAACAAATCTGAAGAGAGGTGAGAATGATAGATTCAGTGCTTGTTCCTCAGGCGCACACTGTGTCTTGTTTTAACTGCCCAGGGTTGAACTTTGGCAGCATTTTTAGGTAGGTGAATAATTATAATCCATAAAATACGTGAATATGTTTTTAAAACTGTCAAGCATGATCAAGTGGTCATTCATTTTTATTATGAAAGAGGCTTAAAGCAATGGCCATTAATCTTGAAGTTTTTTAAAGAATGTAAATTGCTAAGATGATTCACATTAAACCAATCAGCATGATCTATCTATCTATCTATCTATCTATCTATCTATCTATCTATCTATTTATTCTGTTGCTTAGTCAGACTCTTTCTTTGCCATGAAGTCATAGACAGACAAGCCCAGACGGTATTTCATGATTGGCTTTCTGTTCCCATGAGCAAGGAAAGGAGAGGTGTCATGGGCTACTGCATAGGGAACAGCTCAAGCTTCAGTTGCCTGCCTCATGGCTCCTCTGAGTTGTCAGGATGCTCCTAGAAGAACCACAGGAGCATGGATAAGCCTCTGAGAAAGAAGATAAATGATAGTGGGAAGAAGGTATTTAACAGAGCATCATGACGCAGGCAGGAAAGAAGCTGTGATTGAGCGAACATTGGTGTATACAAGAGAAAGTTTTTCATCTCAAATATGCCATTGTATCCCACATTCCTTCTAAAACATTTCAAGTTCTTCATTTCCAAATATTAAAATATCACTTGTTTTTGGCACATGCTCTTTATTCCCCTTGAATTACTCATAAATCTATAAACTGTTGCTCATTTATACTTCTATGACAATGTTATATATTAAATTAAAATTTGGAAGTAGAGGTTTTCTATAATTCAAATTCCTCTTTGCCTTGTATTTCAAAATCTGTTCTGCATATGTAGAATGATCTCAAATAGGTGAACCACTAAGAATGAGAGTTAACCTGCACTAGGGAAAATCCATATTCTAGAATTAATCCCAAAGACACGTTTTTTTTTTAAAGTGATACAGTAGTCAAACTTTCCTAAGTATTTGTAAGCACTCTTCTTAGTACTGTTTTTTTTTTTTAATTTTATTTGATTTTTTTTATTATACTTTAAATTCTGGGGTACTTGTGCAAATTGTGCAAGATTGTTACATAAATACACACATGCCAAGGTGGTCTGCTGCCTCCATCCCCCCATCATCTACATAAGGTATTTCTCCTATTGTTTTCCCTCCCCAATCCCCTCACCCCTGCTATCCCTCCCCTAGCCCCCAGGGTGTTATAGTCCCCTCCCTGTGTCCATGTGTTCCCATTGTTCAACACTCACTATGAGTGAGAACATACAGTGTTTGGTTTTCTGTTCTTGTGTCAGTTTGCTGAGAGTGATGGTTTCCAGCTTCATCCATGTCCCCACAAAGGACATGAACCCATCATTTTTTATGGCTGAATAGTATTCCATGGTGTATATGTGCCACATTTTCTTTATCCAGTCTATCAGTCATGGGCATTTGGGTTGGTTCCAGGTCTTTGCTATTGTAAACAGTGCCACAATGAACATATGTGTCGTGTCTTTATAATAGAAAGATTTATAATCCTTTGGGTATATACCCAGTAATGGGATTGCTGGGTCAAATGGTATTTCTATTTCTAGATCCTTGAGGAATTACAGTACTGTCTTCCACAATGGTTGAACTAATTTACACTCCCACCACCAGTGTAAAAGTGTTCCTATTTCTCTGCATCCTCTCCAGCATCTGTTGTCTCTAGATTTTTTAATTATGGCCATTATAACTGCTGTGAGATGCAATAAGCAACTTCAGCAGAGTCTTAGGATACAAAATCAATGTGCAAAAATCACAAGCATTCCTGTACACCAATAACAGACAAGCAGAGAGCCAAATCATGGGCAAACTCCCATTCACAATTGCTACAAAAAGAATAAAATACCTAGTAATACAACTAACAAAGGATGTGAAGGACCTCTTCAAGGAGAACTACAAACCACCACTCAAGGAAATAAGAGAGGACACAAACAGATGAAAAACATTCCATGCTCATGGATAGGAAGAATCAATATTGTGAAAATGGCCATACTGCCCAAAGTAATTTATACATTCAATGCTATCCCCATCAAGCGACCACTGACCTTCTTCATAGAAATAGAAAAAACATGTTAGACTTCATATGGAAACAAAAAAGAGCCCGTGTAGCCAAGACAATCCTAAGCAAAACAAGCAAAGCTGGAGGCATCTCTCTATCTGACTTCAAACTATACTACAAAGCTACAGTACTGTTTTAATATTAATTATATTATTTTTTAAATATTATTCGATTTCTCTGTTGTTTTAAGTAAAGAGCTTGCCTAAGATTTTTTAAATCTCAGCTATCAACTTTTACTCTGAAATAAGTGCATTAAATATATAGTCTTTATATGTGCTAACAATTAAAATGCATAAACTGATTTCCTAGCAGTACAAATGCAACATGGTTATTATCTCTACATAAAGCTCTAACAAATGAAATAAAATTATTTTTTCAAAGAAAATTAATCCTAAGAATATTTTTTGAACCTAAGACTCTTCATTAATCTTAGGCACATTTACTGTCCGTCCTTGGGAGAAAGGACATTTTTGTTTTATACACAGCTCTGATAAGTAAATACCTTTTATTTTCTTGTATTTCCTGTATATATTGCAAAGAAATAAAATCTTGCAAAAAAGAGAATGAAGATTAAACATTTTAACTCTTCTTTATTTCTGTCACTAATTGGAAGGGAGGAGTGATGGCTTTTGTATATATTTTTTACTTATTTATGACTGAATTATTTGCTATGATTTAACATAATGTTTATTAAATATCAATGTGAATCTTAATGTTAATTTTACAAATTATCCCACACCTACTTGAAAAATCAACAAATCAAGGAGTGATTTAACTGATCACAAATATTCTAACAACACATTTAAACACTTGCATCCCAGTTGATTCTCATAAATTTGGTTTTGACTTTGCTGGCCACATTTGTCTTAGAGTCATTGATCAAAATTATGTATAAAAATTGGAAAAAATAATTTTTCCATTTTTCTGTTTCTTTTACTAATGTGTTCGGTTCACCACACCAATTCAGGACACTAATATTTATTTATATAAGCCAGGTTGGTTACGGTATTTTTGTGTGTTCCACTAATAGTGAAGTAATCACCTTGCCAAAGGGTTAACCTTGTGTTTGATTACACTGTGATGAAATGTGATAGAGCACGAATGACCCTGTTGTGTTCAAAAGCGAATGTGTGAACAAAAAATGTAATGAATCAAACTAAGTTGTAATTGTGACTAAAATAATTTATTGCTTGAGCATATGCATAGTTTAATTAGTTATTACTTTTAGCACTCCATCTGCTTCCTTTCTTTCCACTTTTATTCAGTTTATATCAATATGCACAGCCAATTGCATTCTTAAATTAGGTATTACTTTTAGCACTCCATCTGCTTCCTTTCTTTCCACTTTTATTCAGTTTATATCAATATGCACAGCCAATTGCATTCTTCAATTAGGTGAGCGACATATCAGTTTAAACTTATGCCACCAATTGCAACAGTGTAATGAGTGTAATAAAAGAAAGATTTGAAATTTGGGAATAAGACTTACATTGAGTGAGTCCGAAAAATTCTAAAGCTTTCCCAGATGAAATGTAATCTAATTACAGGAGAAAAGCTCTCAGAAGACAAACTATCAGTTAAACTGAGATAATAATAGCTATGGAATACTATTTTAGGTGTATAAATAAAATATTTAAGCATTTCAGTTTCACAATTAGATTTTCAATACATAAATTTGCTTATTTAACATCTTTTATTGATATGGAATTTTATCTATTTCTTACAATTCTTTCTCCCAAAATATAATTAATTTTTAAAAACTCTCAAATTATGTTTTAAAAGCTAATGTATATTCTTAAACTATCAAAACACAGGATGCCTAATTTTAAAGTATCCTTAATTCAAACATTTATGTGCTTATTCTCCTATATATAAAAATAGTATTTGAAAATGGTTTAAATAAAATGTAAAAATAGAATCAAGTTTAACTTTTTTACATAGCAAGTTCAAATTTATCCATACAAATGGACAATATTTAGCATATTCCACTATAATAATCACTTCATACAATAAAATAGTTATATAATATGTATATTAGCACTTAAACTATTCTCATATTATCAATATTAAAGAACAATGGAACTAGTGAGTATTTCAGGCTGAAATAATAATTAAAATATCCTACATTTAAATAGCTTTTGGCAAGTAACTCCTGCCTTCTCCCAATTTTATTTAAAGATATGTATACATAATTCAAATTAACAAAAATTAGAATTAAAAACATTTTAAATAGTGCTGATGTTATACTTCATTTGGATTTTTATAGGCATGATTCTACTAATTGAAAATATTAGCAAAGTATAGAAGGTATTTTTCCCTAGCTGTGTGGGTAAGTGACTGCAGTTAAAACAAAATAAAATAGGAAAGAAAAAGTAATAAGAAAACTAACGTTGCCTTTCAACATTGGGCCATCAGAACCAAAGGAGAGATTTATACATGGTGTCCATTTATTCTCATGTTTCAGAAGTCTAGAGTCAGGAATAATAAGTCTATGGTATTGTATGGTATAAATACCTGAGACTGGGTAAGTTATAGGAAAATAATTTTAATTGGTTCATAGGTCTGGTTCTTCAGGCTGTACAGGAAGCATAACACTAGCATCTGCTTCTGGGAAAGACCCAGGAAGCTTACAATTTTTGGAAGAATGTGAAGGAGGAGCGGGTGTCTCACATAGTGAGATTAGGAGCAAGTGACAAAGTGGAGGTGCCACACACTTTTAAAACACCAGATTTTGCAAGAACTTACTCATTAGTGACAACAGTTTCATTAATGACAACAGTACCAAGAGGATGCTGCTAAATTATTCACGAGAAACTACTCCTATAATCCAAACATCTCCCACCAGGCCACATTACATTTCCAACATTGGAGATTAAAATTCAACATGAAATTTGGGCAAGGACAACATCCAAACTATATCAACTGTTCTGATAAACTGTATTCCATCAACACTGTTTGTTGATAGAAACATACCAAAAGTCACAACCTACTTCCAGTTTCATTAATGACAACATTTTCAGTGATGATAAGAGGTTTATTCTAAGTTCAGGAACCTCACCTGTGCCATTCTCCAGGTAGTTTAATGGTCCCCTGCCAAGGGATCTGCAGCAGCTCGTTTCAACTTGAGATCTTTGGGGTAACTGAGAAGTGATCATTTTCCATGAGTTCTACTTGAACCACACTCTTTAAAATTGTAGCCCCTCATCTCATTTCCTTCTCCCAATGCTCTAGACCTTGCTTTACCTTTTATTTTCAATAGCTAAGATACTGTATTGTTACCTATTTATTACACTTACTGTGACTGTCTCCCTCACTAGATTGCAGAGTAAAAAGGCCAAAGTATTTTTCACTAGTATTTTCCCTAGAATATCCTAGGACATTCACTAATATCCTAGGACATTCCTAGTACATAATAAACACCCCAAAATTCTCACTGAATGGGGAAAAGAAATGAACATGGCATTTTCATAAAAAGGAGGCATAATAACACCAATATTATTACATATGACTGTGGAGGTCTGAGAAAATTGAAATAAGATCAGAAACACACACACACACACACACCACACACACACACATATATATATTGGCCCTCCATATCTGTAGGTTTCACCTCTGGGTATTCAAACAATTGTGGATTGAAATTATTCAGGAAAAAAAAAAACAATCTTGAATTTGAATCCAAGTGAATGAAGTGATGTGTAGATTTTCTATTAAATATTTTAGTAACGTAGAGTTGATTTAAAACATGGTAAAGCCCTGTCTCTACTGAAAATGCAAAAATTAGCCAGGTGTGGTGTGGGTGCCTATTATCCCAGCTAATGGGAGGCTGAGGCAGGAGAATCCCTTGAACCTGGGAGGCGGAGACTGCAGTGAGTCAAGATCCTGCAACTGCTCTCCAGCCTGGGTAACAACAGCAAAACTCCATCCCAAAAATAAAAAAAAAAAAAAACATTGGTGGAACATGGTGTTTTCCTCCTGCATTTCCAGCTACTTTGGAGGCTGAGGCAAGAGAATAGCTTGAAGCTGGGAGGCAGATGGTTGCAGTGAGCTGAGATCTTGCCACTGCCCACCAGCCTGGGTGACAGAGTGAAAATCTATCTCCGTTAAAATAAAAGAAAGAAAGAAAGAAAGAAAGAAAGAAAGAAAGAAAGAAAGAAAGAAAGAAAGAAAGAAAGAAAGAAGGAAAGAAAGAAAGAATATGGAAAAATGTATTTAGGTCACACACAAATTCTACTAGCCATTTTACACACTCTTTAAAATTGTGTAATTTTAAAGAGTGTGGGTTCTGGATTTGAATCCCTATGGATATACAGGGGCAAATGTGTGTGTGTGTGTGTGTGTGTGTGTGAGAATGCATATGTATGCATGCATATATTTCATATATATGATTAATCAACAATTTTGTAAAATTAAAAATTTAGTAAAACTGTCTTAAACTAGTAATAACAATAAAAATAAACTTCAGAATTGCACCCAATATCCTGAGCACTTAATAAATAAAAACTCCTGTTAAATTTTGAGATGAAAAGATT